>NC_138227.1:47842066-48314566 GCF_964197995.2 Scardinius erythrophthalmus
TGACATCCCACTTGTGCAAATGGATGGAGAGGATAATAGTTCGCAGATTATCACATATATTGGAACAGAGAGGATTATTGACCAATATACAAAGTGGATTTAGAAAAGGGCGCTCCACAACAGATGCTCTAGTTAGGGTAAGTAATGATGTGGAAAAGGCATTGAAGATGAAATAACTAATGACAATTGTATATTTTGACATAGAAAAGGCATATGATACCATGTGGAGGGAAGGTTTGCTTATTAAACTAAGTAATATGGGTATTGGAGGAAGGTTATATAATTGGGTCATGGACTTTTTAACAGGGAGGAAAATTAAAGTTAAAGTTGGATCAGAGGTATCTACAGAACTTAATGTAGACAATGGTATTCCACAGGGGAGTGCAATTAGTCCGATTCTGTTTAACATAATGATTAATGATATTTTTTCAAAAATGGATGGATGCATAAAAACAGCACTATATGCGGATGATGGGGCCATTTGGATGAGAGGAAAGAATGTGTCATATGTATTAGGTAACATAAGGAAAGCAATTAGGGAAGTAGAGATGTGGTCATATAAATGGGGATTCAAGATGTCAACAAGCAAATCTTGTTATATGATGTTTACAAAGAAGCGCAAGTGCCATGTTGAAAGTTTAACATTATATGAGCAGACAATGGTGAAAGTAAATGAATTTAAGTATTTGGGGCTATGGTTTGATAGTAGGTGTACATGGAAAACGCATATTAAGCACCTAGAAACTAAATGTAAAAAAGTTATTAACCTGATGAGAGCTGTGGCTGGATGTGACTGGGGTGCAGAAAGGCAGTCGTTAATTAACATCTATAGGGCTTGCCTGAGGTCATCAATAGACTATGGTTGCGTAGTTTATGGTGCAGCGGCAAAAACAATATTGGAAAAAAATTAATAGATTACAGTATAGAGCATTACGTGTATGCACCGGAGCGGTTAAGACAACCCCCATTAATGCTATACTCATAGAAGCAGGAGAGATACCTAGAAGCAGGAGAGATACCTTTGGAGTTGAGAAGAGAGAAACTGGCGATGGCGTATTGGATTAGATTGAAAGGAAGTGGGAAAGAAAACCCAGCAAAAGAAACCATTCAGGAATGTTGGGAGTATTCCAAGTTTCAGGGGTTTGGTTTTGGATGGACAAGAGAAATGAGAGTGAGGGAATATGAAATGGAAGCCTTAAATTTCATCACGGCCAATCCAGTTAGTATAATTCCACCATGGTTCTTTCCAGAAGTAAAGGTTGATATTAATATATTGGAAAAGAAAAGAGAATGGAGAATAGAGGAAATAGGAGTTAAAACAAACCTTTACATAAGAAACAGTTACTATAATTATTTAAAGATTTATACAGATGGATTCAAGAATAAACAGGAATGTGTGGGTGTTGGAATATATATACCAGAATTTAAAATCCATTTCTCCAAAAGACTATCTGACCGGTTATCAGTGTACACAGCAGAAATAGTAGCAATCATTATTGCACTACAGTGGGTTGAAGAGGTCAGACCTGATAGGGTGGTACTGTGCACAGACTCTTTGGCCGTAATTAAAAGTATTCAGGCAGTAACATCAATAAGAGAGGATCTACTAATAGAACTTTTTAACAGTTTATTTAGATTACATCGGGGTGGTGTAGATATTCAGTTTTGTTGGGTGCCAGCACTTGAGGGGGTTAAAGGGAACGAGATGACAGATAAACTGGCCAAAGAGGCACTGCTAAAAGTAATTATAATTACAATTCCACTAGGAAAAGGTGAAGGCAAAGCAGTGGTTAAAAGGAAAGGTCTTGATATATGGCAGAAACGATGGGAGGAAGACAGGAAAGGTAGGAGATTTTATAAAATACAAAAAAGTGTCAGTATAAAGAATTACATGGAAAAGACCAGGCGTGAGGAAATTGTTCTGACAAGACTGAGAGTGGATCACACAGGGCTGAATGGCACATTATTTTAATGGGGAAAAGGAATAGTGAGAACTGTGAAAACTGTGGGGTTAAAGAAAATGTTGAACATGTAATATTGTACTGTACATTAAATGAAGTGGAAAGACAGGTGCTTAAAGATAAGGTTCAGGAGGCAGGAAGGGAGTGGAATCTGGTAGGTATACTGGGATCAGAAGGAGAAGGAATAAGAATCACTAGGAAGGCTTTATTTACTTTTTTAAAAGACTCAGGGTTATGGAGTAGAATTTAAAATGACATGATAATACACACTCCAGTACAGTAGGTGGCGGCATGCACCTAAACGTTGTTTGCAGTCCGCCATTAAATAAGAGAAGAAGAAGAAGAAAAAACTATGCTGTGCAGATGCGCTTCAAGAATGCTTTGCAAACCCTGGCTTAGGCTCGAAATCTGCTACTACCTATTGATAAAGTCAAGCCTATGGATATTTGTAGAAACAAAGTCTTTACGAATATGAAGAATAATGCATGGATATCTTTCTGGATTTTGCCCTTTCATGTCAGAAGAAAGCTCAGGAAACATTTTAGGCATGAGTATGGAGAGTGTAGGGCCAAAATGAAATGAGTTCAGACATTCCCTTGAGACCTGAAAGCCCCTCATGTTTTGGAAACAATCCTCTTACCTCTAAGGGACCTCTTTCATGACGTAATCAGCTATTTTCCTGATGTGCTGCCTCTTTTAGACTTGTTTTACAGACAAATTTCATTGCACTTTTGTAACTGGCGCTGTGGCTTAGCTGGTCAAAGCGCTTGTCTCGTAAACAGGAGATCCTGGGTTCAAATCCCAGCAGTGCCTATGCCACAGGATGTGGACACCGCTCACTTAAACATTTTACATATGTAAAAATGTGCATGCTGAACAGGGTGTAGCTGCACAAAAAGTGGAAATCTAAGAAGTGATGTGCATGCAATAGCGTCTTAAAACTAGGCTTTTTGTGGCTCTGTGGCGCAATGGATAGCGCATTGGACTTCTAGGTTGTGAATGGAGGTATTCAAAGGTTGTGGGTTCGAGTCCCACCAGAGTCGTGAATGTCCTCTTTTAGACTTTGTCCTCTTTTACACTTTGTATACAAAATCATCGAACCAGGGACAGTACCTGGCGCTGTGGCTTAGTTGGTCAAAGCGCCTGTCTAGTAAACAGGAGATCCTGGGTTTGAATCCCAGCAGTGCCTAATCTGTGTCCTACTAGGAGTAGTCATTCAAACTTTTCAGGTGAAACCGTCTCAGCAGGAAAGACAATCTGGACTTCTCGGTTGCAAATGAAGGCTTTAAAAAGGTTGTTGGTTTTTGGGTCCCACCAGAGTCACAAATGCTATCCCTTTGCATAGACGTATTTGCCAGACTGACATTTGCTTAAACTTTTCCAACTTTTCCAGAAGCCAACGCAGCACTTGTTTCTTGTTTTCCTTATTGGGCACACCCAAGTCCGATCATTGAGTACGTTAATAATCAGTCAATTATTTGATTCACCTGTTTTAAATGAGAGAGACAATTAAAAACTATGCTGTGCAGATGCGCTTCAAGAATGCTTTGCAAGCCCCTGGCTTAGGCTCGAAATCTGCTACTACCTATTGATAAAGTCAAGCCTATGGATATTTGTAGAAACAAAGTCTTTACGGATATGAAGAATAATGCATGGTTATCTTTCTGGATTTTGCCCTTTCATGTCAGAAGAAAGCTCAGGAAACATGTTAGGCATGAGTATGGAGAGTGTAGGGCCAAAATGAAATGAGTTCAGACATTCCCTTGAGACCTGAAAGCCCCTCATGTTTTGGAAACAATCCTCTTACCTCTAAGGGACCTCTTTCATGACGTAATCAGCTATTTTCCTGATGTGCTGCCTCTTTTAGACTTGTTTTACAGACAAATTTCATTGCACTTTTGTAACTGGCGCTGTGGCTTAGCTGGTCAAAGCGCCTGTCTCGTAAACAGGAGATCCTGGGTTCCAATCCCAGCAGTGCCTATGCCACAGGATGTGGGCACCGCTAACTTAAACATTTTACATATGTAAAAATGTGCATGCTGAACAGTGTGTAGCTGCACAAAAAGTGGAAATCTAAGAAGTGATGTGCATGCAATAGCGTCTTAAAACCAGGCTTTTTGTGGCTCTGTGGCGCAATGGATAGCGCATTGGACTTCTAGGTTGTGAAAGGAGGTATTCAAAGGTTGTGGGTTCGAGTCCCACCAGAGTCGTGAATGTCCTCTTTTAGACTTTGTCCTCTTTTACACTTTGTATACAAAATCATCGAACCAGGGACAGTACCTGGCGCTGTGGCTTAGTTGGTCAAAGCGCCTGTCTAGTAAACAGGAGATCCTGGGTTCGAATCCCAGCAGTGCCTAATCTGTGTCTTCTAGGAGTAGTCATTCAAACTTTTCAGCTGAAACCGTCTCAGCAGGAAAGACAATCTGGACTTCTCGTTTGCAAATGAAGGCTTTAAAAAGGTTGTTGGTTTTTGGGTCCCACCAGAGTCACAAATGCTATCCCTTTGCATAGACGTATTTGCCAGATTGACATTTGCTTAAACTTTTCCAACTTTTCCAGAAGCCAACGCAGCACTTGTTTCTTGTTTTCCTTATTGGGCACACCCAAGTCCGATCATTGAGTACGTTAATAATCAGTCAATTATTTGATTCACCTGTTTTAAATGAGAGAGACAATTAAAAACTATGCTGTGCAGATGCGCTTCAAGAATGCTTTGCAAGCCCCTGGCTTAGGCTCGAAATCTGCTACTACCTATTGATAAAGTCAAGCCTATGGATATTTGTAGAAACAAAGTCTTTACGGATATGAAGAATAATGCATGGATATCTTTCTGGATTTTGCCCTTTCATGTCAGAAGAAAGCTCAGGAAACATTTTAGGCATGAGTATGGAGAGTGTAGGGCCAAAATGAAATGAGTTCAGACATTCCCTTGAGACCTGAAAGCCCCTCATGTTTTGGAAACAATCCTCTTACCTCTAAGGGACCTCTTTCATGACCTAATCAGCTATTTTCCTGATGTGCTGCCTCTTTTAGACTTGTTTTACAGACAAATTTCATTGCACTTTTGTAACTGGCGCTGTGGCTTAGCTGGTCAAAGCGCCTGTCTTGTAAACAGGAGATCCTGGGTTCCAATCCTGCAGTGCCTATGCCACAGGATGTGGGCACCGCTCACTTAAACATTTTACATATGTAAAAATGTGCATGCTGAACAGTGTGTAGCTGCACAAAAAGTGGAAATCTAAGAAGTGATGTGCATGCAATAGCGTCTTAAAACTAGGCTTTTTGTGGCGCAATGGATAGCGCATTGGACTTCTAGGTTGTGAAAGGAGGTATTCAGTGGTTGTGGGTTCGAGTCCCACCAGAGTTGTAAATGTCCTCTTTTAGACTTTGTCCTCTTTTACACTTTGTATACAAAATCATCGAACCAGGGACAGTACCTGGCGCTGTGGCTTAGTTGGTCAAAGCGCCTGTCTAGTAAACAGGAGATCCTGGGTTCGAATCCCAGCAGTGCCTAATCTGTGTCTTCTAGGAGTAGTCATTCAAACTTTTCAGGTGAAACCGTCTCAGCAGGAAAGACAATCTGGACTTCTCGGTTGCAAATGAAGGCTTTAAAAAGGTTGTTGGTTTTTGGGTCCCACCAGAGTCACAAATGCTATCCCTTTGCATAGACGTCTTTGCCAGACTGACATTTGCTTAAACTTTTCCAGCTTTTTCAGAAGCCAACGCAGCACTTGTTTCTTGTTTTCCTTACTGGGCACACCCAAGTCCGATCATTGAGTACGTTAATAATCAGTCAATTATTTGATTCACCTGTTTTAAATGAGAGAGACAATTAAAAACTATGCTGTGCAGATGCGCTTCAAGAATGCTTTGCAAGCCCCTGGCTTAGGCTCGAAATCTGCTACTACCTATTGATAAAGTCAAGCCTATGGATATTTGTAGAAACAAAGTCTTTACGGATATGAAGAATAATGCATGGATATCTTTCTGGATTTTGCCCTTTCATGTCAGAAGAAAGCTCAGGAAACATTTTAGACATGAGTATGGAGAGTGTAGGGCCAAAATGAAATGAGTTCAGACATTCCCTTGAGACCTGAAAGCCCCTCATGTTTTGGAAACAATCCTCTTACCTCTAAGGGACCTCTTTCATGACGTAATCAGCTATTTTCCTGATGTGCTGCCTCTTTTAGACTTGTTTTACAGACAAATTTCATTGCACTTTTGTAACTGGCGCTGTGGCTTAGCTGGTCAAAGCGCCTGTCTCGTAAACAGGAGATCCTGGGTTCCAATCCCAGCAGTGCCTATGCCACAGGATGTGGGCACCGCTCACTTAAACATTTTACATATGTAAAAATGTGCATGCTGAACAGTGTGTAGCTGCACAAAAAGTGGAAATCTAAGAAGTGATGTGCATGCAATAGCGTCTTAAAACTAGGCTTTTTGTGGCTCTGTGGCGCAATGGATAGCGCATTGGACTTCTAGGTTGTGAATGGAGGTATTCAAAGGTTGTGGGTTCGAGTCCCACCAGAGTCGTGAATGTCCTCTTTTAGACTTTGTCCTCTTTTACACTTTGTATACAAAATCATCGAACCAAGGACTGTACCTGGCGCTGTGGCTTAGATGGTCAAAGCGCCTGTCTAGTAAACAGGAGATCCTGGGTTCGAATCCCAGCAGTGCCTAATCTGTGTCTTCTAGGAGTAGTCATTCAAACTTTTCAGGTGAAACCGTCTCAGCAGGAAAGACAATCTGGACTTCTCGGTTGCAAATGAAGGCTTTAAAAAGGTTGTTGGCTTTTGGGTCCCACCAGAGTCACAAATGCTATCCCTTTGCATAGACGTCTTTGCCAGACTGACATTTGCTTAAACTTTTCCAGCTTTTTCAGAAGCCAACGCAGCACTTGTTTCTTGTTTTCCTTATTGGGCACACCCAAGTCCGATCATTGAGTACGTTAATAATCAGTCAATTATTTGATTCACCTGTTTTAAATGAGAGAGACAATTAAAAACTATGCTGTGCAGATGCGCTTCAAGAATGCTTTGCAAGCCCCTGGCTTAGGCTCGAAATCTGCTACTACCTATTGATAAAGTCAAGCCTATGGATATTTGTAGAAACAAAGTCTTTACGGATATGAAGAATAATACATGGATATCTTTCTGGATTTTGCCCTTTCGTGTCAGAAGAAAGCTCAGGAAACATTTTAGGCATGAGTATGGAGAGTGTAGGGCCAAAATGAAATGAGTTCAGACATTCCCTTGAGACCTGAAAGCCCCTCCTGTTTTGGAAACAATCCTCTTACCTCTAAGGGACCTCTTTCATGACGTAATCAGCTATTTTCCTGATGTGCTGCCTCCTTTAGACTTGTTTTACCGACAAATTTCACTGCACTCTTGTATCTGGCGCTGTGGCTTAGCTGGTCAAAGCGCCTGTCTCGTAAACAGGAGATCCTGGGTTCAAATCCCAGCAGTGCCTATGCCACAGGATGTGGGCACCGTTCACTTAAACATTTTACATATGTAAAAATGTGCATGCTGAACAGTGTGTAGCTGCACAAAAAGTGGAAATCTAAGAAGTGATGTGCATGCAATAGCGTCTTAAAACTAGGCTTTTTGTGGCTCTGTGGCGCAATGGATAGCGCATTGGACTTCTAGGTTGTGAATGGAGGTATTCAAAGGTTGTGGGTTCGAGTCCCACCAGAGTCGTGAATGTCCTCTTTTACACTTTGTATACAAAATCATCGAACCAGGGACAGTACTTGGCGCTGTGGCTTAGTTGGTCAAAGCGCCTGTCTAGTAAACAGGAGATCCTGGGTTCGAATCCCAGCAGTGCCTAATCTGTGTCTTCTAGGAGTAGTCATTCAAACTTTTCAGGTGAAACCGTCTCAGCAGGAAAGACAATCTGGACTTCTCGGTTGCAAATGAAGGCTTTAAAAAGGTTGTTGGCTTTTGGGTCCCACCAGAGTCACAAATGCTATCCCTTTGCATAGACGTCTTTGCCAGACTGACATTTGCTTAAACTTTTCCAGCTTTTTCAGAAGCCAACGCAGCACTTGTTTCTTGTTTTCCTTATTGGGCACACCCAAGTCCGATCATTGAGTACGTTAATAATCAGTCAATTATTTGATTCACCTGTTTTAAATGAGAGAGACAATTAAAAACTATGCTGTGCAGATGCGCTTCAAGAATGCTTTGCAAGCCCCTGGCTTAGGCTCGAAATCTGCTACTACCTATTGATAAAGTCAAGCCTATGGATATTTGTAGAAACAAAGTCTTTACGGATATGAAGAATAATACATGGATATCTTTCTGGATTTTGCCCTTTCGTGTCAGAAGAAAGCTCAGGAAACATTTTAGGCATGAGTATGGAGAGTGTAGGGCCAAAATGAAATGAGTTCAGACATTCCCTTGAGACCTGAAAGCCCCTCCTGTTTTGGAAACAATCCTCTTACCTCTAAGGGACCTCTTTCATGACGTAATCAGCTATTTTCCTGATGTGCTGCCTCCTTTAGACTTGTTTTACCGACAAATTTCACTGCACTCTTGTATCTGGCGCTGTGGCTTAGCTGGTCAAAGCGCCTGTCTCGTAAACAGGAGATCCTGGGTTCAAATCCCAGCAGTGCCTATGCCACAGGATGTGGGCACCGTTCACTTAAACATTTTACATATGTAAAAATGTGCATGCTGAACAGTGTGTAGCTGCACAAAAAGTGGAAATCTAAGAAGTGATGTGCATGCAATAGCGTCTTAAAACTAGGCTTTTTGTGGCTCTGTGGCGCAATGGATAGCGCATTGGACTTCTAGGTTGTGAATGGAGGTATTCAAAGGTTGTGGGTTCGAGTCCCACCAGAGTCGTGAATGTCCTCTTTTACACTTTGTATACAAAATCATCGAACCAGGGACAGTACTTGGCGCTGTGGCTTAGTTGGTCAAAGCGCCTGTCTAGTAAACAGGAGATCCTGGGTTCGAATCCCAGCAGTGCCTAATCTGTGTCTTCTAGGAGTAGTCATTCAAACTTTTCAGGTGGAACCGTCTCAGCAGGAAAGACAATCTGGACTTCTCGGTTGCAAATGAAGGCTTTAAAAAGGTTGTTGTAAAAATGTGCATGCTGAACAGTGTGTAGCTGCACAAAAAGTGGAAATCTAAGAAGTGATGTGCATGCAATAGCGTCTTAAAACTAGGCTTTTTGTGGCTCTGTGGCACAATGGATAGCGCATTGGACTTCTAGGTTGTGAATGGAGGTATTCAAAGGTTGTGGGTTCGAGTCCCACCAGAGTCGTGAATGTCCTCTTTTAGACTTTGTCCTCTTTTACACTTTGTATACAAAATCATCGAACCAAGGACTGTACCTGGCGCTGTGGCTTAGTTGGTCAAAGCGCCTGTCTAGTAAACAGGAGATCCTGGGTTCGAATCCCAGCAGTGCCTAATCTGTGTCTTCTGGGAGTAGTCATTCAAACTTTTCAGGTGAAACCATCTCAGCAGGAAAGACAATCTGGACTTCTCGGTTGCAAATGAAGGCTTTAAAAAGGTTGTTGGTTTTTGGGTCCCACCAGAGTCACAAATGCTATCCCTTTGCATAGACGTCTTTGCCAGACTGACATTTGCTTAAACTTTTCCAGCTTTTCCAGAAGCCAACGCAGCACTTGTTTCTTGTTTTCCTTATTGGGCACACCCAAGTCCGATCATTGAGTACGTTAATAATCAGTCAATTATTTGATTCACCTGTTTTAAATGAGAGAGACAATTAAAAACTATGCTGTGCAGATGCGCTTCAAGAATGCTTTGCAAGCCCCTGGCTTAGGCTCGAAATCTGCTACTACCTATTGATAAAGTCAAGCCTATGGATATTTGTAGAAACAAAGTCTTTACGGATATGAAGAATAATGCATGGATATCTTTCTGGATTTTGCCCTTTCATGTCAGAAGAAAGCTCAGGAAACATTTTAGGCATGAGTATGGAGAGTGTAGGGCCAAAATGAAATGAGTTCAGACATTCCCTTGAGACCTGAAAGCCCCTCATGTTTTGGAAACAATCGTCTTACCTCTAAGGGACCTCTTTCATGACGTAGTCAGCTATTTTCCTAATGTGCTGCCTCTTTTAGACTTGTTTTACAGACAAATTTCATTGCACTTTTGTAACTGGCGCTGTGGCTTAGCTGGTCAAAGTGCCTGTCTCGTAAACAGGAGATCCTGGGTTCAAATCCCAGCAGTGCCTATGCCACAGGATGTGGGCACCACTCACTTAAACATTTTACATATGTAAAAATGCGCATGCTGAACAGTGTGTAGCTGCACAAAAAGTGGAAATCTAAGAAGTGATGTGCATGCAATAGCGTCTTAAAACTAGGCTTTTTGTGGCTCTGTGGCGCAATGGATAGCGCATTGGACTTCTAGGTTGTGAATGGAGGTATTCAAAGGTTGTGGGTTCGAGTCCCACCAGAGACGTGAATGTCCTCTTTTACACTTTGTATACAAAATCATCGAACCAGGGACAGTACTTGGCGCTGTGGCTTAGTTGGTCAAAGCGCCTGTCTAGTAAACAGGAGATCCTGGGTTCGAATCCCAGCAGTGCCTAATCTGTGTCTTCTAGGAGTAGTCATTCAAACTTTTCAGGTGAAACCATCTCAGCAGGAAAGACAATCTGGACTTCTCGGTTGCAAATGAAGGCTTTAAAAAGGTTGTTGTAAAAATGTGCATGCTGAACAGTGTGTAGCTGCACAAAAAGTGGAAATCTAAGAAGTGATGTGCATGCAATAGCGTCTTAAAACTAGGCTTTTTGTGGCTCTGTGGCACAATGGATAGCGCATTGGACTTCTAGGTTGTGAATGGAGGTATTCAAAGGTTGTGGGTTCGAGTCCCACCAGAGTCGTGAATGTCCTCTTTTAGACTTTGTCCTCTTTTACACTTTGTATACAAAATCATCGAACCAAGGACTGTACCTGGCGCTGTGGCTTAGTTGGTCAAAGCGCCTGTCTAGTAAACAGGAGATCCTGGGTTCGAATCCCAGCAGTGCCTAATCTGTGTCTTCTAGGAGTAGTCATTCAAACTTTTCAGGTGAAACCGTCTCAGCAGGAAAGACAATCTGGACTTCTCGGTTGCAAATGAAGGCTTTAAAAAGGTTGTTGGCTTTTGGGTCCCACCAGAGTCACAAATGCTATCCCTTTGCATAGACGTCTTTGCCAGACTGACATTTGCTTAAACTTTTCCAGCTTTTTCAGAAGCCAACGCAGCACTTGTTTCTTGTTTTCCTTATTGGGCACACCCAAGTCCGATCATTGAGTACGTTAATAATCAGTCAATTATTTGATTCACCTGTTTTAAATGAGAGAGACAATTAAAAACTATGCTGTGCAGATGCGCTTCAAGAATGCTTTGCAAGCCCCTGGCTTAGGCTCGAAATCTGCTACTACCTATTGATAAAGTCAAGCCTATGGATATTTGTAGAAACAAAGTCTTTACGGATATGAAGAATAATACATGGATATCTTTCTGGATTTTGCCCTTTCGTGTCAGAAGAAAGCTCAGGAAACATTTTAGGCATGAGTATGGAGAGTGTAGGGCCAAAATGAAATGAGTTCAGACATTCCCTTGAGACCTGAAAGCCCCTCCTGTTTTGGAAACAATCCTCTTACCTCTAAGGGACCTCTTTCATGACGTAATCAGCTATTTTCCTGATGTGCTGCCTCCTTTAGACTTGTTTTACCGACAAATTTCACTGCACTCTTGTATCTGGCGCTGTGGCTTAGCTGGTCAAAGCGCCTGTCTCGTAAACAGGAGATCCTGGGTTCAAATCCCAGCAGTGCCTATGCCACAGGATGTGGGCACCGTTCACTTAAACATTTTACATATGTAAAAATGTGCATGCTGAACAGTGTGTAGCTGCACAAAAAGTGGAAATCTAAGAAGTGATGTGCATGCAATAGCGTCTTAAAACTAGGCTTTTTGTGGCTCTGTGGCGCAATGGATAGCGCATTGGACTTCTAGGTTGTGAATGGAGGTATTCAAAGGTTGTGGGTTCGAGTCCCACCAGAGTCGTGAATGTCCTCTTTTACACTTTGTATACAAAATCATCGAACCAGGGACAGTACTTGGCGCTGTGGCTTAGTTGGTCAAAGCGCCTGTCTAGTAAACAGGAGATCCTGGGTTCGAATCCCAGCAGTGCCTAATCTGTGTCTTCTAGGAGTAGTCATTCAAACTTTTCAGGTGGAACCGTCTCAGCAGGAAAGACAATCTGGACTTCTCGGTTGCAAATGAAGGCTTTAAAAAGGTTGTTGTAAAAATGTGCATGCTGAACAGTGTGTAGCTGCACAAAAAGTGGAAATCTAAGAAGTGATGTGCATGCAATAGCGTCTTAAAACTAGGCTTTTTGTGGCTCTGTGGCACAATGGATAGCGCATTGGACTTCTAGGTTGTGAATGGAGGTATTCAAAGGTTGTGGGTTCGAGTCCCACCAGAGTCGTGAATGTCCTCTTTTAGACTTTGTCCTCTTTTACACTTTGTATACAAAATCATCGAACCAAGGACAGTACCTGGCGCTGTGGCTTAGTTGGTCAAAGCGCCTGTCTAGTAAACAGGAGATCCTGGGTTCGAATCCCAGCAGGGCCTAATCTGTGTCTTCTGGGAGTAGTCATTCAAACTTTTCAGGTGAAACCATCTCAGCAGGAAAGACAATCTGGACTTCTCGGTTGCAAATGAAGGCTTTAAAAAGGTTGTTGGTTTTTGGGTCCCACCAGAGTCACAAATGCTATCCCTTTGCATAGACGTCTTTGCCAGACTGACATTTGCTTAAACTTTTCCAACTTTTCCAGAAGCCAACGCAGCACTTGTTTCTTGTTTTCCTTATTGGGCACACCCAAGTCCGATCATTGAGTACGTTAATAATCAGTCAATTATTTGATTTACCAGTTTTAAATGAGAGAGACAATTAAAAACTATGCTGTGCAGATGCGCTTCAAGAATGCTTTGCAAGCCCCTGGCTTAGGCTCGAAATCTGCTACTACCTATTGATAAAGTCAAGCCTATGGATATTTGTAGAAACAAAGTCTTTACGGATATGAAGAATAATGCATGGATATATTTCTGGATTTTGCCCTTTCATGTCAGAAGAAAGCTCAGGAAACATTTTAGGCATGAGTATGGAGAGTGTAGGGCCAAAATGAAATGAGTTCAGACATTCCCTTGAGACCTGAAAGCCCCTCATGTTTTGGAAACAATCCTCTTACCTCTAAGGGACCTCTTTCATGACGTAATCAGCTATTTTCCTGATGTGCTGCCTCTTTTAGACTTGTTTTACAGACAAATTTCATTGCACTTTTGTAACTGGCGCTGTGGCTTAGCTGGTCAAAGCGCCTGTCTCGTAAACAGGAGATCCTGGGTTCAAATCCCAGCAGTGCCTATGCCACAGGATGTGGGCACCGCTCACTTAAACATTTTACATATGTAAAAATGTGCATGCTGAACAGTGTGTAGCTGCACAAAAAGTGGAAATCTAAGAAGTGATGTGCATGCAATAGCGTCTTAAAACTAGGCATTTTTGTGGCTCTGTGGCGCAATGGATAACGCATTGGACTTCTAGGTTGTGAATGGAGGTATTCAAAGGTTGTGGGTTCGAGTCCCACCAGAGTCGTGAATGTCCTCTTTTAGACTTTGTCCTCTTTTACACTTTGTATACAAAATCATCGAACCAGGGACAGTACCTGGCGCTGTGGCTTAGTTGGTCAAAGCGCCTGCCTAGTAAACAGGAGATCCTGGGTTCGAATCCCAGCAGGGCCTAATCTGTGTCTTCTAGGAGTAGTCATTCAAAATTTTCAGGTGAAACCGTCTCAGCAGGAAAGACAATCTGGACTTCTCGGTTGCAAATGAAGGCTTTAAAAAGGTTGTTGGTTTTTGGGTCCCACCAGAGTCACAAATGCTATCCCTTTGCATAGACGTCTTTGCCAGACTGACATTTGCTTAAAACTTTTCCAACTTTTCCAGAAGCCAACGCAGCACTTGTTTCTTGTTTTCCTTATTGGGCACACCCAAGTCCGATCATTGAGTACGTTAATAATCAGTCAATTATTTGATTTACCAGTTTTAAATGAGAGAGACAATTAAAAACTATGCTGTGCAGATGCGCTTCAAGAATGCTTTGCAAGCCCCTGGCTTAGGCTCGAAATCTGCTACTACCTATTGATAAAGTCAAGCCTATGGATATTTGTAGAAACAAAGTCTTTACGGATATGAAGAATAATGCATGGATATATTTCTGGATTTTGCCTTTTCATGTCAGAAGAAAGCTCAGGAAACATTTTAGGCATGAGTATGGAGAGTGTAGGGCCAAAATGAAATGAGTTCAGACATTCCCTTGAGACCTGAAAGCCCCTCATGTTTTGGAAACAATCCTCTTACCTCTAAGGGACCTCTTTCATGACGTAATCAGCTATTTTCCTGATGTGCTGCCTCTTTTAGACTTGTTTTACAGACAAATTTCATTGCACTTTTGTAACTGGCGCTGTGGCTTAGCTGGTCAAAGCGCCTGTCTCGTAAACAGGAGATCCTGGGTTCAAATCCCAGCAGTGCCTATGCCACAGGATGTGGGCACCGCTCACTTAAACATTTTACATATGTAAAAATGTGCATGCTGAACAGTGTGTAGCTGCACAAAAAGTGGAAATCTAAGAAGTGATGTGCATGCAATAGCGTCTTAAAACTAGGCATTTTTGTGGCTCTGTGGCGCAATGGATAGCGCATTGGACTTCTAGGTTGTGAATGGAGGTATTCAAAGGTTGTGGGTTCGAGTCCCACCAGAGTCGTGAATGTCCTCTTTTAGACTTTGTCCTCTTTTACACTTTGTATACAAAATCATCGAACCAGGGACAGTACCTGGCGCTGTGGCTTAGTTGGTCAAAGCGCCTGCCTAGTAAACAGGAGATCCTGGGTTCGAATCCCAGCAGGGCCTAATCTGTGTCTTCTAGGAGTAGTCATTCAAAATTTTCAGGTGAAACCGTCTCAGCAGGAAAGACAATCTGGACTTCTCGGTTGCAAATGAAGGCTTTAAAAAGGTTGTTGGTTTTTGGGTCCCACCAGAGTCACAAATGCTATCCCTTTGCATAGACGTCTTTGCCAGACTGACATTTGCTTAAACTTTTCCAACTTTTCCAGAAGCCAACGCAGCACTTGTTTCTTGTTTTCCTTATTGGGCACACCCAAGTCCGATCATTGAGTACGTTAATAATCAGTCAATTATTTGATTTACCAGTTTTAAATGAGAGAGACAATTAAAAACTATGCTGTGCAGATGCGCTTCAAGAATGCTTTGCAAGCCCCTGGCTTAGGCTCGAAATCTGCTACTACCTATTGATAAAGTCAAGCCTATGGATATTTGTAGAAACAAAGTCTTTACGGATATGAAGAATAATGCATGGATATCTTTCTGGATTTTGCCCTTTCATGTCAGAAGAAAGCTCAGGAAACATTTTAGGCATGAGTATGGAGAGTGTAGGGCCAAAATGAAATGAGTTCAGACATTCCCTTGAGACCTGAAAGCCCCTCATGTTTTGGAAACAATCCTCTTACCTCTAAGGGACCTCTTTCATGACGTAATCAGCTATTTTCCTGATGTGCTGCCTCTTTTAGACTTGTTTTACAGACAAATTTCATTGCACTTTTGTAACTGGCGCTGTGGCTTAGCTGGTCAAAGCGCCTGCCTCGTAAACAGGTGATCCTGGGTTCAAATCCCAGCAGTGCCTATGCCACAGGATGTGGGCACCGCTCACTTAAACATTTTACATATGTAAAAATGTGCATGCTGAACAGTGTGTAGCTGCACAAAAAGTGGAAATCTAAGAAGTGATGTGAATGCAATAGCGTCTTAAAACTAGGCTTTTTTGTGGCTCTGTGGTGCAATGGATAGCGCATTGGACTTCTAGGTTGTGAATGGAGGTATTCAAAGGTTGTGGGTTCGAGTCCCACCAGAGTCGTGAATGTCCTATTTTAGACTCTGTCCTCTTTTACACTTTGTATACAAAATCATCGAACCAGGGACAGTACCTGGCGCTGTGGCTTAGTTGGTCAAAGTGGCTGTCTAGTAAACAGGAGATCCTGGGTTCGAATCCCAGCAGGGCCTAATCTGTGTCTTCTAGGAGTAGTCATTCAAAATTTTCAGGTGAAACCGTCTCAGCAGGAAAGACAATCTGGACTTCTCGGTTGCAAATGAAGGCTTTAAAAAGGTTGTTGGTTTTTGGGTCCCACCAGAGTCACAAATGCTATCCCTTTGCATAGACGTCTTTGCCAGACTGACATTTGCTTAAACTTTTCCAACTTTTACAGAAGCCAACGCAGCACTTGTTTCTTGTTTTCCTTATTGGGCACACCCAAGTCCGATCATTGAGTACGTTAATAATCAGTCAATTATTTGATTTACCAGTTTTAAATGAGAGAGACAATTAAAAACTATGCTTTGCAGATGCGCTTCAAGAATGCTTTGCAAGCCCCTGGCTTAGGCTCGAAATCTGCTACTACCTATTGATAAAGTCAAGCCTATGGATATTTGTAGAAACAAAGTCTTTACGGATATGAAGAATAATGCATGGATATCTTTCTGGATTTTGCCCTTTCATGTCAGAAGAAAGCTCAGGAAACATTTTAGGCATGAGTATGGAGAGTGTAGGGCCAAAATGAAATGAGTTCAGACATTCCCTTGAGACCTGAAAGCCCCTCATGTTTTGGAAACAATCCTCTTACCTCTAAGGGACCTCTTTCATGACGTAATCAGCTATTTTCCTGATGTGCTGCCTCTTTTAGACTTGTTTTACAGACAAATTTCATTGCACTTTTGTAACTGGCGCTGTGGCTTAGCTGGTCAAAGCGCCTGTCTTGTAAACAGGAGATCCTGGGTTCAAATCCCAGCAGTGCCTATGCCACAGGATGTGGGCAACGCTCACTTAAACATTTTACATATGTAAAAATGTGCATGCTGAACAGTGTGTAGCTGCACAAAAAGTGGAAATCTAAGAAGTGATGTGCATGCAATAGCGTCTTAAAACTAGGCTTTTTTGTGGCTCTGTGGCGCAATGGATAGCGCATTGGACTTCTAGGTTGTGAATGGAGGTATTCAAAGGTTGTGGCTTCGAGTCCCACCAGAGTCGTGAATGTCCTCTTTTAGACTTTGTCCTCTTTTACACTTTGTATACAAAATCATCGAAACAGGGACAGTACCTGGCGCTGTGGCTTAGTTGGTCAAAGCGCCTGTCTAGTAAACAGGAGATCCTGGGTTCCAATCCCAGCAGGGCCTAATCTGTGTCTTCTAGGAGTAGTCATTCAAAATTTTCAGGTGAAACCGTCTCAGCAGGAAAGACAATCTGGACTTCTCGGTTGCAAATGAAGGCTTTAAAAAGGTTGTTGGTTTTTGGGTCCCACCAGAGTCACAAATGCTATCCCTTTGCATAGACGTCTTTGCCAGACTGACATTTGCTTAAACTTTTCCAACTTTTCCAGAAGCCAACGCAGCACTTGTTTCTTGTTTTCCTTATTGGGCACACCCAAGTCCGATCATTGAGTACGTTAATAATCAGTCAATTATTTGATTTACCAGTTTTAAATGAGAGAGACAATTAAAAACTATGCTGTGCAGATGCGCTTCAAGAATGCTTTGCAAGCCCCTGGCTTAGGCTCGAAATCTGCTACTACCTATTGATAAAGTCAAGCCTATGGATATTTGTAGAAACAAAGTCTTTACGGATATGAAGAATAATGCATGGATATCTTTCTGGATTTTGCCCTTTCATGTCAGAAGAAAGCTCAGGAAACATTTTAGGCATGAGTATGGAGAGTGTAGGGCCAAAATGAAATGAGTTCAGACATTCCCTTGAGACCTGAAAGCCCCACATGTTTTGGAAACAATCCTCTTACCTCTAAGGGACCTCTTTCATGACGTAATCAGCTATTTTCCTGATGTGCTGCCTCTTTTAGACTTGTTTTACAGACAAATTTCATTGCACTTTTGTAACTGGCGCTGTGGCTTAGCTGGTCAAAGCGCCTGTCTCGTAAACAGGTGATCCTGGGTTCAAATCCCAGCAGTGCCTATGCCACAGGATGTGGGCACCGCTCACTTAAACATTTTACATATGTAAAAATGTGCATGCTGAACAGTGTGTAGCTGCACAAAAAGTGGAAATCTAAGAAGTGATGTGCATGCAATAGCGTCTTAAAACTAGGCTTTTTTGTGGCTCTGTGGCGCAATGGATAGCGCATTGGACTTCTAGGTTGTGAATGGAGGTATTCAAAGGTTGTGGGTTCGAGTCCCACCAGAGTCGTGAATGTCCTCTTTTAGACTTTGTCCTCTTTTACACTTTGTATACAAAATCATCGAACCAGGGACAGTACCTGGCGCTGTGGCTTAGTTGGTCAAAGTGGCTGTCTAGTAAACAGGAGATCCTGGGTTCGAATCCCAGCAGGGCCTAATCTGTGTCTTCTAGGAGTAGTCATTCAAAATTTTCAGGTGAAACCGTCTCAGCAGGAAAGACAATCTGGACTTCTCGGTTGCAAATGAAGGCTTTAAAAAGGTTGTTGGTTTTTGGGTCCCACCAGAGTCACAAATGCTATCCCTTTGCATAGACGTCTTTGCCAGACTGACATTTGCTTAAACTTTTCCAACTTTTCCAGAAGCCAACGCAGCACTTGTTTCTTGTTTTCCTTATTGGGCACACCCAAGTCCGATCATTGAGTACGTTAATAATCAGTCAATTATTTGATTCACCTGTTTTAAATGAGAGAGACAATTAAAAACTATGCTGTGCAGATGCGCTTCAAGAATGCTTTGCAAGCCCCTGGCTTAGGCTCGAAATCTGCTACTACCTATTGATAAAGTCAAGCCTATGGATATTTGTAGAAACAAAGTCTTTACGGATATGAAGAATAATGCATGGATATCTTTCTGGATTTTGCCCTTTCATGTCAGAAGAAAGCTCAGGAAACATTTTAGGCATGAGTATGGAGAGTGTAGGGCCAAAATGAAATGAGTTCAGACATTCCCTTGAGACCTGAAAGCCCCTCATGTTTTGGAAACAATCCTCTTACCTCTAAGGGACCTCTTTCATGACGTAATCAGCTATTTTCCTGATGTGCTGCCTCTTTTAGACTTGTTTTACAGACAAATTTCATTGCACTTTTGTAACTGGCGCTGTGGCTTAGCTGGTCAAAGCGCCTGTCTCGTAAACAGGAGATCCTGGGTTCAAATCCCAGCAGTGCTTATGCCACAGGATGTGGGCACCGCTCACTTAAACATTTTACATATGTAAAAATGTGCATGCTGAACAGTGTGTAGCTGCACAAAAAGTGGAAATCTAAGAAGTGATGTGCATGCAATAGCGTCTTAAAACTAGGCGTTTTTGTGGCTCTGTGGCGCAATGGATAGCGCATTGGACTTCTAGGTTGTGAATGGAGGTTTTCAAAGGTTGTGGGTTCGAGTCCCACCAGAGTCGTGAATGTCCTCTTTTAGACTTTGTCCTCTTTTACACTTTGTATACAAAATCATCGAACCAGGGACAGTGCCTGGCGCTGTGGCTTAGTTGGTCAAAGCGCCTGTCTAGTAAACAGGAGATCCTGGGTTCGAATCCCAGCAGGGCCTAATCTGTGTCTTCTAGGAGTAGTCATTCAAAATTTTCAGGTGAAACCGTCTCAGCAGGAAAGACAATCTGGACTTCTCGGTTGCAAATGAAGGCTTTAAAAAGGTTGTTGGTTTTTGGGTCCCACCAGAGTCACAAATGCTATCCCTTTGCATAGACGTCTTTGCCAGACTGACATTTGCTTAAACTTTTCCAACTTTTCCAGAAGCCAACGCAGCACTTGTTTCTTGTTTTCCTTATTGGGCACACCCAAGTCCGATCATTGAGTACGTTAATAATCAGTCAATTATTTGATTCACCTGTTTTAAATGAGAGAGACAATTAAAAACTATGCTGTGCAGATGCGCTTCAAGAATGCTTTGCAAGCCCCTGGCTTAGGCTCGAAATCTGCTACTACCTATTGATAAAGTCAAGCCTATGGATATTTGTAGAAACAAAGTCTTTACGGATATGAAGAATAATACATGGATATCTTTCTGGATTTTGCCCTTTCATGTCAGAAGAAAGCTCAGGAAACATTTTAGGCATGAGTATGGAGAGTGTAGGGCCAAAATGAAATGAGTTCAGACATTCCCTTGAGACCTGAAACCCCCTCATGTTTTGGAAACAATCCTCTTACCTCTAAGGGACCTCTTTCATGACGTAATCAGCTATTTTCCTGATGTGCTACCTCTTTTAGACTTGTTTTACAGACAAATTTCATTGCACTTTTGTAACTGGCGCTGTGGCTTAGCTGGTCAAAGCGCCTGTTTGTAAACAGGAGATCCTGGGTTCAAATCCCAGCAGTGCCTATGCCACAGGATGTGGGCACCGCTCACTTAAACATTTTACATATGTAAAAATGTGCATGCTGAACAGTGTGTAGCTGCACAAAAAGTGGAAATCTAAGAAGTGATGTGCATGCAATAGCGTCTTAAAACTAGGCGTTTTTGTGGCTCTGTGGCGCAATGGATAGCGCATTGGACTTCTAGGTTGTGAATGGAGGTATTCAAAGGTTGTGGGTTCGAGTCCCACCAGAGTCGTGAATGTCCTCTTTTAGACTTTGTCCTCTTTTACACTTTGTATACAAAATCATCGAACCAGGGACAGTACCTGGCGCTGTGGCTTAGTTGGTCAAAGCGGCTGTCTAGTAAACAGGAGATCCTGGGTTCCAATCCCAGCAGGGCCTAATCTGTGTCTTCTAGGAGTAGTCATTCAAAATTTTCAGGTGAAACCGTCTCAGCAGGAAAGACAATCTGGACTTCTCGGTTGCAAATGAAGGCTTTAAAAAGGTTGTTGGTTTTTGGGTCCCACCAGAGTCACAAATGCTATCCCTTTGCATAGACGTCTTTGCCAGACTGACATTTGCTTAAACTTTTCCAACTTTTCCAGAAGCCAACGCAGCACTTGTTTCTTGTTTTCCTTATTGGGCACACCCAAGTCCGATCATTGAGTACGTTAATAATCAGTCAATTATTTGATTTACCAGTTTTAAATGAGAGAGACAATTAAAAACTATGCTGTGCAGATGCGCTTCAAGAATGCTTTGCAAGCCCCTGGCTTAGGCTCGAAATCTGCTACTACCTATTGATAAAGTCAAGCCTATGGATATTTGTAGAAACAAAGTCTTTACGGATATGAAGAATAATGCATGGATATCTTTCTGGATTTTGCCCTTTCATGTCAGAAGAAAGCTCAGGAAACATTTTAGGCATGAGTATGGAGAGTGTAGGGCCAAAATGAAATGAGTTCAGACATTCCCTTGAGACCTGAAAGCCCCACATGTTTTGGAAACAATCCTCTTACCTCTAAGGGACCTCTTTCATGACGTAATCAGCTATTTTCCTGATGTGCTGCCTCTTTTAGACTTGTTTTACAGACAAATTTCATTGCACTTTTGTAACTGGCGCTGTGGCTTAGCTGGTCAAAGCGCCTGTCTCGTAAACAGGTGATCCTGGGTTCAAATCCCAGCAGTGCCTATGCCACAGGATGTGGGCACCGCTCACTTAAACATTTTACATATGTAAAAATGTGCATGCTGAACAGTGTGTAGCTGCACAAAAAGTGGAAATCTAAGAAGTGATGTGCATGCAATAGCGTCTTAAAACTAGGCTTTTTTGTGGCTCTGTGGCGCAATGGATAGCGCATTGGACTTCTAGGTTGTGAATGGAGGTATTCAAAGGTTGTGGGTTCGAGTCCCACCAGAGTCGTGAATGTCCTCTTTTAGACTTTGTCCTCTTTTACACTTTGTATACAAAATCATCGAACCAGGGACAGTACCTGGCGCTGTGGCTTAGTTGGTCAAAGTGGCTGTCTAGTAAACAGGAGATCCTGGGTTCGAATCCCAGCAGGGCCTAATCTGTGTCTTCTAGGAGTAGTCATTCAAAATTTTCAGGTGAAACCGTCTCAGCAGGAAAGACAATCTGGACTTCTCGGTTGCAAATGAAGGCTTTAAAAAGGTTGTTGGTTTTTGGGTCCCACCAGAGTCACAAATGCTATCCCTTTGCATAGACGTCTTTGCCAGACTGACATTTGCTTAAACTTTTCCAACTTTTCCAGAAGCCAACGCAGCACTTGTTTCTTGTTTTCCTTATTGGGCACACCCAAGTCCGATCATTGAGTACGTTAATAATCAGTCAATTATTTGATTCACCTGTTTTAAATGAGAGAGACAATTAAAAACTATGCTGTGCAGATGCGCTTCAAGAATGCTTTGCAAGCCCCTGGCTTAGGCTCGAAATCTGCTACTACCTATTGATAAAGTCAAGCCTATGGATATTTGTAGAAACAAAGTCTTTACGGATATGAAGAATAATGCATGGATATCTTTCTGGATTTTGCCCTTTCATGTCAGAAGAAAGCTCAGGAAACATTTTAGGCATGAGTATGGAGAGTGTAGGGCCAAAATGAAATGAGTTCAGACATTCCCTTGAGACCTGAAAGCCCCTCATGTTTTGGAAACAATCCTCTTACCTCTAAGGGACCTCTTTCATGACGTAATCAGCTATTTTCCTGATGTGCTGCCTCTTTTAGACTTGTTTTACAGACAAATTTCATTGCACTTTTGTAACTGGCGCTGTGGCTTAGCTGGTCAAAGCGCCTGTCTCGTAAACAGGAGATCCTGGGTTCAAATCCCAGCAGTGCTTATGCCACAGGATGTGGGCACCGCTCACTTAAACATTTTACATATGTAAAAATGTGCATGCTGAACAGTGTGTAGCTGCACAAAAAGTGGAAATCTAAGAAGTGATGTGCATGCAATAGCGTCTTAAAACTAGGCTTTTTTGTGGCTCTGTGGCGCAATGGGTAGCGCATTGGACTTCTAGGTTGTGAATGGAGGTATTCAAAGGTTGTGGGTTCGAGTCCCACCAGAGTCGTGAATGTCCTCTTTTAGACTTTGTCCTCTTTTACACTTTGTATACAAAATCATCGAACCAGGGACAGTACCTGGCGCTGTGGCTTAGTTGGTCAAAGCGGCTGTCTAGTAAACAGGAGATCCTGGGTTCGAATCCCAGCAGGGCCTAATCTGTGTCTTCTAGGAGTAGTCATTCAAAATTTTCAGGTGAAACCGTCTCAGCAGGAAAGACAATCTGGACTTCTCGGTTGCAAATGAAGGCTTTAAAAAGGTTGTTGGTTTTTGGGTCCCACCAGAGTCACAAATGCTATCCCTTTGCATAGACGTCTTTGCCAGACTGACATTTGCTTAAACTTTTCCAACTTTTCCAGAAGCCAACGCAGCACTTGTTTCTTGTTTTCCTTATTGGGCACACCCAAGTCCGATCATTGAGTACGTTAATAATCAGTCAATTATTTGATTCACCTGTTTTAAATGAGAGAGACAATTAAAAACTATGCTGTGCAGATGCGCTTCAAGAATGCTTTGCAAGCCCCTGGCTTAGGCTCGAAATCTGCTACTACCTATTGATAAAGTCAAGCCTATGGATATTTGTAGAAACAAAGTCTTTACGGATATGAAGAATAATGCATGGATATCTTTCTGGATTTTGCCCTTTCATGTCAGAAGAAAGCTCAGGAAACATTTTAGGCATGAGTATGGAGAGTGTAGGGCCAAAATGAAATGAGTTCAGACATTCCCTTGAGACCTGAAAGCCCCTCATGTTTTGGAAACAATCCTCTTACCTCTAAGGGACCTCTTTCATGACGTAGTCAGCTATTTTCCTGATGTGCTGCCTCTTTTAGACTTGTTTTACAGACAAATTTCATTGCACTTTTGTAACTGGCGCTGTGGCTTAGCTGGTCAAAGCGCCTGTCTCGTAAACAGGTGATCCTGGGTTCAAATCCCAGCAGTGCCTATGCCACAGGATGTGGGCACCGCTCACTTAAACATTTTACATATGTAAAAATGTGCATGCTGAACAGTGTGTAGCTGCACAAAAAGTGGAAATCTAAGAAGTGATGTGCATGCAATAGCGTCTTAAAACTAGGCTTTTTTGTGGCTCTGTGGCGCAATGGATAGCGCATTGGACTTCTAGGTTGTGAATGGAGGTATTCAAAGGTTGTGGGTTCGAGTCCCACCAGAGTCGTGAATGTCCTCTTTTAGACTTTGTCCTCTTTTACACTTTGTATACAAAATCATCGAACCAGGGACAGTACCTGGCGCTGTGGCTTAGTTGGTCAAAGCGGCTGTCTAGTAAACAGGAGATCCTGGGTTCGAATCCCAGCAGGGCCTAATCTGTGTCTTCTAGGAGTAGTCATTCAAAATTTTCAGGTGAAACCGTCTCAGCAGGAAAGACAATCTGGACTTCTCGGTTGCAAATGAAGGCTTTAAAAAGGTTGTTGGTTTTTGGGTCCCACCAGAGTCACAAATGCTATCCCTTTGCATAGACGTCTTTGCCAGACTGACATTTGCTTAAACTTTTCCAACTTTTCCAGAAGCCAACGCAGCACTTGTTTCTTGTTTTCCTTCTTTGGGCACACCCAAGTCCGATCATTGAGTACGTTAATAATCAGTCAATTATTTGATTCACCTGTTTTAAATGAGAGAGACAATTAAAAACTATGCTGTGCAGATGCGCTTCAAGAATGCTTTGCAAGCCCCTGGCTTAGGCTCGAAATCTGCTACTACCTATTGATAAAGTCAAGCCTATGGATATTTGTAGAAACAAAGTCTTTACGGATATGAAGAATAATGCATGGATATCTTTCTGGATTTTGCCCTTTCATGTCAGAAGAAAGATCAGGAAACATTTTAGGCATGAGTATGGAGAGTGTAGGGCCAAAATGAAATGAGTTCAGACATTCCCTTGAGACCTGAAAGCCCCTCATGTTTTGGAAACAATCCTCTTACCTCTAAGGGACCTCTTTCATGACGTAATCAGCTATTTTCCTGATGTGCTGCCTCTTTTAGACTTGTTTTCTAGACAAATTTCATTGCACTTTTGTAACTGGCGCTGTGGCTTAGCTGGTCAAAGCGCCTGTCTCGTAAACAGGAGATCCTGGGTTCAAATCCCAGCAGTGCCTATGCCACAGGATGTGGGCACCGCTCACTTAAACATTTTACATATGTAAAAATGTGCATGCTGAACAGTGTGTAGCTGCACAAAAAGTGGAAATCTAAGAAGTGATGTGCATGCAATAGCGTCTTAAAACTAGGCTTTTTTGTGGCTCTGTGGCGCAATGCATAGCGCATTGGACTTCTAGGTTGTGAATGGAGGTATTCTAAGGTTGTGGGTTCGAGTCCCACCAGAGTCGTGAATGTCCTCTTTTAGACTTTGTCCTCTTTTACACTTTGTATACAAAATCATCGAACCAGGGACAGTACCTGGCGCTGTGGCTTAGTTGGTCAAAGCGCCTGTCTAGTAAACAGGAGATCCTGGGTTCGAATCCCAGCAGGGCCTAATCTGTGTCTTCTAGAAGTAGTCATTCAAAATTTTCAGGTGAAACCGTCTCAGCAGGAAAGACAATCTGGACTTCTCGGTTGCAAATGAAGGCTTTAAAAAGGTTGTTGGTTTTTGGGTCCCACCAGAGTCACAAATGCTATCCCTTTGCATAGACGTCTTTGCCAGACTGACATTTGCTTAAACTTTTCCAACTTTTCCAGAAGCCAACGCAGCACTTGTTTCTTGTTTTCCTTATTGGGCACACCCAAGTCCGATCATTGAGTACGTTAATAATCAGTCAATTATTTGATTTACCAGTTTTAAATGAGAGAGACAATTAAAAACTATGCTGTGCAGATGTGCTTCAAGAATGCTTTGCAAGCCCCTGGCTTAGGCTCGAAATCTGCTACTACCTATTGATAAAGTCAAGCCTATGGATATTTGTAGAAACAAAGTCTTTACGGATATGAAGAATAATGCATGGATATCTTTCTGGATTTTGCCCTTTCATGTCAGAAGAAAGCTCAGGAAACATTTTAGGCATGAGTATGGAGAGTGTAGGGCCAAAATGAAATGAGTTCAGACATTCCCTTGAGACCTGAAAGCCCCTCATGTTTTGGAAACAATCCTCTTACCTCTAAGGGACCTCTTTCATGACGTAATCAGCTATTTTCCTGATGTGCTGCCTCTTTTAGACTTGTTTTACAGACAAATTTCATTGCACTTTTGTAACTGGCGCTGTGGCTTAGCTGGTCAAAGCGCCTGTCTCGTAAACAGGAGATCCTGGGTTCAAATCCCAGCAGTGCCTATGCCACAGGATGTGGGCACCGCTCACTTAAACATTTTACATATGTAAAAATGTGCATGCTGAACAGTGTGTAGCTGCACAAAAAGTGGAAATCTAAGAAGTGATGTGCATGCAATAGCGTCTTAAAACTAGGCTTTTTTGTGGCTCTGTGGCGCAATGGATAGCGCATTGGACTTCTAGGTTGTGAATGGAGGTATTCAAAGGTTGTGGGTTCGAGTCCCACCAGAGTCGTGAATGTCCTCTTTTAGACTTTGTCCTCTTTTACACTTTGTATACAAAATCATCGAACCAGGGACAGTACCTGGCGCTGTGGCTTAGTTGGTCAAAGCGCCTGTCTAGTAAACAGGAGATCCTGGGTTCGAATCCCAGCAGGGCCTAATCTGTGTCTTCTAGGAGTAGTCATTCAAAATTTTCAGGTGAAACCGTCTCAGCAGGAAAGACAATCTGGACTTCTCGGTTGCAAATGAAGGCTTTAAAAAGGTTGTTGGTTTTTGGGTCCCACCAGAGTCACAAATGCTATCCCTTTGCATAGACGTCTTTGCCAGACTGACATTTGCTTAAACTTTTCCAACTTTTCCAGAAGCCAACGCAGCACTTGTTTCTTGTTTTCCTTATTGGGCACACCCAAGTCCGATCATTGAGTACGTTAATAATCAGTCAATTATTTGATTTACCAGTTTTAAATGAGAGAGACAATTAAAAACTATGCTGTGCAGATGCGCTTCAAGAATGCTTTGCAAGCCCCTGGCTTAGGCTCGAAATCTGCTACTACCTATTGATAAAGTCAAGCCTATGGATATTTGTAGAAACAAAGTCTTTACGGATATGAAGAATAATGCATGGATATCTTTCTGGATTTTGCCCTTTCATGTCAGAAGAAAGATCAGGAAACATTTTAGGCATGAGTATGGAGAGTGTAGGGCCAAAATGAAATGAGTTCAGACATTCCCTTGAGACCTGAAAGCCCCTCATGTTTTGGAAACAATCCTCTTACCTCTAAGGGACCTCTTTCATGACGTAATCAGCTATTTTCCTGATGTTCTGCCTCTTTTAGACTTGTTTTACAGACAAATTTCATTGCACTTTTGTAACTGGCGCTGTGGCTTAGCTGGTCAAAGCGCCTGTCTCGTAAACAGGTGATCCTGGGTTCAAATCCCAGAAGTGCCTATGCCACAGGATGTGGGCACCGCTCACTTAAACATTTTACATATGTAAAAATGTGCATGCTGAACAGTGTGTAGCTGCACAAAAAGTGGAAATCTAAGAAGTGATGTGCATGCAATAGCGTCTTAAAACTAGGCTTTTTGTGGCTCTGTGGCGCAATGGATAGCTCATTGGACTTCTAGGTTGTGAATGGAGGTATTCAAAGGTTGTGGGTTCGAGTTCCACCAGAGTCGTGAATGTCCTCTTTTAGACTTTGTCCTCTTTTACACTTTGTATACAAAATCATCGAACCAGGGACTGTACCTGGCGCTGTGGCTTAGTTGGTCAAAGCGCCAGGGACGCTACCTGGCGCTGTGGCTTAGTTGGTCAAAGCGCCTGTCTAGTAAACAGGAGATCCTGGGTTCGAATCCCAGCAGTGCCTAATCTGTGTCTTCTAGGAGTAGTCATTCAAACTTTTCAGGTGAAACCATCTCAGCAGGAAAGACAATCTGGACTTCTCGGTTGCAAATGAAGGCTTTAAAAAGGTTGTTGTAAAAATGTGCATGCTGAACAGTGTGTAGCTGCACAAAAAGTGGAAATCTAAGAAGTGATGTGCATGCAATAGCGTCTTAAAACCAGGCTTTTTGTGGCTCTGTGGCGCAATGGATAGCGCATTGGACTTCTAGGTTGTGAATGGAGGTATTCAAAGGTTGTGGGTTCGAGTCCCACCAGAGTCGTGAATGTCCTCTTTTAGACTTTGTCCTCTTTTACACTTTGTATACAAAATCATCGAACCAGGGACTGTACCTGGCGCTGTGGCTTAGTTGGTCAAAGTGCCTGTCTAGTAAACAGGAGATCCTGGGTTTGAATCCCAGCAGTCCCTAATCTGTGTTTTCTAGGAGTAGTCATTCAAACTTTTCAGGTGGAACCGTCTCAGCAGGAAAGACAATCTGGACTTCTCGGTTGCAAATGAAGGCTTTAAAAAGGTTGTTGGCTTTTGGGTCCCACCAGAGTCACAAATGCTATCCCTTTGCATAGACGTCTTTGCCAGACTGACATTTGCTTAAACTTTTCCAGCTTTTTCAGAAGCCAACGCAGCACTTGTTTCTTGTTTTCCTTATTGGGCACACCCAAGTCCGATCATTGAGTACGTTAATAATCAGACAATTATTTGATTCACCTGTTTTAAATGAGAGAGACAATTAAAAACTATGCTGTGCAGAAGCGCTTCAAGAATGCTTTGCAAGCCCCTGGCTTAGGCTCAAAATCTGCTACTACCTATTGATAAAGTCAAGCCTATGGATATTTGTAGAAACAAAGTCTTTACGGATATGAAGAATAATGCATGGATATCTTTCTGGATTTTGCCCTTTCATGTCAGAAGAAAGCTCAGGAAACATTTTAGGCATGAGTATGGAGAGTGTAGGGCCAAAATGAAATGAGTTCAGACATTCCCTTGAGACCTGAAAGCCCCTCATGTTTTGGAAACAATCCTCTTACCTCTAAGGGACCTCTTTCATGACGTAATCAGCTATTTTCCTGATGTGCTGCCTCTTTTAGACTTGTTTTACAGACAAATTTCATTGCACTTTCGTAACTGGCGCTGTGGCTTAGCTGGTCAAAGCGCCTGTCTCGTAAACAGGAGATCATGGGTTCAAATCCCAGCAGTGCCTATGCCACAGGATGTGGGCACCGCTCACTTAAACATTTTACATATGTAAAAATGTGCATGCTGAACAGTGTGTAGCTGCACAAAAAGTGGAAATCTAAGAAGTGATGTGCATGCAATAGCGTCTTAAAACTAGGCTTTTTTGTGGCTCTGTGGCGCAATGGATAGCGCATTGGACTTCTAGGTTGTGTATGGAGGTATTCAAAGGTTGTGGGTTCGAGTCCCACCAGAGTCGTGAATGTCCTCTTTTAGACTTTGTCCTCTTTTACACTTTGTATACAAAATCATCGAACCAGGGACAGTACCTGGCGCTGTGGCTTAGTTGGTCAAAGCGCCTGTCTAGTAAACAGGAGATCCTGGGTTCGAATCCCAGCAGGGCCTAATCTGTGTCTTCTAGGAGTAGTCATACAAAATTTTCAGGTGAAACCGTCTCAGCAGGAAAGACAATCTGGACTTCTCGGTTGCAAATGAAGGCTTTAAAAAGGTTGTTGGTTTTTGGGTCCCACCAGAGTCACAAATGCTATCCCTTTGCATAGACGTCTTTGCCAGACTGACATTTGCTTAAACTTTTCCAACTTTTCCAGAAGCCAACGCAGCACTTGTTTCTTGTTTTCCTTATTGGGCACACCCAAGTCCGATCATTGAGTACGTTAATAATCAGTCAATTATTTGATTTACCAGTTTTAAATGAGAGAGACAATTAAAAACTATGCTGTGCAGATGCGCTTCAAGAATGCTTTGCAAGCCCCTGATTTAGGCTCGAAATCTGCTACTACCTATTGATAAAGTCAAGCCTATGGATATTTGTAGAAACAAAGTCTTTACGGATATGAAGAATAATGCATGGATATCTTTCTGGATTTTGCCCTTTCATGTCAGAAGAAAGCTCAGGACACATTTTAGGCATGAGTATGGAGAGTGTAGGGCCAAAATGAAATGAGTTCAGACATTCCCTTGAGACCTGAAAGCCCCTCATGTTTTGGAAACAATCCTCTTACCTCTAAGGGACCTCTTTCATGACGTAGTCAGCTATTTTCCTAATGTGCTGCCTCTTTTAGACTTGTTTTACAGACAAATTTCATTGCACTTTTGTAACTGGCGCTGTGGCTTAGCTGGTCAAAGCGCCTGTCTCGTAAACAGGAGATCCTGGGTTCAAATCCCAGCAGTGCCTATGCCACAGGATGTGGGCACCACTCACTTAAACATTTTACATATGTAAAAATGTGCATGCTGAACAGTGTGTAGCTGCACAAAAGTGGAAATCTAAGAAGTGATGTGCATGCAATAGCGTCTTAAAACTAGGCTTTTTTGTGGCTCTGTGGCGCAATGGATAGCGCATTGGACTTCTAGGTTGTGAATGGAGGTATTCAAAGGTTGTGGGTTCGAGTCCCACCAGAGTCGTGAATGTCCTCTTTTAGACTTTGTCCTCTTTTACACTTTGTATACAAAATCATCGAACCAGGGACAGTACCTGGCGCTGTGGCTTAGTTGGTCAAAGCGCCTGTCTAGTAAACAGGAGATCCTGGGTTCGAATCCCAGCAGGGCCTAATCTGTGTCTTCTAGGAGTAGTCATTCAAAATTTTCAGGTGAAACCGTCTCAGCAGGAAAGACAATCTGGACTTCTCGGTTGCAAATGAAGGCTTTAAAAAGGTTGTTGGTTTTTGGGTCCCACCAGAGTCACAAATGCTATCCCTTTGCATAGACGTCTTTGCCAGACTGACATTTGCTTAAACTTTTCCAGAAGCCAACGCAGCACTTGTTTCTTGTTTTCCTTATTGGGCACACCCAAGTCCGATCATTGAGTACGTTAATAATCAGTCAATTATTTGATTTACCAGTTTTAAATGAGAGAGACAATTAAAAACTATGCTGTGCAGATGCGCTTCAAGAATGCTTTGCAAGCCCCTGGCTTAGGCTCGAAATCTGCTACTACCTATTGATAAAGTCAAGCCTATGGATATTTGTAGAAACAAAGTCTTTACGGATATGAAGAATAATGCATGGATATCTTTCTGGATTTTGCCCTTTCATGTCAGAAGAAAGCTCAGGAAACATTTTAGGCATGAGTATGGAGAGTGTAGGGCCAAAATGAAATGAGTTCAGACATTCCCTTGAGACCTGAAAGCCCCTCCTGTTTTGGAAACAATCCTCTTACCTCTAAGGGACCTCTTTCATGACGTAATCAGCTATTTTCCTGATGTGCTGCCTCCTTTAGATTTGTTTTACCGACAAATTTCACTGCACTCTTGTATCTGGCGCTGTGGCTTAGCTGGTCAAAGCGCCTGTCTTGTAAACAGGAGATCCTGGGTTCAAATCCCAGCAGTGCCTATGCCACAGGATGTGGGCACCGTTCACTTAAACATTTTACATATGTAAAAATGTGCATGCTGAACAGTGTGTAGCTGCACAAAAAGTGGAAATCTAAGAAGTGATGTGCATGCAATAGCGTCTTAAAACTAGGCTTTTTGTGGCTCTGTGGCGCAATGGATAGCGCATTGGACTTCTAGGTTGTGAATGGAGGTATTCAAAGGTTGTGGGTTCGAGTTCCACCAGAGTCGTGAATGTCCTCTTTTAGACTTTGTCCTCTTTTACACTTTGTATACAAAATCATCGAACCAGGGACAGTACCTGGCGCTGTGGCTTAGTTGGTCAAAGCGCCAGGGACGCTACCTGGCGCTGTGGCTTAGTTGGTCAAAGCGCCTGTCTAGTAAACAGGAGATCCTGGGTTCGAATCCCAGCAGTGCCTAATCTGTGTCTTCTAGGAGTAGTCATTCAAACTTTTCAGGTGAAACCATCTCAGCAGGAAAGACAATCTGGACTTCTCGGTTGCAAATGAAGGCTTTAAAAAGGTTGTTGTAAAAATGTGCATGCTGAACAGTGTGTAGCTGCACAAAAAGTGGAAATCTAAGAAGTGATGTGCATGCAATAGCGTCTTAAAACTAGGCTTTTTGTGGCTCTGTGGCGCAATGGATAGCGCATTGGACTTCTAGGTTGTGAATGGAGGTATTCAAAGGTTGTGGGTTCGAGTCCCACCAGAGTCGTGAATGTCCTCTTTTAGACTTTGTCCTCTTTTACACTTTGTATACAAAATCATCGAACCAGGGACTGTACCTGGCGCTGTGGCTTAGTTGGTCAAAGTGCCTGTCTAGTAAACAGGAGATCCTGGGTTTGAATCCCAGCAGTCCCTAATCTGTGTTTTCTAGGAGTAGTCATTCAAACTTTTCAGGTGGAACCGTCTCAGCAGGAAAGACAATCTGGACTTCTCGGTTGCAAATGAAGGCTTTAAAAAGGTTGTTGGCTTTTGGGTCCCACCAGAGTCACAAATGCTATCCCTTTGCATAGACGTCTTTGCCAGACTGACATTTGCTTAAACTTTTCCAGCTTTTTCAGAAGCCAACGCAGCACTTGTTTCTTGTTTTCCTTATTGGGCACACCCAAGTCCGATCATTGAGTACGTTAATAATCAGTCAATTATTTGATTCACCTGTTTTAAATGAGAGAGACAATTAAAAACTATGCTGTGCAGAAGCGCTTCAAGAATGCTTTGCAAGCCCCTGGCTTAGGCTCAAAATCTGCTACTACCTATTGATAAAGTCAAGCCTATGGATATTTGTAGAAACAAAGTCTTTACGGATATGAAGAATAATGCATGGATATCTTTCTGGATTTTGCCCTTTCATGTCAGAAGAAAGCTCAGGAAACATTTTAGGCATGAGTATGGAGAGTGTAGGGCCAAAATGAAATGAGTTCAGACATTCCCTTGAGACCTGAAAGCCCCTCATGTTTTGGAAACAATCCTCTTACCTCTAAGGGACCTCTTTCATGACGTAATCAGCTATTTTCCTGATGTGCTGCCTCTTTTAGACTTGTTTTACAGACAAATTTCATTGCACTTTCGTAACTGGCGCTGTGGCTTAGCTGGTCAAAGCGCCTGTCTCGTAAACAGGAGATCATGGGTTCAAATCCCAGCAGTGCCTATGCCACAGGATGTGGGCACCGCTCACTTAAACATTTTACATATGTAAAAATGTGCATGCTGAACAGTGTGTAGCTGCACAAAAAGTGGAAATCTAAGAAGTGATGTGCATGCAATAGCGTCTTAAAACTAGGCTTTTTTGTGGCTCTGTGGCGCAATGGATAGCGCATTGGACTTCTAGGTTGTGAATGGAGGTATTCAAAGGTTGTGGGTTCGAGTCCCACCAGAGTCGTGAATGTCCTCTTTTAGACTTTGTCCTCTTTTACACTTTGTATACAAAATCATCGAACCAGGGACAGTACCTGGCGCTGTGGCTTAGTTGGTCAAAGCGCCTGTCTAGTAAACAGGAGATCCTGGGTTCGAATCCCAGCAGGGCCTAATCTGTGTCTTCTAGGAGTAGTCATTCAAAATTTTCAGGTGAAACCGTCTCAGCAGGAAAGACAATCTGGACTTCTCGGTTGCAAATGAAGGCTTTAAAAAGGTTGTTGGTTTTTGGGTCCCACCAGAGTCACAAATGCTATCCCTTTGCATAGACGTCTTTGCCAGACTGACATTTGCTTAAACTTTTCCAACTTTTCCAGAAGCCAACGCAGCACTTGTTTCTTGTTTTCCTTATTGGGCACACCCAAGTCCGATCATTGAGTACGTTAATAATCAGTCAATTATTTGATTTACCAGTTTTAAATGAGAGAGACAATTAAAAACTATGCTGTGCAGATGCGCTTCAAGAATGCTTTGCAAGCCCCTGGCTTAGGCTCGAAATCTGCTACTACCTATTGATAAAGTCAAGCCTATGGATATTTGTAGAAACAAAGTCTTTACGGATATGAAGAATAATGCATGGATATCTTTCTGGATTTTGCCCTTTCATGTCAGAAGAAAGCTCAGGACACATTTTAGGCATGAGTATGGAGAGTGTAGGGCCAAAATGAAATGAGTTCAGACATTCCCTTGAGACCTGAAAGCCCCTCCTGTTTTGGAAACAATCCTCTTACCTCTAAGGGACCTCTTTCATGACGTAATCAGCTATTTTCCCGATGTGCTGCCTCCTTTAGACTTGTTTTACCGACAAATTTCACTGCACTCTTGTATCTGGCGCTGTGGCTTAGCTGGTCAAAGCGCCTGTCTTGTAAACAGGAGATCCTGGGTTCAAATCCCAGCAGTGCCTATGCCACAGGATGTGGGCACCGTTCACTTAAACATTTTACATATGTAAAAATGTGCATGCTGAACAGTGTGTAGCTGCACAAAAAGTGGAAATCTAAGAAGTGATGTGCATGCAATAGCGTCTTAAAACTAGGCTTTTTGTGGCTCTGTGGCACAATGGATAGCGCATTGGACTTCTAGGTTGTGAATGGAGGTATTCAAAGGTTGTGGGTTCGAGTCCCACCAGAGTCGTGAATGTCCTCTTTTAGACTTTGTCCTCTTTTACACTTTGTATACAAAATCATCGAACCAAGGACTGTACCTGGCGCTGTGGCTTAGTTGGTCAAAGCGCCTGTCTAGTAAACAGGAGATCCTGGGTTCGAATCCCAGCAGTGCCTAATCTGTGTCTTCTGGGAGTAGTCATTCAAACTTTTCAGGTGAAACCGTCTCAGCAGGAAAGACAATCTGGACTTCTCGGTTGCAAATGAAGGCTTTAAAAAGGTTGTTGGTTTTTGGGTCCCACCAGAGTCACAAATGCTATCCCTTTGCATAGACGTCTTTGCCAGACTGACATTTGCTTAAACTTTTCCAACTTTTCCAGAAGCCAACGCAGCACTTGTTTCTTGTTTTCCTTATTGGGCACACCCAAGTCCGATCATTGAGTACGTTAATAATCAGTCAATTATTTGATTTACCAGTTTTAAATGAGAGAGACAATTAAAAACTATGCTGTGCAGATGCGCTTCAAGAATGCTTTGCAAGCCCCTGGCTTAGGCTCGAAATCTGCTACTACCTATTGATAAAGTCAAGCCTATGGATATTTGTAGAAACAAAGTCTTTACGGATATGAAGAATAATGCATGGATATCTTTCTGGATTTTGCCCTTTCATGTCAGAAGAAAGCTCAGGAAACATTTTAGGCATGAGTATGGAGAGTGTAGGGCCAAAATGAAATGAGTTCAGACATTCCCTTGAGACCTGAAAGCCCCTCCTGTTTTGGAAACAATCCTCTTACCTCTAAGGGACCTCTTTCATGACGTAATCAGCTATTTTCCTGATGTGCTGCCTCCTTTAGATTTGTTTTACCGACAAATTTCACTGCACTCTTGTATCTGGCGCTGTGGCTTAGCTGGTCAAAGCGCCTGTCTTGTAAACAGGAGATCCTGGGTTCAAATCCCAGCAGTGCCTATGCCACAGGATGTGGGCACCGTTCACTTAAACATTTTACATATGTAAAAATGTGCATGCTGAACAGTGTGTAGCTGCACAAAAAGTGGAAATCTAAGAAGTGATGTGCATGCAATAGCGTCTTAAAACTAGGCTTTTTGTGGCTCTGTGGCACAATGGATAGCGCATTGGACTTCTAGGTTGTGAATGGAGGTATTCAAAGGTTGTGGGTTCGAGTCCCACCAGAGTCGTGAATGTCCTCTTTTAGACTTTGTCCTCTTTTACACTTTGTATACAAAATCATCGAACCAAGGACTGTACCTGGCGCTGTGGCTTAGTTGGTCAAAGCGCCTGTCTAGTAAACAGGAGATCCTGGGTTCGAATCCCAGCAGTGCCTAATCTGTGTCTTCTGGGAGTAGTCATTCAAACTTTTCAGGTGAAACCGTCTCAGCAGGAAAGACAATCTGGACTTCTCGGTTTGTTTTACCGACAAATTTCACTGCACTCTTGTATCTGGCGCTGTGGCTTAGCTGGTCAAAGCGCCTGTCTTGTAAACAGGAGATCCTGGGTTCAAATCCCAGCAGTGCCTATGCCACAGGATGTGGGCACCGTTCACTTAAACATTTTACATATGTAAAAATGTGCATGCTGAACAGTGTGTAGCTGCACAAAAAGTGGAAATCTAAGAAGTGATGTGCATGCAATAGCGTCTTAAAACTAGGCTTTTTGTGGCTCTGTGGCACAATGGATAGCGCATTGGACTTCTAGGTTGTGAATGGAGGTATTCAAAGGTTGTGGGTTCGAGTCCCACCAGAGTCGTGAATGTCCTCTTTTAGACTTTGTCCTCTTTTACACTTTGTATACAAAATCATCGAACCAAGGACTGTACCTGGCGCTGTGGCTTAGTTGGTCAAAGCGCCTGTCTAGTAAACAGGAGATCCTGGGTTCGAATCCCAGCAGTGCCTAATCTGTGTCTTCTGGGAGTAGTCATTCAAACTTTTCAGGTGAAACCGTCTCAGCAGGAAAGACAATCTGGACTTCTCGGTTGCAAATGAAGGCTTTAAAAAGGTTGTTGGTTTTTGGGTCCCACCAGAGTCACAAATGCTATCCCTTTGCATAGACGTCTTTGCCAGACTGACATTTGCTTAAACTTTTCCAACTTTTCCAGAAGCCAACGCAGCACTTGTTTCTTGTTTTCCTTATTGGGCACACCCAAGTCCGATCATTGAGTACGTTAATAATCAGTCAATTATTTGATTTACCAGTTTTAAATGAGAGAGACAATTAAAAACTATGCTGTGCAGATGCGCTTCAAGAATGCTTTGCAAGCCCCTGGCTTAGGCTCGAAATCTGCTACTACCTATTGATAAAGTCAAGCCTATGGATATTTGTAGAAACAAAGTCTTTACGGATATGAAGAATAATGCATGGATATCTTTCTGGATTTTGCCCTTTCATGTCAGAAGAAAGCTCAGGAAACATTTTAGGCATGAGTATGGAGAGTGTAGGGCCAAAATGAAATGAGTTCAGACATTCCCTTGAGACCTGAAAGCCCCTCCTGTTTTGGAAACAATCCTCTTACCTCTAAGGGACCTCTTTCATGACGTAATCAGCTATTTTCCTGATGTGCTGCCTCCTTTAGATTTGTTTTACCGACAAATTTCACTGCACTCTTGTATCTGGCGCTGTGGCTTAGCTGGTCAAAGCGCCTGTCTTGTAAACAGGAGATCCTGGGTTCAAATCCCAGCAGTGCCTATGCCACAGGATGTGGGCACCGTTCACTTAAACATTTTACATATGTAAAAATGTGCATGCTGAACAGTGTGTAGCTGCACAAAAAGTGGAAATCTAAGAAGTGATGTGCATGCAATAGCGTCTTAAAACTAGGCTTTTTGTGGCTCTGTGGCGCAATGGATAGCGCATTGGACTTCTAGGTTGTGAATGGAGGTATTCAAAGGTTGTGGGTTCGAGTTCCACCAGAGTCGTGAATGTCCTCTTTTAGACTTTGTCCTCTTTTACACTTTGTATACAAAATCATCGAACCAGGGACAGTACCTGGCGCTGTGGCTTAGTTGGTCAAAGCGCCAGGGACGCTACCTGGCGCTGTGGCTTAGTTGGTCAAAGCGCCTGTCTAGTAAACAGGAGATCCTGGGTTCGAATCCCAGCAGTGCCTAATCTGTGTCTTCTAGGAGTAGTCATTCAAACTTTTCAGGTGAAACCATCTCAGCAGGAAAGACAATCTGGACTTCTCGGTTGCAAATGAAGGCTTTAAAAAGGTTGTTGTAAAAATGTGCATGCTGAACAGTGTGTAGCTGCACAAAAAGTGGAAATCTAAGAAGTGATGTGCATGCAATAGCGTCTTAAAACTAGGCTTTTTGTGGCTCTGTGGCGCAATGGATAGCGCATTGGACTTCTAGGTTTTGAATGGAGGTATTCAAAGGTTGTGGGTTCGAGTCCCACCAGAGTCGTGAATGTCCTCTTTTAGACTTTGTCCTCTTTTACACTTTGTATACAAAATCATCGAACCAGGGACTGTACCTGGCGCTGTGGCTTAGTTGGTCAAAGTGCCTGTCTAGTAAACAGGAGATCCTGGGTTTGAATCCCAGCAGTCCCTAATCTGTGTTTTCTAGGAGTAGTCATTCAAACTTTTCAGGTGGAACCGTCTCAGCAGGAAAGACAATCTGGACTTCTCGGTTGCAAATGAAGGCTTTAAAAAGGTTGTTGGCTTTTGGGTCCCACCAGAGTCACAAATGCTATCCCTTTGCATAGACGTCTTTGCCAGACTGACATTTGCTTAAACTTTTCCAGCTTTTTCAGAAGCCAACGCAGCACTTGTTTCTTGTTTTCCTTATTGGGCACACCCAAGTCCGATCATTGAGTACGTTAATAATCAGACAATTATTTGATTCACCTGTTTTAAATGAGAGAGACAATTAAAAACTATGCTGTGCAGAAGCGCTTCAAGAATGCTTTGCAAGCCCCTGGCTTAGGCTCAAAATCTGCTACTACCTATTGATAAAGTCAAGCCTATGGATATTTGTAGAAACAAAGTCTTTACGGATATGAAGAATAATGCATGGATATCTTTCTGGATTTTGCCCTTTCATGTCAGAAGAAAGCTCAGGAAACATTTTAGGCATGAGTATGGAGAGTGTAGGGCCAAAATGAAATGAGTTCAGACATTCCCTTGAGACCTGAAAGCCCCTCATGTTTTGGAAACAATCCTCTTACCTCTAAGGGACCTCTTTCATGACGTAATCAGCTATTTTCCTGATGTGCTGCCTCTTTTAGACTTGTTTTACAGACAAATTTCATTGCACTTTCGTAACTGGCGCTGTGGCTTAGCTGGTCAAAGCGCCTGTCTCGTAAACAGGAGATCATGGGTTCAAATCCCAGCAGTGCCTATGCCACAGGATGTGGGCACCGCTCACTTAAACATTTTACATATGTAAAAATGTGCATGCTGAACAGTGTGTAGCTGCACAAAAAGTGGAAATCTAAGAAGTGATGTGCATGCAATAGCGTCTTAAAACTGGGCTTTTTTGTGGCTCTGTGGCGCAATGGATAGCGCATTGGACTTCTAGGTTGTGTATGGAGGTATTCAAAGGTTGTGGGTTCGAGTCCCACCAGAGTCGTGAATGTCCTCTTTTAGACTTTGTCCTCTTTTACACTTTGTATACAAAATCATCGAACCAGGGACAGTACCTGGCGCTGTGGCTTAGTTGGTCAAAGCGCCTGTCTAGTAAACAGGAGATCCTGGGTTCGAATCCCAGCAGGGCCTAATCTGTGTCTTCTAGGAGTAGTCATACAAAATTTTCAGGTGAAACCGTCTCAGCAGGAAAGACAATCTGGACTTCTCGGTTGCAAATGAAGGCTTTAAAAAGGTTGTTGGTTTTTGGGTCCCACCAGAGTCACAAATGCTATCCCTTTGCATAGACGTCTTTGCCAGACTGACATTTGCTTAAACTTTTCCAACTTTTCCAGAAGCCAACGCAGCACTTGTTTCTTGTTTTCCTTATTGGGCACACCCAAGTCCGATCATTGAGTACGTTAATAATCAGTCAATTATTTGATTTACCAGTTTTAAATGAGAGAGACAATTAAAAACTATGCTGTGCAGATGCGCTTCAAGAATGCTTTGCAAGCCCCTGATTTAGGCTCGAAATCTGCTACTACCTATTGATAAAGTCAAGCCTATGGATATTTGTAGAAACAAAGTCTTTACGGATATGAAGAATAATGCATGGATATCTTTCTGGATTTTGCCCTTTCATGTCAGAAGAAAGCTCAGGACACATTTTAGGCATTAGTATGGAGAGTGTAGGGCCAAAATGAAATGAGTTCAGACATTCCCTTGAGACCTGAAAGCCCCTCATGTTTTGGAAACAATCCTCTTACCTCTAAGGGACCTCTTTCATGACGTAGTCAGCTATTTTCCTAATGTGCTGCCTCTTTTAGACTTGTTTTACAGACAAATTTCATTGCACTTTTGTAACTGGCGCTGTGGCTTAGCTGGTCAAAGCGCCTGTCTCGTAAACAGGAGATCCTGGGTTCAAATCCCAGCAGTGCCTATGCCACAGGATGTGGGCACCACTCACTTAAACATTTTACATATGTAAAAATGTGCATGCTGAACAGTGTGTAGCTGCACAAAAGTGGAAATCTAAGAAGTGATGTGCATGCAATAGCGTCTTAAAACTAGGCTTTTTTGTGGCTCTGTGGCGCAATGGATAGCGCATTGGACTTCTAGGTTGTGAATGGAGGTATTCAAAGGTTGTGGGTTCGAGTCCCACCAGAGTCGTGAATGTCCTCTTTTAGACTTTGTCCTCTTTTACACTTTGTATACAAAATCATCGAACCAGGGACAGTACCTGGCGCTGTGGCTTAGTTGGTCAAAGCGCCTGTCTAGTAAACAGGAGATCCTGGGTTCGAATCCCAGCAGGGCCTAATCTGTGTCTTCTAGGAGTAGTCATTCAAAATTTTCAGGTGAAACCGTCTCAGCAGGAAAGACAATCTGGACTTCTCGGTTGCAAATGAAGGCTTTAAAAAGGTTGTTGGTTTTTGGGTCCCACCAGAGTCACAAATGCTATCCCTTTGCATAGACGTCTTTGCCAGACTGACATTTGCTTAAACTTTTCCAGAAGCCAACGCAGCACTTGTTTCTTGTTTTCCTTATTGGGCACACCCAAGTCCGATCATTGAGTACGTTAATAATCAGTCAATTATTTGATTTACCAGTTTTAAATGAGAGAGACAATTAAAAACTATGCTGTGCAGATGCGCTTCAAGAATGCTTTGCAAGCCCCTGGCTTAGGCTCGAAATCTGCTACTACCTATTGATAAAGTCAAGCCTATGGATATTTGTAGAAACAAAGTCTTTACGGATATGAAGAATAATGCATGGATATCTTTCTGGATTTTGCCCTTTCATGTCAGAAGAAAGCTCAGGAAACATTTTAGGCATGAGTATGGAGAGTGTAGGGCCAAAATGAAATGAGTTCAGACATTCCCTTGAGACCTGAAAGCCCCTCCTGTTTTGGAAACAATCCTCTTACCTCTAAGGGACCTCTTTCATGACGTAATCAGCTATTTTCCTGATGTGCTGCCTCCTTTAGATTTGTTTTACCGACAAATTTCACTGCACTCTTGTATCTGGCGCTGTGGCTTAGCTGGTCAAAGCGCCTGTCTTGTAAACAGGAGATCCTGGGTTCAAATCCCAGCAGTGCCTATGCCACAGGATGTGGGCACCGTTCACTTAAACATTTTACATATGTAAAAATGTGCATGCTGAACAGTGTGTAGCTGCACAAAAAGTGGAAATCTAAGAAGTGATGTGCATGCAATAGCGTCTTAAAACTAGGCTTTTTGTGGCTCTGTGGCGCAATGGATAGCGCATTGGACTTCTAGGTTGTGAATGGAGGTATTCAAAGGTTGTGGGTTCGAGTTCCACCAGAGTCGTGAATGTCCTCTTTTAGACTTTGTCCTCTTTTACACTTTGTATACAAAATCATCGAACCAGGGACAGTACCTGGCGCTGTGGCTTAGTTGGTCAAAGCGCCAGGGACGCTACCTGGCGCTGTGGCTTAGTTGGTCAAAGCGCCTGGCTAGTAAACAGGAGATCCTGGGTTCGAATCCCAGCAGTGCCTAATCTGTGTCTTCTAGGAGTAGTCATTCAAACTTTTCAGGTGAAACCATCTCAGCAGGAAAGACAATCTGGACTTCTCGGTTGCAAATGAAGGCTTTAAAAAGGTTGTTGTAAAAATGTGCATGCTGAACAGTGTGTAGCTGCACAAAAAGTGGAAATCTAAGAAGTGATGTGCATGCAATAGCGTCTTAAAACTAGGCTTTTTGTGGCTCTGTGGCGCAATGGATAGCGCATTGGACTTCTAGGTTGTGAATGGAGGTATTCAAAGGTTGTGGGTTCGAGTCCCACCAGAGTCGTAAATGTCCTCTTTTAGACTTTGTCCTCTTTTACACTTTGTATACAAAATCATCGAACCAGGGACTGTACCTGGCGCTGTGGCTTAGTTGGTCAAAGTGCCTGTCTAGTAAACAGGAGATCCTGGGTTTGAATCCCAGCAGTCCCTAATCTGTGTTTTCTAGGAGTAGTCATTCAAACTTTTCAGGTGGAACCGTCTCAGCAGGAAAGACAATCTGGACTTCTCGGTTGCAAATGAAGGCTTTAAAAAGGTTGTTGGCTTTTGGGTCCCACCAGAGTCACAAATGCTATCCCTTTGCATAGACGTCTTTGCCAGACTGACATTTGCTTAAACTTTTCCAGCTTTTTCAGAAGCCAACGCAGCACTTGTTTCTTGTTTTCCTTATTGGGCACACCCAAGTCCGATCATTGAGTACGTTAATAATCAGTCAATTATTTGATTCACCTGTTTTAAATGAGAGAGACAATTAAAAACTATGCTGTGCAGAAGCGCTTCAAGAATGCTTTGCAAGCCCCTGGCTTAGGCTCAAAATCTGCTACTACCTATTGATAAAGTCAAGCCTATGGATATTTGTAGAAACAAAGTCTTTACGGATATGAAGAATAATGCATGGATATCTTTCTGGATTTTGCCCTTTCATGTCAGAAGAAAGCTCAGGAAACATTTTAGGCATGAGTATGGAGAGTGTAGGGCCAAAATGAAATGAGTTCAGACATTCCCTTGAGACCTGAAAGCCCCTCATGTTTTGGAAACAATCCTCTTACCTCTAAGGGACCTCTTTCATGACGTAATCAGCTATTTTCCTGATGTGCTGCCTCTTTTAGACTTGTTTTACAGACAAATTTCATTGCACTTTCGTAACTGGCGCTGTGGCTTAGCTGGTCAAAGCGCCTGTCTCGTAAACAGGAGATCATGGGTTCAAATCCCAGCAGTGCCTATGCCACAGGATGTGGGCACCGCTCACTTAAACATTTTACATATGTAAAAATGTGCATGCTGAACAGTGTGTAGCTGCACAAAAAGTGGAAATCTAAGAAGTGATGTGCATGCAATAGCGTCTTAAAACTAGGCTTTTTTGTGGCTCTGTGGCGCAATGGATAGCGCATTGGACTTCTAGGTTGTGAATGGAGGTATTCAAAGGTTGTGGGTTCGAGTCCCACCAGAGTCGTGAATGTCCTCTTTTAGACTTTGTCCTCTTTTACACTTTGTATACAAAATCATCGAACCAGGGACAGTACCTGGCGCTGTGGCTTAGTTGGTCAAAGCGCCTGTCTAGTAAACAGGAGATCCTGGGTTCGAATCCCAGCAGGGCCTAATCTGTGTCTTCTAGGAGTAGTCATACAAAATTTTCAGGTGAAACCGTCTCAGCAGGAAAGACAATCTGGACTTCTCGGTTGCAAATGAAGGCTTTAAAAAGGTTGTTGGTTTTTGGGTCCCACCAGAGTCACAAATGCTATCCCTTTGCATAGACGTCTTTGCCAGACTGACATTTGCTTAAACTTTTCCAACTTTTCCAGAAGCCAACGCAGCACTTGTTTCTTGTTTTCCTTATTGGGCACACCCAAGTCCGATCATTGAGTACGTTAATAATCAGTCAATTATTTGATTTACCAGTTTTAAATGAGAGAGACAATTAAAAACTATGCTGTGCAGATGCGCTTCAAGAATGCTTTGCAAGCCCCTGGCTTAGGCTCGAAATCTGCTACTACCTATTGATAAAGTCAAGCCTATGGATATTTGTAGAAACAAAGTCTTTACGGATATGAAGAATAATGCATGGATATCTTTCTGGATTTTGCCCTTTCATGTCAGAAGAAAGCTCAGGACACATTTTAGGCATGAGTATGGAGAGTGTAGGGCCAAAATGAAATGAGTTCAGACATTCCCTTGAGACCTGAAAGCCCCTCCTGTTTTTGAAACAATCCTCTTACCTCTAAGGGACCTCTTTCATGACGTAATCAGCTATTTTCCCGATGTGCTGCCTCCTTTAGACTTGTTTTACCGACAAATTTCACTGCACTCTTGTATCTGGCGCTGTGGCTTAGCTGGTCAAAGCGCCTGTCTTGTAAACAGGAGATCCTGGGTTCAAATCCCAGCAGTGCCTATGCCACAGGATGTGGGCACCGTTCACTTAAACATTTTACATATGTAAAAATGTGCATGCTGAACAGTGTGTAGCTGCACAAAAAGTGGAAATCTAAGAAGTGATGTGCATGCAATAGCGTCTTAAAACTAGGCTTTTTGTGGCTCTGTGGCGCAATGGATAGCGCATTGGACTTCTAGGTTGTGAATGGAGGTATTCAAAGGTTGTGGGTTCGAGTCCCACCAGAGTCGTGAATGTCCTCTTTTAGACTTTGTCCTCTTTTACACTTTGTATACAAAATCATCGAACCAGGGACAGTACCTGGCGCTGTGGCTTAGTTGGTCAAAGCGCCTGTCTAGTAAACAGGAGATCCTGGGTTCGAATCCCAGCAGTGCCTAATCTGTGTCTTCTAGGAGTAGTCATTCAAACTTTTCAGGTGAAACCATCTCAGCAGGAAAGACAATCTGGACTTCTCGGTTGCAAATGAAGGCTTTAAAAAGGTTGTTGTAAAAATGTGCATGCTGAACAGTGTGTAGCTGCACAAAAAGTGGAAATCTAAGAAGTGATGTGCATGCAATAGCGTCTTAAAACTAGGCTTTTTGTGGCTCTGTGGCGCAATGGATAGCGCATTGGACTTCTAGGTAGTGAATGGAGGTATTCAAAGGTTGTGGGTTCGAGTCCCACCAGAGTCGTGAATGTCCTCTTTTAGACTTTGTCCTCTTTTACACTTTGTATACAAAATCATCGAACCAAGGACTGTACCTGGCGCTGTGGCTTAGTTGGTCAAAGCGCCTGTCTAGTAAACAGGAGATCCTAGTTTCGAATCCCAGAAGTGCCTAATCTGTGTCTTCTGGGAGTAGTCATTCAAACTTTTCAGGTGAAACCGTCTCAGCAGGAAAGACAATCTGGACTTCTCGGTTGCAAATGAAGGCTTTAAAAAGGTTGTTGGTTTTTGGGTCCCACCAGAGTCACAAATGCTATCCCTTTGCATAGACGTCTTTGCCAGACTGACATTTGCTTAAACTTTTCCAGCTTTTCCAGAAGCCAACGCAGCACTTGTTTCTTGTTTTCCTTATTGGGCACACCCAAGTCCGATCATTGAGTACGTTAATAATCAGTCAATTATTTGATTCACCTGTTTTAAATGAGAGAGACAATTAAAAACTATGCTGTGCAGATGCGCTTCAAGAATGCTTTGCAAGCCCCTGGCTTAGGCTCGAAATCTGCTACTACCTATTGATAAAGTCAAGCCTATGGATATTTGTAGAAACAAAGTCTTTACGGATATGAAGAATAATGCATGGATATCTTTCTGGATTTTGCCCTTTCATGTCAGAAGAAAGCTCAGGAAACATTTTAGGCATGAGTATGGAGAGTGTAGGGCCAAAATGAAATGAGTTCAGACATTCCCTTGAGACCTGAAAGCCCCTCATGTTTTGGAAACAATCCTCTTACCTCTAAGGGACCTCTTTCATGACGTAGTCAGCTATTTTCCTAATGTGCTGCCTCTTTTAGACTTGTTTTACAGACAAATTTCATTGCACTTTTGTAACTGGCGCTGTGGCTTAGCTGGTCAAAGCGCCTGTCTCGTAAACAGGAGATCCTGGGTTCAAATCCCAGCAGTGCCTATGCCACAGGATGTGGGCACCACTCACTTAAACATTTTACATATGTAAAAATGTGCATGCTGAACAGTGTGTAGCTGCACAAAAGTGGAAATCTAAGAAGTGATGTGCATGCAATAGCGTCTTAAAACTAGGCTTTTTTGTGGCTCTGTGGCGCAATGGATAGCGCATTGGACTTCTAGGTTGTGAATGGAGGTATTCAAAGGTTGTGGGTTCGAGTCCCACCAGAGTCGTGAATGTCCTCTTTTAGACTTTGTCCTCTTTTACACTTTGTATACAAAATCATCGAACCAGGGACAGTACCTGGCGCTGTGGCTTAGTTGGTCAAAGCGCCTGTCTAGTAAACAGGAGATCCTGGGTTCGAATCCCAGCAGGGCCTAATCTGTGTCTTCTAGGAGTAGTCATTCAAAATTTTCAGGTGAAACCGTCTCAGCAGGAAAGACAATCTGGACTTCTCGGTTGCAAATGAAGGCTTTAAAAAGGTTGTTGGTTTTTGGGTCCCACCAGAGTCACAAATGCTATCCCTTTGCATAGACGTCTTTGCCAGACTGACATTTGCTTAAACTTTTCCAGAAGCCAACGCAGCACTTGTTTCTTGTTTTCCTTATTGGGCACACCCAAGTCCGATCATTGAGTACGTTAATAATCAGTCAATTATTTGATTTACCAGTTTTAAATGAGAGAGACAATTAAAAACTATGCTGTGCAGATGCGCTTCAAGAATGCTTTGCAAGCCCCTGGCTTAGGCTCGAAATCTGCTACTACCTATTGATAAAGTCAAGCCTATGGATATTTGTAGAAACAAAGTCTTTACGGATATGAAGAATAATGCATGGATATCTTTCTGGATTTTGCCCTTTCATGTCAGAAGAAAGCTCAGGAAACATTTTAGGCATGAGTATGGAGAGTGTAGGGCCAAAATGAAATGAGTTCAGACATTCCCTTGAGACCTGAAAGCCCCTCCTGTTTTGGAAACAATCCTCTTACCTCTAAGGGACCTCTTTCATGACGTAATCAGCTATTTTCCTGATGTGTTGCCTCCTTTAGATTTGTTTTACCGACAAATTTCACTGCACTCTTGTATCTGGCGCTGTGGCTTAGCTGGTCAAAGCGCCTGTCTTGTAAACAGGAGATCCTGGGTTCAAATCCCAGCAGTGCCTATGCCACAGGATGTGGGCACCGTTCACTTAAACATTTTACATATGTAAAAATGTGCATGCTGAACAGTGTGTAGCTGCACAAAAAGTGGAAATCTAAGAAGTGATGTGCATGCAATAGCGTCTTAAAACTAGGCTTTTTGTGGCTCTGTGGCGCAATGGATAGCGCATTGGACTTCTAGGTTGTGAATGGAGGTATTCAAAGGTTGTGGGTTCGAGTTCCACCAGAGTCGTGAATGTCCTCTTTTAGACTTTGTCCTCTTTTACACTTTGTATACAAAATCATCGAACCAGGGACAGTACCTGGCGCTGTGGCTTAGTTGGTCAAAGCGCCAGGGACGCTACCTGGCGCTGTGGCTTAGTTGGTCAAAGCGCCTGTCTAGTAAACAGGAGATCCTGGGTTCGAATCCCAGCAGTGCCTAATCTGTGTCTTCTAGGAGTAGTCATTCAAACTTTTCAGGTGAAACCATCTCAGCAGGAAAGACAATCTGGACTTCTCGGTTGCAAATGAAGGCTTTAAAAAGGTTGTTGTAAAAATGTGCATGCTGAACAGTGTGTAGCTGCACAAAAAGTGGAAATCTAAGAAGTGATGTGCATGCAATAGCGTCTTAAAACTAGGCTTTTTGTGGCTCTGTGGCGCAATGGATAGCGCATTGGACTTCTAGGTTGTGAATGGAGGTATTCAAAGGTTGTGGGTTCGAGTCCCACCAGAGTCGTGAATGTCCTCTTTTAGACTTTGTCCTCTTTTACACTTTGTATACAAAATCATCGAACCAGGGACAGTACCTGGCGCTGTGGCTTAGTTGGTCAAAGTGCCTGTCTAGTAAACAGGAGATCCTGGGTTTGAATCCCAGCAGTCCCTAATCTGTGTTTTCTAGGAGTAGTCATTCAAACTTTTCAGGTGGAACCGTCTCAGCAGGAAAGACAATCTGGACTTCTCGGTTGCAAATGAAGGCTTTAAAAAGGTTGTTGGCTTTTGGGTCCCACCAGAGTCACAAATGCTATCCCTTTGCATAGACGTCTTTGCCAGACTGACATTTGCTTAAACTTTTCCAGCTTTTTCAGAAGCCAACGCAGCACTTGTTTCTTGTTTTCCTTATTGGGCACACCCAAGTCCGATCATTGAGTACGTTAATAATCAGTCAATTATTTGATTCCCCTTTTTTAAATGAGAGAGACAATTAAAAACTATGCTGTGCAGAAGCGCTTCAAGAATGCTTTGCAAGCCCCTGGCTTAGGCTCAAAATCTGCTACTACCTATTGATAAAGTCAAGCCTATGGATATTTGTAGAAACAAAGTCTTTACGGATATGAAGAATAATGCATGGATATCTTTCTGGATTTTGCCCTTTCATGTCAGAAGAAAGCTCAGGAAACATTTTAGGCATGAGTATGGAGAGTGTAGGGCCAAAATGAAATGAGTTCAGACATTCCCTTGAGACCTGAAAGCCCCTCATGTTTTGGAAACAATCCTCTTACCTCTAAGGGACCTCTTTCATGACGTAATCAGCTATTTTCCTGATGTGCTGCCTCTTTTAGACTTGTTTTACAGACAAATTTCATTGCACTTTCGTAACTGGCGCTGTGGCTTAGCTGGTCAAAGCGCCTGTCTCGTAAACAGGAGATCATGGGTTCAAATCCCAGCAGTGCCTATGCCACAGGATGTGGGCACCGCTCACTTAAACATTTTACATATGTAAAAATGTGCATGCTGAACAGTGTGTAGCTGCACAAAAAGTGGAAATCTAAGAAGTGATGTGCATGCAATAGCGTCTTAAAACTAGGCTTTTTTGTGGCTCTGTGGCGCAATGGATAGCGCATTGGACTTCTAGGTTGTGAATGGAGGTATTCAAAGGTTGTGGGTTCGAGTCCCACCAGAGTCGTGAATGTCCTCTTTTAGACTTTGTCCTCTTTTACACTTTGTATACAAAATCATCGAACCAGGGACAGTACCTGGCGCTGTGGCTTAGTTGGTCAAAGCGCCTGTCTAGTAAACAGGAGATCCTGGGTTCGAATCCCAGCAGGGCCTAATCTGTGTCTTCTAGGAGTAGTCATACAAAATTTTCAGGTGAAACCGTCTCAGCAGGAAAGACAATCTGGACTTCTCGGTTGCAAATGAAGGCTTTAAAAAGGTTGTTGGTTTTTGGGTCCCACCAGAGTCACAAATGCTATCCCTTTGCATAGACGTCTTTGCCAGACTGACATTTGCTTAAACTTTTCCAACTTTTCCAGAAGCCAACGCAGCACTTGTTTCTTGTTTTCCTTATTGGGCACACCCAAGTCCGATCATTGAGTACGTTAATAATCAGTCAATTATTTGATTTACCAGTTTTAAATGAGAGAGACAATTAAAAACTATGCTGTGCAGATGCGCTTCAAGAATGCTTTGCAAGCCCCTGGCTTAGGCTCGAAATCTGCTACTACCTATTGATAAAGTCAAGCCTATGGATATTTGTAGAAACAAAGTCTTTACGGATATGAAGAATAATGCATGGATATCTTTCTGGATTTTGCCCTTTCATGTCAGAAGAAAGCTCAGGACACATTTTAGGCATGAGTATGGAGAGTGTAGGGCCAAAATGAAATGAGTTCAGACATTCCCTTGAGACCTGAAAGCCCCTCCTGTTTTGGAAACAATCCTCTTACCTCTAAGGGACCTCTTTCATGACGTAATCAGCTATTTTCCCGATGTGCTGCCTCCTTTAGACTTGTTTTACCGACAAATTTCACTGCACTCTTGTATCTGGCGCTGTGGCTTAGCTGGTCAAAGCGCCTGTCTTGTAAACAGGAGATCCTGGGTTCAAATCCCAGCAGTGCCTATGCCACAGGATGTGGGCACCGTTCACTTAAACATTTTACATATGTAAAAATGTGCATGCTGAACAGTGTGTAGCTGCACAAAAAGTGGAAATCTAAGAAGTGATGTGCATGCAATAGCGTCTTAAAACTAGGCTTTTTGTGGCTCTGTGGAGCAATGGATAGCGCATTGGACTTCTAGGTTGTGAATGGAGGTATTCAAAGGTTGTGGGTTCGAGTCCCACCAGAGTCGTGAATGTCCTCTTTTAGACTTTGTCCTCTTTTACACTTTGTATACAAAATCATCGAACCAGGGACAGTACCTGGCGCTGTGGCTTAGTTGGTCAAAGCGCCAGGGACACTACCTGGCGCTGTGGCTTAGTTGGTCAAAGCGCCTGTCTAGTAAACAGGAGATCCTGGGTTCGAATCCCAGCAGTGCCTAATCTGTGTCTTCTAGGAGTAGTCATTCAAACTTTTCAGGTGAAACCATCTCAGCAGGAAAGACAATCTGGACTTCTCGGTTGCAAATGAAGGCTTTAAAAAGGTTGTTGTAAAAATGTGCATGCTGAACAGTGTGTAGCTGCACAAAAAGTGGAAATCTAAGAAGTGATGTGCATGCAATAGCGTCTTAAAACTAGGCTTTTTGTGGCTCTGTGGCGCAATGGATAGCGCATTGGACTTCTAGGTTGTGAATGGAGGTATTCAAAGGTTGTGGGTTCGAGTCCCACCAGAGTCGTGAATGTCCTCTTTTAGACTTTGTCCTCTTTTACACTTTGTATACAAAATCATCGAACCAGGGACAGTACCTGGCGCTGTGGCTTAGTTGGTCAAAGCGCCTGTCTAGTAAACAGGAGATCCTGGGTTCGAATCCCAGCAGGGCCTAATCTGTGTCTTCTAGGAGTAGTCATACAAAATTTTCAGGTGAAACCGTCTCAGCAGGAAAGACAATCTGGACTTCTCGGTTGCAAATGAAGGCTTTAAAAAGGTTGTTGGTTTTTGGGTCCCACCAGAGTCACAAATGCTATCCCTTTGCATAGACGTCTTTGCCAGACTGACATTTGCTTAAACTTTTCCAACTTTTCCAGAAGCCAACGCAGCACTTGTTTCTTGTTTTCCTTATTGGGCACACCCAAGTCCGATCATTGAGTACGTTAATAATCAGTCAATTATTTGATTTACCAGTTTTAAATGAGAGAGACAATTAAAAACTATGCTGTGCAGATGCGCTTCAAGAATGCTTTGCAAGCCCCTGGCTTAGGCTCGAAATCTGCTACTACCTATTGATAAAGTCAAGCCTATGGATATTTGTAGAAACAAAGTCTTTACGGATATGAAGAATAATGCATGGATATCTTTCTGGATTTTGCCCTTTCATGTCAGAAGAAAGCTCAGGACACATTTTAGGCATGAGTATGGAGAGTGTAGGGCCAAAATGAAATGAGTTCAGACATTCCCTTGAGACCTGAAAGCCCCTCCTGTTTTGGAAACAATCCTCTTACCTCTAAGGGACCTCTTTCATGACGTAATCAGCTATTTTCCCGATGTGCTGCCTCCTTTAGACTTGTTTTACCGACAAATTTCACTGCACTCTTGTATCTGGCGCTGTGGCTTAGCTGGTCAAAGCGCCTGTCTTGTAAACAGGAGATCCTGGGTTCAAATCCCAGCAGTGCCTATGCCACAGGATGTGGGCACCGTTCACTTAAACATTTTACATATGTAAAAATGTGCATGCTGAACAGTGTGTAGCTGCACAAAAAGTGGAAATCTAAGAAGTGATGTGCATGCAATAGCGTCTTAAAACTAGGCTTTTTGTGGCTCTGTGGAGCAATGGATAGCGCATTGGACTTCTAGGTTGTGAATGGAGGTATTCAAAGGTTGTGGGTTCGAGTCCCACCAGAGTCGTGAATGTCCTCTTTTAGACTTTGTCCTCTTTTACACTTTGTATACAAAATCATCGAACCAGGGACAGTACCTGGCGCTGTGGCTTAGTTGGTCAAAGCGCCAGGGACACTACCTGGCGCTGTGGCTTAGTTGGTCAAAGCGCCTGTCTAGTAAACAGGAGATCCTGGGTTCGAATCCCAGCAGTGCCTAATCTGTGTCTTCTAGGAGTAGTCATTCAAACTTTTCAGGTGAAACCATCTCAGCAGGAAAGACAATCTGGACTTCTCGGTTGCAAATGAAGGCTTTAAAAAGGTTGTTGTAAAAATGTGCATGCTGAACAGTGTGTAGCTGCACAAAAAGTGGAAATCTAAGAAGTGATGTGCATGCAATAGCGTCTTAAAACTAGGCTTTTTGTGGCTCTGTGGCGCAATGGATAGCGCATTGGACTTCTAGGTTGTGAATGGAGGTATTCAAAGGTTGTGGGTTCGAGTCCCACCAGAGTCGTGAATGTCCTCTTTTAGACTTTGTCCTCTTTTACACTTTGTATACAAAATCATCGAACCAGGGACAGTACCTGGCGCTGTGGCTTAGTTGGTCAAAGCGCCTGTCTAGTAAACAGGAGATCCTGGGTTCGAATCCCAGCAGGGCCTAATCTGTGTCTTCTAGGAGTAGTCATACAAAATTTTCAGGTGAAACCGTCTCAGCAGGAAAGACAATCTGGACTTCTCGGTTGCAAATGAAGGCTTTAAAAAGGTTGTTGGTTTTTGGGTCCCACCAGAGTCACAAATGCTATCCCTTTGCATAGACGTCTTTGCCAGACTGACATTTGCTTAAACTTTTCCAACTTTTCCAGAAGCCAACGCAGCACTTGTTTCTTGTTTTCCTTATTGGGCACACCCAAGTCCGATCATTGAGTACGTTAATAATCAGTCAATTATTTGATTTACCAGTTTTAAATGAGAGAGACAATTAAAAACTATGCTGTGCAGATGCGCTTCAAGAATGCTTTGCAAGCCCCTGGCTTAGGCTCGAAATCTGCTACTACCTATTGATAAAGTCAAGCCTATGGATATTTGTAGAAACAAAGTCTTTACGGATATGAAGAATAATGCATGGATATCTTTCTGGATTTTGCCCTTTCATGTCAGAAGAAAGCTCAGGACACATTTTAGGCATGAGTATGGAGAGTGTAGGGCCAAAATGAAATGAGTTCAGACATTCCCTTGAGACCTGAAAGCCCCTCCTGTTTTGGAAACAATCCTCTTACCTCTAAGGGACCTCTTTCATGACGTAATCAGCTATTTTCCCGATGTGCTGCCTCCTTTAGACTTGTTTTACCGACAAATTTCACTGCACTCTTGTATCTGGCGCTGTGGCTTAGCTGGTCAAAGCGCCTGTCTTGTAAACAGGAGATCCTGGGTTCAAATCCCAGCAGTGCCTATGCCACAGGATGTGGGCACCGTTCACTTAAACATTTTACATATGTAAAAATGTGCATGCTGAACAGTGTGTAGCTGCACAAAAAGTGGAAATCTAAGAAGTGATGTGCATGCAATAGCGTCTTAAAACTAGGCTTTTTGTGGCTCTGTGGCGCAATGGATAGCGCATTGGACTTCTAGGTTGTGAATGGAGGTATTCAAAGGTTGTGGGTTCGAGTCCCACCAGAGTCGTGAATGTCCTCTTTTAGACTTTGTCCTCTTTTACACTTTGTATACAAAATCATCGAACCAGGGACAGTACCTGGCGCTGTGGCTTAGTTGGTCAAAGCGCCAGGGACACTACCTGGCGCTGTGGCTTAGTTGGTCAAAGCGCCTGTCTAGTAAACAGGAGATCCTGGGTTCGAATCCCAGCAGTGCCTAATCTGTGTCTTCTAGGAGTAGTCATTCAAACTTTTCAGGTGAAACCATCTCAGCAGGAAAGACAATCTGGACTTCTCGGTTGCAAATGAAGGCTTTAAAAAGGTTGTTGTAAAAATGTGCATGCTGAACAGTGTGTAGCTGCACAAAAAGTGGAAATCTAAGAAGTGATGTGCATGCAATAGCGTCTTAAAACTAGGCTTTTTGTGGCTCTGTGGCGCAATGGATAGCGCATTGGACTTCTAGGTAGTGAATGGAGGTATTCAAAGGTTGTGGGTTCGAGTCCCACCAGAGTCGTGAATGTCCTCTTTTAGACTTTGTCCTCTTTTACACTTTGTATACAAAATCATCGAACCAAGGACTGTACCTGGCGCTGTGGCTTAGTTGGTCAAAGCGCCTGTCTAGTAAACAGGAGATCCTGGGTTCGAATCCCAGCAGTGCCTAATCTGTGTCTTCTGGGAGTAGTCATTCAAACTTTTCAGGTGAAACCGTCTCAGCAGGAAAGACAATCTGGACTTCTCGGTTGCAAATGAAGGCTTTAAAAAGGTTGTTGGTTTTTGGGTCCCACCAGAGTCACAAATGCTATCCCTTTGCATAGACGTCTTTGCCAGACTGACATTTGCTTAAACTTTTCCAGCTTTTCCAGAAGCCAACGCAGCACTTGTTTCTTGTTTTCCTTATTGGGCACACCCAAGTCCGATCATTGAGTACGTTAATAATCAGTCAATTATTTGATTCACCTGTTTTAAATGAGAGAGACAATTAAAAACTATGCTGTGCAGATGCGCTTCAAGAATGCTTTGCAAGCCCCTGGCTTAGGCTCGAAATCTGCTACTACCTATTGATAAAGTCAAGCCTATGGATATTTGTAGAAACAAAGTCTTTACGGATATGAAGAATAATGCATGGATATCTTTCTGGATTTTGCCCTTTCATGTCAGAAGAAAGCTCAGGAAACATTTTAGGCATGAGTATGGAGAGTGTAGGGCCAAAATGAAATGAGTTCAGACATTCCCTTGAGACCTGAAAGCCCCTCATGTTTTGGAAACAATCCTCTTACCTCTAAGGGACCTCTTTCATGACGTAGTCAGCTATTTTCCTAATGTGCTGCCTCTTTTAGACTTGTTTTACAGACAAATTTCATTGCACTTTTGTAACTGGCGCTGTGGCTTAGCTGGTCAAAGCGCCTGTCTCGTAAACAGGAGATCCTGGGTTCAAATCCCAGCAGTGCCTATGCCACAGGATGTGGGCACCACTCACTTAAACATTTTACATATGTAAAAATGTGCATGCTGAACAGTGTGTAGCTGCACAAAAGTGGAAATCTAAGAAGTGATGTGCATGCAATAGCGTCTTAAAACTAGGCTTTTTTGTGGCTCTGTGGCGCAATGGATAGCGCATTGGACTTCTAGGTTGTGAATGGAGGTATTCAAAGGTTGTGGGTTCGAGTCCCACCAGAGTCGTGAATGTCCTCTTTTAGACTTTGTCCTCTTTTACACTTTGTATACAAAATCATCGAACCAGGGACAGTACCTGGCGCTGTGGCTTAGTTGGTCAAAGCGCCTGTCTAGTAAACAGGAGATCCTGGGTTCGAATCCCAGCAGGGCCTAATCTGTGTCTTCTAGGAGTAGTCATTCAAAATTTTCAGGTGAAACCGTCTCAGCAGGAAAGACAATCTGGACTTCTCGGTTGCAAATGAAGGCTTTAAAAAGGTTGTTGGTTTTTGGGTCCCACCAGAGTCACAAATGCTATCCCTTTGCATAGACGTCTTTGCCAGACTGACATTTGCTTAAACTTTTCCAGAAGCCAACGCAGCACTTGTTTCTTGTTTTCCTTATTGGGCACACCCAAGTCCGATCATTGAGTACGTTAATAATCAGTCAATTATTTGATTTACCAGTTTTAAATGAGAGAGACAATTAAAAACTATGCTGTGCAGATGCGCTTCAAGAATGCTTTACAAGCCCCTGGCTTAGGCTCGAAATCTGCTACTACCTATTGATAAAGTCAAGCCTATGGATATTTGTAGAAACAAAGTCTTTACGGATATGAAGAATAATGCATGGATATCTTTCTGGATTTTGCCCTTTCATGTCAGAAGAAAGCTCAGGAAACATTTTAGGCATGAGTATGGAGAGTGTAGGGCCAAAATGAAATGAGTTCAGACATTCCCTTGAGACCTGAAAGCCCCTCCTGTTTTGGAAACAATCCTCTTACCTCTAAGGGACCTCTTTCATGACGTAATCAGCTATTTTCCTGATGTGCTGCCTCCTTTAGATTTGTTTTACCGACAAATTTTACTGCACTCTTGTAACTGGCGCTGTGGCTTAGCTGGTCAAAGCGCCTGTCTTGTAAACAGGAGATCCTGGGTTCAAATCCCAGCAGTGCCTATGCCACAGGATGTGGGCACCGTTCACTTAAACATTTTACATATGTAAAAATGTGCATGCTGAACAGTGTGTAGCTGCACAAAAAGTGGAAATCTAAGAAGTGATGTGCATGCAATAGCGTCTTAAAACTAGGCTTTTTGTGGCTCTGTGGCGCAATGGATAGCGCATTGGACTTCTAGGTTGTGAATGGAGGTATTCAAAGGTTGTGGGTTCGAGTTCCACCAGAGTCGTGAATGTCCTCTTTTAGACTTTGTCCTCTTTTACACTTTGTATACAAAATCATCGAACCAGGGACAGTACCTGGCGCTGTGGCTTAGTTGGTCAAAGCGCCAGGGACGCTACCTGGCGCTGTGGCTTAGTTGGTCAAAGCGCCTGTCTAGTAAACAGGAGATCCTGGGTTCGAATCCCAGCAGTGCCTAATCTGTGTCTTCTAGGAGTAGTCATTCAAACTTTTCAGGTGAAACCATCTCAGCAGGAAAGACAATCTGGACTTCTCGGTTGCAAATGAAGGCTTTAAAAAGGTTGTTGTAAAAATGTGCATGCTGAACAGTGTGTAGCTGCACAAAAAGTGGAAATCTAAGAAGTGATGTGCATGCAATAGCGTCTTAAAACTAGGCTTTTTGTGGCTCTGTGGCGCAATGGATAGCGCATTGGACTTCTAGGTTGTGAATGGAGGTATTCAAAGGTTGTGGGTTCGAGTCCCACCAGAGTCGTGAATGTCCTCTTTTAGACTTTGTCCTCTTTTACACTTTGTATACAAAATCATCGAACCAGGGACTGTACCTGGCGCTGTGGCTTAGTTGGTCAAAGTGCCTGTCTAGTAAACAGGAGATCCTGGGTTTGAATCCCAGCAGTCCCTAATCTGTGTTTTCTAGGAGTAACATTCAAACTTTTCAGGTGGAACCGTCTCAGCAGGAAAGACAATCTGGACTTCTCGGTTGCAAATGAAGGCTTTAAAAAGGTTGTTGGCTTTTGGGTCCCACCAGAGTCACAAATGCTATCCCTTTGCATAGACGTCTTTGCCAGACTGACATTTGCTTAAACTTTTCCAGCTTTTTCAGAAGCCAACGCAGCACTTGTTTCTTGTTTTCCTTATTGGGCACACCCAAGTCCGATCATTGAGTACGTTAATAATCAGACAATTATTTGATTCACCTGTTTTAAATGAGAGAGACAATTAAAAACTATGCTGTGCAGAAGCGCTTCAAGAATGCTTTGCAAGCCCCTGGCTTAGGCTCAAAATCTGCTACTACCTATTGATAAAGTCAAGCCTATGGATATTTGTAGAAACAAAGTCTTTACGGATATGAAGAATAATGCATGGATATCTTTCTGGATTTTGCCCTTTCATGTCAGAAGAAAGCTCAGGAAACATTTTAGGCATGAGTATGGAGAGTGTAGGGCCAAAATGAAATGAGTTCAGACATTCCCTTGAGACCTGAAAGCCCCTCATGTTTTGGAAACAATCCTCTTACCTCTAAGGGACCTCTTTCATGACGTAATCAGCTATTTTCCTGATGTGCTGCCTCTTTTAGACTTGTTTTACAGAAAAATTTCATTGCACTTTCGTAACTGGCGCTGTGGCTTAGCTGGTCAAAGCGCCTGTCTCGTAAACAGGAGATCATGGGTTCAAATCCCAGCAGTGCCTATGCCACAGGATGTGGGCACCGTTCACTTAAACATTTTACATATGTAAAAATGTGCATGCTGAACAGTGTGTAGCTGCACAAAAAGTGGAAATCTAAGAAGTGATGTGCATGCAATAGCGTCTTAAAATTAGGCTTTTTTGTGGCTCTGTGGCGCAATGGATAGCGCATTGGACTTCTAGGTTGTGTATGGAGGTATTCAAAGGTTGTGGGTTCGAGTCCCACCAGAGTCGTGAATGTCCTCTTTTAGACTTTGTCCTCTTTTACACTTTGTATACAAAATCATCGAACCAGGGACAGTACCTGGCGCTGTGGCTTAGTTGGTCAAAGCGCCTGTCTAGTAAACAGGAGATCCTGGGTTCGAATCCCAGCAGGGCCTAATCTGTGTCTTCTAGGAGTAGTCATACAAAATTTTCAGGTGAAACCGTCTCAGCAGGAAAGACAATCTGGACTTCTCGGTTGCAAATGAAGGCTTTAAAAAGGTTGTTGGTTTTTGGGTCCCACCAGAGTCACAAATGCTATCCCTTTGCATAGACGTCTTTGCCAGACTGACATTTGCTTAAACTTTTCCAACTTTTCCAGAAGCCAACGCAGCACTTGTTTCTTGTTTTCCTTATTGGGCACACCCAAGTCCAATCATTGAGTACGTTAATAATCAGTCAATTATTTGATTTACCAGTTTTAAATGAGAGAGACAATTAAAAACTATGCTGTGCAGATGCGCTTCAAGAATGCTTTGCAAGCCCCTGATTTAGGCTCGAAATCTGCTACTACCTATTGATAAAGTCAAGCCTATGGATATTTGTAGAAACAAAGTCTTTACGGATATGAAGAATAATGCATGGATATCTTTCTGGATTTTGCCCTTTCATGTCAGAAGAAAGCTCAGGACACATTTTAGGCATGAGTATGGAGAGTGTAGGGCCAAAATGAAATGAGTTCAGACATTCCCTTGAGACCTGAAAGCCCCTCATGTTTTGGAAACAATCCTCTTACCTCTAAGGGACCTCTTTCATGACGTAGTCAGCTATTTTCCTAATGTGCTGCCTCTTTTAGACTTGTTTTACAGACAAATTTCATTGCACTTTTGTAACTGGCGCTGTGGCTTAGCTGGTCAAAGCGCCTGTCTCGTAAACAGGAGATCCTGGGTTCAAATCCCAGCAGTGCCTATGCCACAGGATGTGGGCACCACTCACTTAAACATTTTACATATGTAAAAATGTGCATGCTGAACAGTGTGTAGCTGCACAAAAGTGGAAATCTAAGAAGTGATGTGCATGCAATAGCGTCTTAAAACTAGGCTTTTTTGTGGCTCTGTGGCGCAATGGATAGCGCATTGGACTTCTAGGTTGTGAATGGAGGTATTCAAAGGTTGTGGGTTCGAGTCCCACCAGAGTCGTGAATGTCCTCTTTTAGACTTTGTCCTCTTTTACACTTTGTATACAAAATCATCGAACCAGGGACAGTACCTGGCGCTGTGGCTTAGTTGGTCAAAGCGCCTGTCTAGTAAACAGGAGATCCTGGGTTCGAATCCCAGCAGGGCCTAATCTGTGTCTTCTAGGAGTAGTCATTCAAAATTTTCAGGTGAAACCGTCTCAGCAGGAAAGACAATCTGGACTTCTCGGTTGCAAATGAAGGCTTTAAAAAGGTTGTTGGTTTTTGGGTCCCACCAGAGTCACAAATGCTATCCCTTTGCATAGACGTCTTTGCCAGACTGACATTTGCTTAAACTTTTCCAGAAGCCAACGCAGCACTTGTTTCTTGTTTTCCTTATTGGGCACACCCAAGTCCGATCATTGAGTACGTTAATAATCAGTCAATTATTTGATTTACCAGTTTTAAATGAGAGAGACAATTAAAAACTATGCTGTGCAGATGCGCTTCAAGAATGCTTTGCAAGCCCCTGGCTTAGGCTCGAAATCTGCTACTACCTATTGATAAAGTCAAGCCTATGGATATTTGTAGAAACAAAGTCTTTACGGATATGAAGAATAATGCATGGATATCTTTCTGGATTTTGCCCTTTCATGTCAGAAGAAAGCTCAGGACACATTTTAGGCATGAGTATGGAGAGTGTAGGGCCAAAATGAAATGAGTTCAGACATTCCCTTGAGACCTGAAAGCCCCTCCTGTTTTGGAAACAATCCTCTTACCTCTAAGGGACCTCTTTCATGACGTAATCAGCTATTTTCCCGATGTGCTGCCTCCTTTAGACTTGTTTTACCGACAAATTTCACTGCACTCTTGTATCTGGCGCTGTGGCTTAGCTGGTCAAAGCGCCTGTCTTGTAAACAGGAGATCCTGGGTTCAAATCCCAGCAGTGCCTATGCCACAGGATGTGGGCACCGTTCACTTAAACATTTTACATATGTAAAAATGTGCATGCTGAACAGTGTGTAGCTGCACAAAAAGTGGAAATCTAAGAAGTGATATGCATGCAATAGCGTCTTAAAACTAGGCTTTTTGTGGCTCTGTGGCGCAATGGATAGCGCATTGGACTTCTAGGTTGTGAATGGAGGTATTCAAAGGTTGTGGGTTCGAGTCCCACCAGAGTCGTGAATGTCCTCTTTTAGACTTTGTCCTCTTTTACACTTTGTATACAAAATCATCGAACCAGGGACAGTACCTGGCGCTGTGGCTTAGTTGGTCAAAGCGCCAGGGACGCTCCCTGGCGCTGTGGCTTAGTTGGTCAAAGCGCCTGTCTAGTAAACAGGAGATCCTGGGTTCGAATCCCAGCAGTGCCTAATCTGTGTCTTCTAGGAGTAGTCATTCAAACTTTTCAGGTGAAACCATCTCAGCAGGAAAGACAATCTGGACTTCTCGGTTGCAAATGAAGGCTTTAAAAAGGTTGTTGTAAAAATGTGCATGCTGAACAGTGTGTAGCTGCACAAAAAGTGGAAATCTAAGAAGTGATGTGCATGCAATAGCGTCTTAAAACTAGGCTTTTTGTGGCTCTGTGGCGCAATGGATAGCGCATTGGACTTCTAGGTAGTGAATGGAGGTATTCAAAGGTTGTGGGTTCGAGTCCCACCAGAGTCGTGAATGTCCTCTTTTAGACTTTGTCCTCTTTTACACTTTGTATACAAAATCATCGAACCAAGGACTGTACCTGGCGCTGTGGCTTAGTTGGTCAAAGCGCCTGTCTAGTAAACAGGAGATCCTGGGTTCGAATCCCAGCAGTGCCTAATCTGTGTCTTCTGGGAGTAGTCATTCAAACTTTTCAGGTGAAACCGTCTCAGCAGGAAAGACAATCTGGACTTCTCGGTTGCAAATGAAGGCTTTAAAAAGGTTGTTGGTTTTTGGGTCCCACCAGAGTCACAAATGCTATCCCTTTGCATAGACGTCTTTGCCAGACTGACATTTGCTTAAACTTTTCCAGCTTTTCCAGAAGCCAACGCAGCACTTGTTTCTTGTTTTCCTTATTGGGCACACCCAAGTCCGATCATTGAGTACGTTAATAATCAGTCAATTATTTGATTCACCTGTTTTAAATGAGAGAGACAATTAAAAACTATGCTGTGCAGATGCGCTTCAAGAATGCTTTGCAAGCCCCTGGCTTAGGCTCGAAATCTGCTACTACCTATTGATAAAGTCAAGCCTATGGATATTTGTAGAAACAAAGTCTTTACGGATATGAAGAATAATGCATGGATATCTTTCTGGATTTTGCCCTTTCATGTCAGAAGAAAGCTCAGGAAACATTTTAGGCATGAGTATGGAGAGTGTAGGGCCAAAATGAAATGAGTTCAGACATTCCCTTGAGACCTGAAAGCCCCTCATGTTTTGGAAACAATCCTCTTACCTCTAAGGGACCTCTTTCATGACGTAGTCAGCTATTTTCCTAATGTGCTGCCTCTTTTAGACTTGTTTTACAGACAAATTTCATTGCACTTTTGTAACTGGCGCTGTGGCTTAGCTGGTCAAAGCGCCTGTCTCGTAAACAGGAGATCCTGGGTTCAAATCCCAGCAGTGCCTATGCCACAGGATGTGGGCACCACTCACTTAAACATTTTACATATGTAAAAATGTGCATGCTGAACAGTGTGTAGCTGCACAAAAGTGGAAATCTAAGAAGTGATGTGCATGCAATAGCGTCTTAAAACTAGGCTTTTTTGTGGCTCTGTGGCGCAATGGATAGCGCATTGGACTTCTAGGTTGTGAATGGAGGTATTCAAAGGTTGTGGGTTCGAGTCCCACCAGAGTCGTGAATGTCCTCTTTTAGACTTTGTCCTCTTTTACACTTTGTATACAAAATCATCGAACCAGGGACAGTACCTGGCGCTGTGGCTTAGTTGGTCAAAGCGCCTGTCTAGTAAACAGGAGATCCTGGGTTCGAATCCCAGCAGGGCCTAATCTGTGTCTTCTAGGAGTAGTCATTCAAAATTTTCAGGTGAAACCGTCTCAGCAGGAAAGACAATCTGGACTTCTCGGTTGCAAATGAAGGCTTTAAAAAGGTTGTTGGTTTTTGGGTCCCACCAGAGTCACAAATGCTATCCCTTTGCATAGACGTCTTTGCCAGACTGACATTTGCTTAAACTTTTCCAGAAGCCAACGCAGCACTTGTTTCTTGTTTTCCTTATTGGGCACACCCAAGTCCGATCATTGAGTACGTTAATAATCAGCCAATTATTTGATTTACCAGTTTTAAATGAGAGAGACAATTAAAAACTATGCTGTGCAGATGCGCTTCAAGAATGCTTTGCAAGCCCCTGGCTTAGGCTCGAAATCTGCTACTACCTATTGATAAAGTCAAGCCTATGGATATTTGTAGAAACAAAGTCTTTACGGATATGAAGAATAATGCATGGATATCTTTCTGGATTTTGCCCTTTCATGTCAGAAGAAAGCTCAGGAAACATTTTAGGCATGAGTATGGAGAGTGTAGGGCCAAAATGAAATGAGTTCAGACATTCCCTTGAGACCTGAAAGCCCCTCCTGTTTTGGAAACAATCCTCTTACCTCTAAGGGACCTCTTTCATGACGTAATCAGCTATTTTCCTGATGTGCTGCCTCCTTTAGATTTGTTTTACCGACAAATTTCACTGCACTCTTGTATCTGGCGCTGTGGCTTAGCTGGTCAAAGCGCCTGTCTTGTAAACAGGAGATCCTGGGTTCAAATCCCAGCAGTGCCTATGCCACAGGATGTGGGCACCGTTCACTTAAACATTTTACATATGTAAAAATGTGCATGCTGAACAGTGTGTAGCTGCACAAAAAGTGGAAATCTAAGAAGTGATGTGCATGCAATAGCGTCTTAAAACTAGGCTTTTTGTGGCTCTGTGGCGCAATGGATAGCGCATTGGACTTCTAGGTTGTGAATGGAGGTATTCAAAGGTTGTGGGTTCGAGTCCCACCAGAGTCGTGAATGTCCTCTTTTAGACTTTGTCCTCTTTTACACTTTGTATACAAAATCATCGAACCAGGGACTGTACCTGGCGCTGTGGCTTAGTTGGTCAAAGTGCCTGTCTAGTAAACAGGAGATCCTGGGTTTGTATCCCAGCAGTCCCTAATCTGTGTTTTCTAGGAGTAGTCATTCAAACTTTTCAGGTGGAACCGTCTCAGCAGGAAAGACAATCTGGACTTCTCGGTTGCAAATGAAGGCTTTAAAAAGGTTGTTGGCTTTTGGGTCCCACCAGAGTCACAAATGCTATCCCTTTGCATAGACGTCTTTGCCAGACTGACATTTGCTTAAACTTTTCCAGCTTTTTCAGAAGCCAACGCAGCACTTGTTTCTTGTTTTCCTTATTGGGCACACCCAAGTCCGATCATTGAGTACGTTAATAATCAGTCAATTATTTGATTCACCTGTTTTAAATGAGAGAGACAATTAAAAACTATGCTGTGCAGAAGCGCTTCAAGAATGCTTTGCAAGCCCCTGGCTTAGGCTCAAAATCTGCTACTACCTATTGATAAAGTCAAGCCTATGGATATTTGTAGAAACAAAGTCTTTACGGATATGAAGAATAATGCATGGATATCTTTCTGGATTTTGCCCTTTCATGTCAGAAGAAAGCTCAGGAAACATTTTAGGCATGAGTATGGAGAGTGTAGGGCCAAAATGAAATGAGTTCAGACATTCCCTTGAGACCTGAAAGCCCCTCATGTTTTGGAAACAATCCTCTTACCTCTAAGGGACCTCTTTCATGACGTAATCAGCTATTTTCCTGATGTGCTGCCTCTTTTAGACTTGTTTTACAGACAAATTTCATTGCACTTTCGTAACTGGCGCTGTGGCTTAGCTGGTCAAAGCGCCTGTCTCGTAAACAGGAGATCATGGGTTCAAATCCCAGCAGTGCCTATGCCACAGGATGTGGGCACCGCTCACTTAAACATTTTACATATGTAAAAATGTGCATGCTGAACAGTGTGTAGCTGCACAAAAAGTGGAAATCTAAGAAGTGATGTGCATGCAATAGCGTCTTAAAACTAGGCTTTTTTGTGGCTCTGTGGCGCAATGGATAGCGCATTGGACTTCTAGGTTGTGAATGGAGGTATTCAAAGGTTGTGGGTTCGAGTCCCACCAGAGTCGTGAATGTCCTCTTTTAGACTTTGTCCTCTTTTACACTTTGTATACAAAATCATCGAACCAGGGACAGTACCTGGCGCTGTGGCTTAGTTGGTCAAAGCGCCTGTCTAGTAAACAGGAGATCCTGGGTTCGAATCCCAGCAGGGCCTAATCTGTGTCTTCTAGGAGTAGTCATACAAAATTTTCAGGTGAAACCGTCTCAGCAGGAAAGACAATCTGGACTTCTCGGTTGCAAATGAAGGCTTTAAAAAGGTTGTTGGTTTTTGGGTCCCACCAGAGTCACAAATGCTATCCCTTTGCATAGACGTCTTTGCCAGACTGACATTTGCTTAAACTTTTCCAACTTTTCCAGAAGCCAACGCAGCACTTGTTTCTTGTTTTCCTTATTGGGCACACCCAAGTCCGATCATTGAGTACGTTAATAATCAGTCAATTATTTGATTTACCAGTTTTAAATGAGAGAGACAATTAAAAACTATGCTGTGCAGATGCGCTTCAAGAATGCTTTGCAAGCCCCTGGCTTAGGCTCGAAATCTGCTACTACCTATTGATAAAGTCAAGCCTATGGATATTTGTAGAAACAAAGTCTTTACGGATATGAAGAATAATGCATGGATATCTTTCTGGATTTTGCCCTTTCATGTCAGAAGAAAGCTCAGGACACATTTTAGGCATGAGTATGGAGAGTGTAGGGCCAAAATGAAATGAGTTCAGACATTCCCTTGAGACCTGAAAGCCCCTCCTGTTTTGGAAACAATCCTCTTACCTCTAAGGGACCTCTTTCATGACGTAATCAGCTATTTTCCTGATGTGCTGCCTCCTTTAGACTTGTTTTACCGACAAATTTCACTGCACTCTTGTATCTGGCGCTGTGGCTTAGCTGGTCAAAGCGCCTGTCTTGTAAACAGGAGATCCTGGGTTCAAATCCCAGCAGTGCCTATGCCACAGGATGTGGGCACCGTTCACTTAAACATTTTACATATGTAAAAATGTGCATGCTGAACAGTGTGTAGCTGCACAAAAAGTGGAAATCTAAGAAGTGATGTGCATGCAATAGCGTCTTAAAACTAGGCTTTTTGTGGCTCTGTGGCGCAATGGATAGCGCATTGGACTTCTAGGTTGTGAATGGAGGTATTCAAAGGTTGTGGGTTCGAGTCCCACCAGAGTCGTGAATGTCCTCTTTTAGACTTTGTCCTCTTTTACACTTTGTATACAAAATCATCGAACCAGGGACAGTACCTGGCGCTGTGGCTTAGTTGGTCAAAGCGCCAGGGACACTACCTGGCGCTGTGGCTTAGTTGGTCAAAGCGCCTGTCTAGTAAACAGGAGATCCTGGGTTCGAATCCCAGCAGTGCCTAATCTGTGTCTTCTAGGAGTAGTCATTCAAACTTTTCAGGTGAAACCATCTCAGCAGGAAAGACAATCTGGACTTCTCGGTTGCAAATGAAGGCTTTAAAAAGGTTGTTGTAAAAATGTGCATGCTGAACAGTGTGTAGCTGCACAAAAAGTGGAAATCTAAGAAGTGATGTGCATGCAATAGCGTCTTAAAACTAGGCTTTTTGTGGCTCTGTGGCGCAATGGATAGCGCATTGGACTTCTAGGTAGTGAATGGAGGTATTCAAAGGTTGTGGGTTCGAGTCCCACCAGAGTCGTGAATGTCCTCTTTTAGACTTTGTCCTCTTTTACACTTTGTATACAAAATCATCGAACCAAGGACTGTACCTGGCGCTGTGGCTTAGTTGGTCAAAGCGCCTGTCTAGTAAACAGGAGATCCTGGGTTCGAATCCCAGCAGTGCCTAATCTGTGTCTTCTGGGAGTAGTCATTCAAACTTTTCAGGTGAAACCGTCTCAGCAGGAAAGACAATCTGGACTTCTCGGTTGCAAATGAAGGCTTTAAAAAGGTTGTTGGTTTTTGGGTCCCACCAGAGTCACAAATGCTATCCCTTTGCATAGACGTCTTTGCCAGACTGACATTTGCTTAAACTTTTCCAGCTTTTCCAGAAGCCAACGCAGCACTTGTTTCTTGTTTTCCTTATTGGGCACACCCAAGTCCGATCATTGAGTACGTTAATAATCAGTCAATTATTTGATTCACCTGTTTTAAATGAGAGAGACAATTAAAAACTATGCTGTGCAGATGCGCTTCAAGAATGCTTTGCAAGCCCCTGGCTTAGGCTCGAAATCTGCTACTACCTATTGATAAAGTCAAGCCTATGGATATTTGTAGAAACAAAGTCTTTACGGATATGAAGAATAATGCATGGATATCTTTCTGGATTTTGCCCTTTCATGTCAGAAGAAAGCTCAGGAAACATTTTAGGCATGAGTATGGAGAGTGTAGGGCCAAAATGAAATGAGTTCAGACATTCCCTTGAGACCTGAAAGCCCCTCCTGTTTTGGAAACAATCCTCTTACCTCTAAGGGACCTCTTTCATGACGTAATCAGCTATTTTCCTGATGTGCTGCCTCCTTTAGATTTGTTTTACCGACAAATTTTACTGCACTCTTGTAACTGGCGCTGTGGCTTAGCTGGTCAAAGCGCCTGTCTTGTAAACAGGAGATCCTGGGTTCAAATCCCAGCAGTGCCTATGCCACAGGATGTGGGCACCGTTCACTTAAACATTTTACATATGTAAAAATGTGCATGCTGAACAGTGTGTAGCTGCACAAAAAGTGGAAATCTAAGAAGTGATGTGCATGCAATAGCGTCTTAAAACTAGGCTTTTTGTGGCTCTGTGGCGCAATGGATAGCGCATTGGACTTCTAGGTTGTGAATGGAGGTATTCAAAGGTTGTGGGTTCGAGTTCCACCAGAGTCGTGAATGTCCTCTTTTAGACTTTGTCCTCTTTTACACTTTGTATACAAAATCATCGAACCAGGGACAGTACCTGGCGCTGTGGCTTAGTTGGTCAAAGCGCCAGGGACGCTACCTGGCGCTGTGGCTTAGTTGGTCAAAGCGCCTGTCTAGTAAACAGGAGATCCTGGGTTCGAATCCCAGCAGTGCCTAATCTGTGTCTTCTAGGAGTAGTCATTCAAACTTTTCAGGTGAAACCATCTCAGCAGGAAAGACAATCTGGACTTCTCGGTTGCAAATGAAGGCTTTAAAAAGGTTGTTGTAAAAATGTGCATGCTGAACAGTGTGTAGCTGCACAAAAAGTGGAAATCTAAGAAGTGATGTGCATGCAATAGCGTCTTAAAACTAGGCTTTTTGTGGCTCTGTGGCGCAATGGATAGCGCATTGGACTTCTAGGTTGTGAATGGAGGTATTCAAAGGTTGTGGGTTCGAGTCCCACCAGAGTCGTGAATGTCCTCTTTTAGACTTTGTCCTCTTTTACACTTTGTATACAAAATCATCGAACCAGGGACTGTACCTGGCGCTGTGGCTTAGTTGGTCAAAGTGCCTGTCTAGTAAACAGGAGATCCTGGGTTTGAATCCCAGCAGTCCCTAATCTGTGTTTTCTAGGAGTAACATTCAAACTTTTCAGGTGGAACCGTCTCAGCAGGAAAGACAATCTGGACTTCTCGGTTGCAAATGAAGGCTTTAAAAAGGTTGTTGGCTTTTGGGTCCCACCAGAGTCACAAATGCTATCCCTTTGCATAGACGTCTTTGCCAGACTGACATTTGCTTAAACTTTTCCAGCTTTTTCAGAAGCCAACGCAGCACTTGTTTCTTGTTTTCCTTATTGGGCACACCCAAGTCCGATCATTGAGTACGTTAATAATCAGACAATTATTTGATTCACCTGTTTTAAATGAGAGAGACAATTAAAAACTATGCTGTGCAGAAGCGCTTCAAGAATGCTTTGCAAGCCCCTGGCTTAGGCTCAAAATCTGCTACTACCTATTGATAAAGTCAAGCCTATGGATATTTGTAGAAACAAAGTCTTTACGGATATGAAGAATAATGCATGGATATCTTTCTGGATTTTGCCCTTTCATGTCAGAAGAAAGCTCAGGAAACATTTTAGGCATGAGTATGGAGAGTGTAGGGCCAAAATGAAATGAGTTCAGACATTCCCTTGAGACCTGAAAGCCCCTCATGTTTTGGAAACAATCCTCTTACCTCTAAGGGACCTCTTTCATGACGTAATCAGCTATTTTCCTGATGTGCTGCCTCTTTTAGACTTGTTTTACAGAAAAATTTCATTGCACTTTCGTAACTGGCGCTGTGGCTTAGCTGGTCAAAGCGCCTGTCTCGTAAACAGGAGATCATGGGTTCAAATCCCAGCAGTGCCTATGCCACAGGATGTGGGCACCGCTCACTTAAACATTTTACATATGTAAAAATGTGCATGCTGAACAGTGTGTAGCTGCACAAAAAGTGGAAATCTAAGAAGTGATGTGCATGCAATAGCGTCTTAAAATTAGGCTTTTTTGTGGCTCTGTGGCGCAATGGATAGCGCATTGGACTTCTAGGTTGTGTATGGAGGTATTCAAAGGTTGTGGGTTCGAGTCCCACCAGAGTCGTGAATGTCCTCTTTTAGACTTTGTCCTCTTTTACACTTTGTATACAAAATCATCGAACCAGGGACAGTACCTGGCGCTGTGGCTTAGTTGGTCAAAGCGCCTGTCTAGTAAACAGGAGATCCTGGGTTCGAATCCCAGCAGGGCCTAATCTGTGTCTTCTAGGAGTAGTCATACAAAATTTTCAGGTGAAACCGTCTCAGCAGGAAAGACAATCTGGACTTCTCGGTTGCAAATGAAGGCTTTAAAAAGGTTGTTGGTTTTTGGGTCCCACCAGAGTCACAAATGCTATCCCTTTGCATAGACGTCTTTGCCAGACTGACATTTGCTTAAACTTTTCCAACTTTTCCAGAAGCCAACGCAGCACTTGTTTCTTGTTTTCCTTATTGGGCACACCCAAGTCCAATCATTGAGTACGTTAATAATCAGTCAATTATTTGATTTACCAGTTTTAAATGAGAGAGACAATTAAAAACTATGCTGTGCAGATGCGCTTCAAGAATGCTTTGCAAGCCCCTGATTTAGGCTCGAAATCTGCTACTACCTATTGATAAAGTCAAGCCTATGGATATTTGTAGAAACAAAGTCTTTACGGATATGAAGAATAATGCATGGATATCTTTCTGGATTTTGCCCTTTCATGTCAGAAGAAAGCTCAGGACACATTTTAGGCATGAGTATGGAGAGTGTAGGGCCAAAATGAAATGAGTTCAGACATTCCCTTGAGACCTGAAAGCCCCTCATGTTTTGGAAACAATCCTCTTACCTCTAAGGGACCTCTTTCATGACGTAGTCAGCTATTTTCCTAATGTGCTGCCTCTTTTAGACTTGTTTTACAGACAAATTTCATTGCACTTTTGTAACTGGCGCTGTGGCTTAGCTGGTCAAAGCGCCTGTCTCGTAAACAGGAGATCCTGGGTTCAAATCCCAGCAGTGCCTATGCCACAGGATGTGGGCACCACTCACTTAAACATTTTACATATGTAAAAATGTGCATGCTGAACAGTGTGTAGCTGCACAAAAGTGGAAATCTAAGAAGTGATGTGCATGCAATAGCGTCTTAAAACTAGGCTTTTTTGTGGCTCTGTGGCGCAATGGATAGCGCATTGGACTTCTAGGTTGTGAATGGAGGTATTCAAAGGTTGTGGGTTCGAGTCCCACCAGAGTCGTGAATGTCCTCTTTTAGACTTTGTCCTCTTTTACACTTTGTATACAAAATCATCGAACCAGGGACAGTACCTGGCGCTGTGGCTTAGTTGGTCAAAGCGCCTGTCTAGTAAACAGGAGATCCTGGGTTCGAATCCCAGCAGGGCCTAATCTGTGTCTTCTAGGAGTAGTCATTCAAAATTTTCAGGTGAAACCGTCTCAGCAGGAAAGACAATCTGGACTTCTCGGTTGCAAATGAAGGCTTTAAAAAGGTTGTTGGTTTTTGGGTCCCACCAGAGTCACAAATGCTATCCCTTTGCATAGACGTCTTTGCCAGACTGACATTTGCTTAAACTTTTCCAGAAGCCAACGCAGCACTTGTTTCTTGTTTTCCTTATTGGGCACACCCAAGTCCGATCATTGAGTACGTTAATAATCAGTCAATTATTTGATTTACCAGTTTTAAATGAGAGAGACAATTAAAAACTATGCTGTGCAGATGCGCTTCAAGAATGCTTTGCAAGCCCCTGGCTTAGGCTCGAAATCTGCTACTACCTATTGATAAAGTCAAGCCTATGGATATTTGTAGAAACAAAGTCTTTACGGATATGAAGAATAATGCATGGATATCTTTCTGGATTTTGCCCTTTCATGTCAGAAGAAAGCTCAGGACACATTTTAGGCATGAGTATGGAGAGTGTAGGGCCAAAATGAAATGAGTTCAGACATTCCCTTGAGACCTGAAAGCCCCTCCTGTTTTGGAAACAATCCTCTTACCTCTAAGGGACCTCTTTCATGACGTAATCAGCTATTTTCCCGATGTGCTGCCTCCTTTAGACTTGTTTTACCGACAAATTTCACTGCACTCTTGTATCTGGCGCTGTGGCTTAGCTGGTCAAAGCGCCTGTCTTGTAAACAGGAGATCCTGGGTTCAAATCCCAGCAGTGCCTATGCCACAGGATGTGGGCACCGTTCACTTAAACATTTTACATATGTAAAAATGTGCATGCTGAACAGTGTGTAGCTGCACAAAAAGTGGAAATCTAAGAAGTGATATGCATGCAATAGCGTCTTAAAACTAGGCTTTTTGTGGCTCTGTGGCGCAATGGATAGCGCATTGGACTTCTAGGTTGTGAATGGAGGTATTCAAAGGTTGTGGGTTCGAGTCCCACCAGAGTCGTGAATGTCCTCTTTTAGACTTTGTCCTCTTTTACACTTTGTATACAAAATCATCGAACCAGGGACAGTACCTGGCGCTGTGGCTTAGTTGGTCAAAGCGCCAGGGACGCTCCCTGGCGCTGTGGCTTAGTTGGTCAAAGCGCCTGTCTAGTAAACAGGAGATCCTGGGTTCGAATCCCAGCAGTGCCTAATCTGTTTCTTCTAGGAGTAGTCATTCAAACTTTTCAGGTGAAACCATCTCAGCAGGAAAGACAATCTGGACTTCTCGGTTGCAAATGAAGGCTTTAAAAAGGTTGTTGTAAAAATGTGCATGCTGAACAGTGTGTAGCTGCACAAAAAGTGGAAATCTAAGAAGTGATGTGCATGCAATAGCGTCTTAAAACTAGGCTTTTTGTGGCTCTGTGGCGCAATGGATAGCGCATTGGACTTCTAGGTAGTGAATGGAGGTATTCAAAGGTTGTGGGTTCGAGTCCCACCAGAGTCGTGAATGTCCTCTTTTAGACTTTGTCCTCTTTTACACTTTGTATACAAAATCATCGAACCAAGGACTGTACCTGGCGCTGTGGCTTAGTTGGTCAAAGCGCCTGTCTAGTAAACAGGAGATCCTGGGTTCGAATCCCAGCAGTGCCTAATCTGTGTCTTCTGGGAGTAGTCATTCAAACTTTTCAGGTGAAACCGTCTCAGCAGGAAAGACAATCTGGACTTCTCGGTTGCAAATGAAGGCTTTAAAAAGGTTGTTGGTTTTTGGGTCCCACCAGAGTCACAAATGCTATCCCTTTGCATAGACGTCTTTGCCAGACTGACATTTGCTTAAACTTTTCCAGCTTTTCCAGAAGCCAACGCAGCACTTGTTTCTTGTTTTCCTTATTGGGCACACCCAAGTCCGATCATTGAGTACGTTAATAATCAGTCAATTATTTGATTCACCTGTTTTAAATGAGAGAGACAATTAAAAACTATGCTGTGCAGATGCGCTTCAAGAATGCTTTGCAAGCCCCTGGCTTAGGCTCGAAATCTGCTACTACCTATTGATAAAGTCAAGCCTATGGATATTTGTAGAAACAAAGTCTTTACGGATATGAAGAATAATGCATGGATATCTTTCTGGATTTTGCCCTTTCATGTCAGAAGAAAGCTCAGGAAACATTTTAGGCATGAGTATGGAGAGTGTAGGGCCAAAATGAAATGAGTTCAGACATTCCCTTGAGACCTGAAAGCCCCTCATGTTTTGGAAACAATCCTCTTACCTCTAAGGGACCTCTTTCATGACGTAGTCAGCTATTTTCCTAATGTGCTGCCTCTTTTAGACTTGTTTTACAGACAAATTTCATTGCACTTTTGTAACTGGCGCTGTGGCTTAGCTGGTCAAAGCGCCTGTCTCGTAAACAGGAGATCCTGGGTTCAAATCCCAGCAGTGCCTATGCCACAGGATGTGGGCACCACTCACTTAAACATTTTACATATGTAAAAATGTGCATGCTGAACAGTGTGTAGCTGCACAAAAGTGGAAATCTAAGAAGTGATGTGCATGCAATAGCGTCTTAAAACTAGGCTTTTTTGTGGCTCTGTGGCGCAATGGATAGCGCATTGGACTTCTAGGTTGTGAATGGAGGTATTCAAAGGTTGTGGGTTCGAGTCCCACCAGAGTCGTGAATGTCCTCTTTTAGACTTTGTCCTCTTTTACACTTTGTATACAAAATCATCGAACCAGGGACAGTACCTGGCGCTGTGGCTTAGTTGGTCAAAGCGCCTGTCTAGTAAACAGGAGATCCTGGGTTCGAATCCCAGCAGGGCCTAATCTGTGTCTTCTAGGAGTAGTCATTCAAAATTTTCAGGTGAAACCGTCTCAGCAGGAAAGACAATCTGGACTTCTCGGTTGCAAATGAAGGCTTTAAAAAGGTTGTTGGTTTTTGGGTCCCACCAGAGTCACAAATGCTATCCCTTTGCATAGACGTCTTTGCCAGACTGACATTTGCTTAAACTTTTCCAGAAGCCAACGCAGCACTTGTTTCTTGTTTTCCTTATTGGGCACACCCAAGTCCGATCATTGAGTACGTTAATAATCAGCCAATTATTTGATTTACCAGTTTTAAATGAGAGAGACAATTAAAAACTATGCTGTGCAGATGCGCTTCAAGAATGCTTTGCAAGCCCCTGGCTTAGGCTCGAAATCTGCTACTACCTATTGATAAAGTCAAGCCTATGGATATTTGTAGAAACAAAGTCTTTACGGATATGAAGAATAATGCATGGATATCTTTCTGGATTTTGCCCTTTCATGTCAGAAGAAAGCTCAGGAAACATTTTAGGCATGAGTATGGAGAGTGTAGGGCCAAAATGAAATGAGTTCAGACATTCCCTTGAGACCTGAAAGCCCCTCCTGTTTTGGAAACAATCCTCTTACCTCTAAGGGACCTCTTTCATGACGTAATCAGCTATTTTCCTGATGTGCTGCCTCCTTTAGATTTGTTTTACCGACAAATTTCACTGCACTCTTGTATCTGGCGCTGTGGCTTAGCTGGTCAAAGCGCCTGTCTTGTAAACAGGAGATCCTGGGTTCAAATCCCAGCAGTGCCTATGCCACAGGATGTGGGCACCGTTCACTTAAACATTTTACATATGTAAAAATGTGCATGCTGAACAGTGTGTAGCTGCACAAAAAGTGGAAATCTAAGAAGTGATGTGCATGCAATAGCGTCTTAAAACTAGGCTTTTTGTGGCTCTGTGGCGCAATGGATAGCGCATTGGACTTCTAGGTTGTGAATGGAGGTATTCAAAGGTTGTGGGTTCGAGTCCCACCAGAGTCGTGAATGTCCTCTTTTAGACTTTGTCCTCTTTTACACTTTGTATACAAAATCATCGAACCAGGGACTGTACCTGGCGCTGTGGCTTAGTTGGTCAAAGTGCCTGTCTAGTAAACAGGAGATCCTGGGTTTGTATCCCAGCAGTCCCTAATCTGTGTTTTCTAGGAGTAGTCATTCAAACTTTTCAGGTGGAACCGTCTCAGCAGGAAAGACAATCTGGACTTCTCGGTTGCAAATGAAGGCTTTAAAAAGGTTGTTGGCTTTTGGGTCCCACCAGAGTCACAAATGCTATCCCTTTGCATAGACGTCTTTGCCAGACTGACATTTGCTTAAACTTTTCCAGCTTTTTCAGAAGCCAACGCAGCACTTGTTTCTTGTTTTCCTTATTGGGCACACCCAAGTCCGATCATTGAGTACGTTAATAATCAGTCAATTATTTGATTCACCTGTTTTAAATGAGAGAGACAATTAAAAACTATGCTGTGCAGAAGCGCTTCAAGAATGCTTTGCAAGCCCCTGGCTTAGGCTCAAAATCTGCTACTACCTATTGATAAAGTCAAGCCTATGGATATTTGTAGAAACAAAGTCTTTACGGATATGAAGAATAATGCATGGATATCTTTCTGGATTTTGCCCTTTCATGTCAGAAGAAAGCTCAGGAAACATTTTAGGCATGAGTATGGAGAGTGTAGGGCCAAAATGAAATGAGTTCAGACATTCCCTTGAGACCTGAAAGCCCCTCATGTTTTGGAAACAATCCTCTTACCTCTAAGGGACCTCTTTCATGACGTAATCAGCTATTTTCCTGATGTGCTGCCTCTTTTAGACTTGTTTTACAGACAAATTTCATTGCACTTTCGTAACTGGCGCTGTGGCTTAGCTGGTCAAAGCGCCTGTCTCGTAAACAGGAGATCATGGGTTCAAATCCCAGCAGTGCCTATGCCACAGGATGTGGGCACCGCTCACTTAAACATTTTACATATGTAAAAATGTGCATGCTGAACAGTGTGTAGCTGCACAAAAAGTGGAAATCTAAGAAGTGATGTGCATGCAATAGCGTCTTAAAACTAGGCTTTTTTGTGGCTCTGTGGCGCAATGGATAGCGCATTGGACTTCTAGGTTGTGAATGGAGGTATTCAAAGGTTGTGGGTTCGAGTCCCACCAGAGTCGTGAATGTCCTCTTTTAGACTTTGTCCTCTTTTACACTTTGTATACAAAATCATCGAACCAGGGACAGTACCTGGCGCTGTGGCTTAGTTGGTCAAAGCGCCTGTCTAGTAAACAGGAGATCCTGGGTTCGAATCCCAGCAGGGCCTAATCTGTGTCTTCTAGGAGTAGTCATACAAAATTTTCAGGTGAAACCGTCTCAGCAGGAAAGACAATCTGGACTTCTCGGTTGCAAATGAAGGCTTTAAAAAGGTTGTTGGTTTTTGGGTCCCACCAGAGTCACAAATGCTATCCCTTTGCATAGACGTCTTTGCCAGACTGACATTTGCTTAAACTTTTCCAACTTTTCCAGAAGCCAACGCAGCACTTGTTTCTTGTTTTCCTTATTGGGCACACCCAAGTCCGATCATTGAGTACGTTAATAATCAGTCAATTATTTGATTTACCAGTTTTAAATGAGAGAGACAATTAAAAACTATGCTGTGCAGATGCGCTTCAAGAATGCTTTGCAAGCCCCTGGCTTAGGCTCGAAATCTGCTACTACCTATTGATAAAGTCAAGCCTATGGATATTTGTAGAAACAAAGTCTTTACGGATATGAAGAATAATGCATGGATATCTTTCTGGATTTTGCCCTTTCATGTCAGAAGAAAGCTCAGGACACATTTTAGGCATGAGTATGGAGAGTGTAGGGCCAAAATGAAATGAGTTCAGACATTCCCTTGAGACCTGAAAGCCCCTCCTGTTTTGGAAACAATCCTCTTACCTCTAAGGGACCTCTTTCATGACGTAATCAGCTATTTTCCTGATGTGCTGCCTCCTTTAGACTTGTTTTACCGACAAATTTCACTGCACTCTTGTATCTGGCGCTGTGGCTTAGCTGGTCAAAGCGCCTGTCTTGTAAACAGGAGATCCTGGGTTCAAATCCCAGCAGTGCCTATGCCACAGGATGTGGGCACCGTTCACTTAAACATTTTACATATGTAAAAATGTGCATGCTGAACAGTGTGTAGCTGCACAAAAAGTGGAAATCTAAGAAGTGATGTGCATGCAATAGCGTCTTAAAACTAGGCTTTTTGTGGCTCTGTGGCGCAATGGATAGCGCATTGGACTTCTAGGTTGTGAATGGAGGTATTCAAAGGTTGTGGGTTCGAGTCCCACCAGAGTCGTGAATGTCCTCTTTTAGACTTTGTCCTCTTTTACACTTTGTATACAAAATCATCGAACCAGGGACAGTACCTGGCGCTGTGGCTTAGTTGGTCAAAGCGCCAGGGACACTACCTGGCGCTGTGGCTTAGTTGGTCAAAGCGCCTGTCTAGTAAACAGGAGATCCTGGGTTCGAATCCCAGCAGTGCCTAATCTGTGTCTTCTAGGAGTAGTCATTCAAACTTTTCAGGTGAAACCATCTCAGCAGGAAAGACAATCTGGACTTCTCGGTTGCAAATGAAGGCTTTAAAAAGGTTGTTGTAAAAATGTGCATGCTGAACAGTGTGTAGCTGCACAAAAAGTGGAAATCTAAGAAGTGATGTGCATGCAATAGCGTCTTAAAACTAGGCTTTTTGTGGCTCTGTGGCGCAATGGATAGCGCATTGGACTTCTAGGTAGTGAATGGAGGTATTCAAAGGTTGTGGGTTCGAGTCCCACCAGAGTCGTGAATGTCCTCTTTTAGACTTTGTCCTCTTTTACACTTTGTATACAAAATCATCGAACCAAGGACTGTACCTGGCGCTGTGGCTTAGTTGGTCAAAGCGCCTGTCTAGTAAACAGGAGATCCTGGGTTCGAATCCCAGCAGTGCCTAATCTGTGTCTTCTGGGAGTAGTCATTCAAACTTTTCAGGTGAAACCGTCTCAGCAGGAAAGACAATCTGGACTTCTCGGTTGCAAATGAAGGCTTTAAAAAGGTTGTTGGTTTTTGGGTCCCACCAGAGTCACAAATGCTATCCCTTTGCATAGACGTCTTTGCCAGACTGACATTTGCTTAAACTTTTCCAGCTTTTCCAGAAGCCAACGCAGCACTTGTTTCTTGTTTTCCTTATTGGGCACACCCAAGTCCGATCATTGAGTACGTTAATAATCAGTCAATTATTTGATTCACCTGTTTTAAATGAGAGAGACAATTAAAAACTATGCTGTGCAGATGCGCTTCAAGAATGCTTTGCAAGCCCCTGGCTTAGGCTCGAAATCTGCTACTACCTATTGATAAAGTCAAGCCTATGGATATTTGTAGAAACAAAGTCTTTACGGATATGAAGAATAATGCATGGATATCTTTCTGGATTTTGCCCTTTCATGTCAGAAGAAAGCTCAGGAAACATTTTAGGCATGAGTATGGAGAGTGTAGGGCCAAAATGAAATGAGTTCAGACATTCCCTTGAGACCTGAAAGCCCCTCATGTTTTGGAAACAATCCTCTTACCTCTAAGGGACCTCTTTCATGACGTAGTCAGCTATTTTCCTAATGTGCTGCCTCTTTTAGACTTGTTTTACAGACAAATTTCATTGCACTTTTGTAACTGGCGCTGTGGCTTAGCTGGTCAAAGCGCCTGTCTCGTAAACAGGAGATCCTGGGTTCAAATCCCAGCAGTGCCTATGCCACAGGATGTGGGCACCACTCACTTAAACATTTTACATATGTAAAAATGTGCATGCTGAACAGTGTGTAGCTGCACAAAAGTGGAAATCTAAGAAGTGATGTGCATGCAATAGCGTCTTAAAACTAGGCTTTTTTGTGGCTCTGTGGCGCAATGGATAGCGCATTGGACTTCTAGATTGTGAATGGAGGTATTCAAAGGTTGTGGGTTCGAGTCCCACCAGAGTCGTGAATGTCCTCTTTTAGACTTTGTCCTCTTTTACACTTTGTATACAAAATCATCGAACCAGGGACAGTACCTGGCGCTGTGGCTTAGTTGGTCAAAGCGCCTGTCTAGTAAACAGGAGATCCTGGGTTCGAATCCCAGCAGGGCCTAATCTGTGTCTTCTAGGAGTAGTCATTCAAAATTTTCAGGTGAAACCGTCTCAGCAGGAAAGACAATCTGGACTTCTCGGTTGCAAATGAAGGCTTTAAAAAGGTTGTTGGTTTTTGGGTCCCACCAGAGTCACAAATGCTATCCCTTTGCATAGACGTCTTTGCCAGACTGACATTTGCTTAAACTTTTCCAGAAGCCAACGCAGCACTTGTTTCTTGTTTTCCTTATTGGGCACACCCAAGTCCGATCATTGAGTATGTTAATAATCAGTCAATTATTTGATTTACCAGTTTTAAATGAGAGAGACAATTAAAAACTATGCTGTGCAGATGCGCTTCAAGAATGCTTTGCAAGCCCCTGGCTTAGGCTCGAAATCTGCTACTACCTATTGATAAAGTCAAGCCTATGGATATTTGTAGAAACAAAGTCTTTACGGATATGAAGAATAATGCATGGATATCTTTCTGGATTTTGCCCTTTCATGTCAGAAGAAAGCTCAGGAAACATTTTAGGCATGAGTATGGAGAGTGTAGGGCCAAAATGAAATGAGTTCAGACATTCCCTTGAGACCTGAAAGCCCCTCCTGTTTTGGAAACAATCCTCTTACCTCTAAGGGACCTCTTTCATGACGTAATCAGCTATTTTCCTGATGTGCTGCCTCCTTTAGATTTGTTTTACCGACAAATTTCACTGCACTCTTGTATCTGGCGCTGTGGCTTAGCTGGTCAAAGCGCCTGTCTTGTAAACAGGAGATCCTGGGTTCAAATCCCAGCAGTGCCTATGCCACAGGATGTGGGCACCGTTCACTTAAACATTTTACATATGTAAAAATGTGCATGCTGAACAGTGTGTAGCTGCACAAAAAGTGGAAATCTAAGAAGTGATGTGCATGCAATAGCGTCTTAAAACTAGGCTTTTTGTGGCTCTGTGGCGCAATGGATAGCGCATTGGACTTCTAGGTTGTGAATGGAGGTATTCAAAGGTTGTGGGTTCGAGTTCCACCAGAGTCGTGAATGTCCTCTTTTAGACTTTGTCCTCTTTTACACTTTGTATACAAAATCATCGAACCAGGGACAGTACCTGGCGCTGTGGCTTAGTTGGTCAAAGCGCCAGGGACGCTACCTGGCGCTGTGGCTTAGTTGGTCAAAGCGCCTGTCTAGTAAACAGGAGATCCTGGGTTCGAATCCCAGCAGTGCCTAATCTGTGTCTTCTAGGAGTAGTCATTCAAACTTTTCAGGTGAAACCATCTCAGCAGGAAAGACAATCTGGACTTCTCGGTTGCAAATGAAGGCTTTAAAAAGGTTGTTGTAAAAATGTGCATGCTGAACAGTGTGTAGCTGCACAAAAAGTGGAAATCTAAGAAGTGATGTGCATGCAATAGCGTCTTAAAACTAGGCTTTTTGTGGCTCTGTGGCGCAATGGATAGCGCATTGGACTTCTAGGTTGTGAATGGAGGTATTCAAAGGTTGTGGGTTCGAGTCCCACCAGAGTCGTGAATGTCCTCTTTTAGACTTTGTCCTCTTTTACACTTTGTATACAAAATCATCGAACCAGGGACAGTACCTGGCGCTGTGGCTTAGTTGGTCAAAGTGCCTGTCTAGTAAACAGGAGATCCTGGGTTTGAATCCCAGCAGTCCCTAATCTGTGTTTTCTAGGAGTAGTCATTCAAACTTTTCAGGTGGAACCGTCTCAGCAGGAAAGACAATCTGGACTTCTCGGTTGCAAATGAAGGCTTTAAAAAGGTTGTTGGCTTTTGGGTCCCACCAGAGTCACAAATGCTATCCCTTTGCATAGACGTCTTTGCCAGACTGACATTTGCTTAAACTTTTCCAGCTTTTTCAGAAGCCAACGCAGCACTTGTTTCTTGTTTTCCTTATTGGGCACACCCAAGTCCGATCATTGAGTACGTTAATAATCAGACAATTATTTGATTCACCTGTTTTAAATGAGAGAGACAATTAAAACCTATGCTGTGCAGAAGCGCTTCAAGAATGCTTTGCAAGCCCCTGGCTTAGGCTCAAAATCTGCTACTACCTATTGATAAAGTCAAGCCTATGGATATTTGTAGAAACAAAGTCTTTACGGATATGAAGAATAATGCATGGATATCTTTCTGGATTTTGCCCTTTCATGTCAGAAGAAAGCTCAGGAAACATTTTAGGCATGAGTATGGAGAGTGTAGGGCCAAAATGAAATGAGTTCAGACATTCCCTTGAGACCTGAAAGCCCCTCATGTTTTGGAAACAATCCTCTTACCTCTAAGGGACCTCTTTCATGACGTAATCAGCTATTTTCCTGATGTGCTGCCTCTTTTAGACTTGTTTTACAGACAAATTTCATTGCACTTTCGTAACTGGCGCTGTGGCTTAGCTGGTCAAAGCGCCTGTCTCGTAAACAGGAGATCATGGGTTCAAATCCCAGCAGTGCCTATGCCACAGGATGTGGGCACCGCTCACTTAAACATTTTACATATGTAAAAATGTGCATGCTGAACAGTGTGTAGCTGCACAAAAAGTGGAAATCTAAGAAGTGATGTGCATGCAATAGCGTCTTAAAACTAGGCTTTTTTGTGGCTCTGTGGCGCAATGGATAGCGCATTGGACTTCTAGGTTGTGAATGGAGGTATTCAAAGGTTGTGGGTTCGAGTCCCACCAGAGTCGTGAATGTCCTCTTTTAGACTTTGTCCTCTTTTACACTTTGTATACAAAATCATCGAACCAGGGACAGTACCTGGCGCTGTGGCTTAGTTGGTCAAAGCGCCTGTCTAGTAAACAGGAGATCCTGGGTTCGAATCCCAGCAGGGCCTAATCTGTGTCTTCTAGGAGTAGTCATACAAAATTTTCAGGTGAAACCGTCTCAGCAGGAAAGACAATCTGGACTTCTCGGTTGCAAATGAAGGCTTTAAAAAGGTTGTTGGTTTTTGGGTCCCACCAGAGTCACAAATGCTATCCCTTTGCATAGACGTCTTTGCCAGACTGACATTTGCTTAAACTTTTCCAACTTTTCCAGAAGCCAACGCAGCACTTGTTTCTTGTTTTCCTTATTGGGCACACCCAAGTCCGATCATTGAGTACGTTAATAATCAGTCAATTATTTGATTTACCAGTTTTAAATGAGAGAGACAATTAAAAACTATGCTGTGCAGATGCGCTTCAAGAATGCTTTGCAAGCCCCTGGCTTAGGCTCGAAATCTGCTACTACCTATTGATAAAGTCAAGCCTATGGATATTTGTAGAAACAAAGTCTTTACGGATATGAAGAATAATGCATGGATATCTTTCTGGATTTTGCCCTTTCATGTCAGAAGAAAGCTCAGGACACATTTTAGGCATGAGTATGGAGAGTGTAGGGCCAAAATGAAATGAGTTCAGACATTCCCTTGAGACCTGAAAGCCCCTCCTGTTTTGGAAACAATCCTCTTACCTCTAAGGAACCTCTTTCATGACGTAATCAGCTATTTTCCTGATGTGCTGCCTCCTTTAGACTTGTTTTACCGACAAATTTCACTGCACTCTTGTATCTGGCGCTGTGGCTTAGCTGGTCAAAGCGCCTGTCTTGTAAACAGGAGATCCTGGGTTCAAATCCCAGCAGTGCCTATGCCACAGGATGTGGGCACCGTTCACTTAAACATTTTACATATGTAAAAATGTGCATGCTGAACAGTGTGTAGCTGCACAAAAAGTGGAAATCTAAGAAGTGATGTGCATGCAATAGCGTCTTAAAACTAGGCTTTTTGTGGCTCTGTGGCGCAATGGATAGCGCATTGGACTTCTAGGTTGTGAATGGAGGTATTCAAAGGTTGTGGGTTCGAGTCCCACCAGAGTCGTGAATGTCCTCTTTTAGACTTTGTCCTCTTTTACACTTTGTATACAAAATCATCGAACCAGGGACAGTACCTGGCGCTGTGGCTTAGTTGGTCAAAGCGCCAGGGACACTACCTGGCGCTGTGGCTTAGTTGGTCAAAGCGCCTGTCTAGTAAACAGGAGATCCTGGGTTCGAATCCCAGCAGTGCCTAATCTGTGTCTTCTAGGAGTAGTCATTCAAACTTTTCAGGTGAAACCATCTCAGCAGGAAAGACAATCTGGACTTCTCGGTTGAAAAAGAAGGCTTTAAAAAGGTTGTTGTAAAAATGTGCATGCTGAACAGTGTGTAGCTGCACAAAAAGTGGAAATCTAAGAAGTGATGTGCATGCAATAGCGTCTTAAAACTAGGCTTTTTGTGGCTCTGTGGCGCAATGGATAGCGCATTGGACTTCTAGGTAGTGAATGGAGGTATTCAAAGGTTGTGGGTTCGAGTCCCACCAGAGTCGTGAATGTCCTCTTTCAGACTTTGTCCTCTTTTACACTTTGTATACAAAATCATCGAACCAAGGACTGTACCTGGCGCTGTGGCTTAGTTGGTCAAAGCGCCTGTCTAGTAAACAGGAGATCCTGGGTTCGAATCCCAGCAGTGCCTAATCTGTGTCTTCTGGGAGTAGTCATTCAAACTTTTCAGGTGAAACCGTCTCAGCAGGAAAGACAATCTGGACTTCTCGGTTGCAAATGAAGGCTTTAAAAAGGTTGTTGGTTTTTGGGTCCCACCAGAGTCACAAATGCTATCCCTTTGCATAGACGTCTTTGCCAGACTGACATTTGCTTAAACTTTTCCAGCTTTTCCAGAAGCCAACGCAGCACTTGTTTCTTGTTTTCCTTATTGGGCACACCCAAGTCCGATCATTGAGTACGTTAATAATCAGTCAATTATTTGATTCACCTGTTTTAAATGAGAGAGACAATTAAAAACTATGCTGTGCAGATGCGCTTCAAGAATGCTTTGCAAGCCCCTGGCTTAGGCTCGAAATCTGCTACTACCTATTGATAAAGTCAAGCCTATGGATATTTGTAGAAACAAAGTCTTTACGGATATGAAGAATAATGCATGGATATATTTCTGGATTTTGCCCTTTCATGTCAGAAGAAAGCTCAGGAAACATTTTAGGCATGAGTATGGAGAGTGTAGGGCCAAAATGAAATGAGTTCAGACATTCCCTTGAGACCTGAAAGCCCCTCATGTTTTGGAAACAATCCTCTTACCTCTAAGGGACCTCTTTCATGACGTAGTCAGCTATTTTCCTAATGTGCTGCCTCTTTTAGACTTGTTTTACAGACAAATTTCATTGCACTTTTGTAACTGGCGCTGTGGCTTAGCTGGTCAAAGCGCCTGTCTCGTAAACAGGAGATCCTGGGTTCAAATCCCAGCAGTGCCTATGCCACAGGATGTGGGCACCGCTCACTTAAACATTTTACATATGTAAAAATGTGCATGCTGAACAGTGTGTAGCTGCACAAAAGTGGAAATCTAAGAAGTGATGTGCATGCAATAGCGTCTTAAAACTAGGCTTTTTTGTGGCTCTGTGGCGCAATGGATAGCGCATTGGACTTCTAGGTTGTGAATGGAGGTATTCAAAGGTTGTGGGTTCGAGTCCCACCAGAGTCGTGAATGTCCTCTTTTAGACTTTGTCCTCTTTTACACTTTGTATACAAAATCATTGAACCAGGGACAGTACCTGGCGCTGTGGCTTAGTTGGTCAAAGCGCCAGGGACACTACCTGGCGCTGTGGCTTAGTTGGTCAAAGCGCCTGTCTAGTAAACAGGAGATCCTGGGTTCGAATCCCAGCAGTGCCTAATCTGTGTCTTCTAGGAGTAGTCATTCAAACTTTTCAGGTGAAACCATCTCAGCAGGAAAGACAATCTGGACTTCTCGGTTGCAAATGAAGGCTTTAAAAAGGTTGTTGTAAAAATGTGCATGCTGAACAGTGTGTAGCTGCACAAAAAGTGGAAATCTAAGAAGTGATGTGCATGCAATAGCGTCTTAAAACTAGGCTTTTTGTGGCTCTGTGGCGCAATGGATAGCGCATTGGACTTCTAGGTTGTGAATGGAGGTATTCAAAGGTTGTGGGTTCGAGTCCCACCAGAGTCGTGAATGTCCTCTTTTAGACTTTGTCCTCTTTTACACTTTGTATACAAAATCATCGAACCAGGGACTGTACCTGGCCCTGTGGCTTAGTTGGTCAAAGTGCCTGTCTAGTAAACAGGAGATCCTGGGTTTGAATCCCAGCAGTCCCTAATCTGTGTTTTCTAGGAGTAGTCATTCAAACTTTTCAGGTGGAACCGTCTCAGCAGGAAAGACAATCTGGACTTCTCGGTTGCAAATGAAGGCTTTAAAAAGGTTGTTGGCTTTTGGGTCCCACCAGAGTCACAAATGCTATCCCTTTGCATAGACGTCTTTGCCAGACTGACATTTGCTTAAACTTTTCCAGCTTTTTCAGAAGCCAACGCAGCACTTGTTTCTTGTTTTCCTTATTGGGCACACCCAAGTCCGATCTTTGAGTACGTTAATAATCAGTCAATTATTTGATTCACCTGTTTTAAATGAGAGAGACAATTAAAAACTATGCTGTGCAGAAGCGCTTCAAGAATGCTTTGCAAGCCCCTGGCTTAGGCTCAAAATCTGCTACTACCTATTGATAAAGTCAAGCCTATGGATATTTGTAGAAACAAAGTCTTTACGGATATGAAGAATAATGCATGGATATCTTTCTGGATTTTGCCCTTTCATGTCAGAAGAAAGCTCAGGAAACATTTTAGGCATGAGTATGGAGAGTGTAGGGCCAAAATGAAATGAGTTCAGACATTCCCTTGAGACCTGAAAGCCCCTCATGTTTTGGAAACAATCCTCTTACCTCTAAGGGACCTCTTTCATGACGTAATCAGCTATTTTCCTGATGTGCTGCCTCTTTTAGACTTGTTTTACAGACAAATTTCATTGCACTTTCGTAACTGGCGCTGTGGCTTAGCTGGTCAAAGCGCCTGTCTTGTAAACAGGAGATCCTGGGTTCAAATCCCAGCAGTGCCTATGCCACAGGATGTGGGCACCGTTCACTTAAACATTTTACATATGTAAAAATGTGCATGCTGAACAGTGTGTAGCTGCACAAAAAGTGGAAATCTAAGAAGTGATGTGCATGCAATAGCGTCTTAAAACTAGGCTTTTTGTGGCTCTGTGGCGCAATGGATAGCGCATTGGACTTCTAGGTTGTGAATGGAGGTATTCAAAGGTTGTGGGTTCGAGTCCCACCAGAGTCGTGAATGTCCTCTTTTAGACTTTGTCCTCTTTTACACTTTGTATACAAAATCATCGAACCAGGGACAGTACCTGGCGCTGTGGCTTAGTTGGTCAAAGCGCCAGGGACACTACCTGGCGCTGTGGCTTAGTTGGTCAAAGCGCCTGTCTAGTAAACAGGAGATCCTGGGTTCGAATCCCAGCAGTGCCTAATCTGTGTCTTCTAGGAGTAGTCATTCAAACTTTTCAGGTGAAACCATCTCAGCAGGAAAGACAATCTGGACTTCTCGGTTGAAAAAGAAGGCTTTAAAAAGGTTGTTGTAAAAATGTGCATGCTGAACAGTGTGTAGCTGCACAAAAAGTGGAAATCTAAGAAGTGATGTGCATGCAATAGCGTCTTAAAACTAGGCTTTTTGTGGCTCTGTGGCGCAATGGATAGCGCATTGGACTTCTAGGTAGTGAATGGAGGTATTCAAAGGTTGTGGGTTCGAGTCCCACCAGAGTCGTGAATGTCCTCTTTTAGACTTTGTCCTCTTTTACACTTTGTATACAAAATCATCGAACCAAGGACTGTACCTGGCGCTGTGGCTTAGTTGGTCAAAGCGCCTGTCTAGTAAACAGGAGATCCTGGGTTCGAATCCCAGCAGTGCCTAATCTGTGTCTTCTGGGAGTAGTCATTCAAACTTTTCAGGTGAAACCGTCTCAGCAGGAAAGACAATCTGGACTTCTCGGTTGCAAATGAAGGCTTTAAAAAGGTTGTTGGTTTTTGGGTCCCACCAGAGTCACAAATGCTATCCCTTTGCATAGACGTCTTTGCCAGACTGACATTTGCTTAAACTTTTCCAGCTTTTCCAGAAGCCAACGCAGCACTTGTTTCTTGTTTTCCTTATTGGGCACACCCAAGTCCGATCATTGAGTACGTTAATAATCAGTCAATTATTTGATTCACCTGTTTTAAATGAGAGAGACAATTAAAAACTATGCTGTGCAGATGCGCTTCAAGAATGCTTTGCAAGCCCCTGGCTTAGGCTCGAAATCTGCTACTACCTATTGATAAAGTCAAGCCTATGGATATTTGTAGAAACAAAGTCTTTACGGATATGAAGAATAATGCATGGATATCTTTCTGGATTTTGCCCTTTCATGTCAGAAGAAAGCTCAGGAAACATTTTAGGCATGAGTATGGAGAGTGTAGGGCCAAAATGAAATGAGTTCAGACATTCCCTTGAGACCTGAAAGCCCCTCATGTTTTGGAAACAATCCTCTTACCTCTAAGGGACCTCTTTCATGACGTAGTCAGCTATTTTCCTAATGTGCTGCCTCTTTTAGACTTGTTTTACAGACAAATTTCATTGCACTTTTGTAACTGGCGCTGTGGCTTAGCTGGTCAAAGCGTCTGTCTCGTAAACAGGAGATCCTGGGTTCAAATCCCAGCAGTGCCTATGCCACAGGATGTGGGCACCACTCACTTAAACATTTTACATTATGTAAAAATGTGCATGCTGAACAGTGTGTAGCTGCACAAAAGTGGAAATCTAAGAAGTGATGTGCATGCAATAGCGTCTTAAAACTAGGCTTCTTTGTGGCTCTGTGGCGCAATGGATAGCGCATTGGACTTCTAGGTTGTGAATGGAGGTATTCAAAGGTTGTGGGTTCGAGTCCCACCAGAGTCGTGAATGTCCTCTTTTAGACTTTGTCCTCTTTTACACTTTGTATACAAAATCATCGAACCAGGGACAGTACCTGGCGCTGTGGCTTAGTTGGTCAAAGCGCCTGTCTAGTAAACAGGAGATCCTGGGTTCGAATCCCAGCAGGGCCTAATCTGTGTCTTCTAGGAGTAGTCATTCAAAATTTTCAGGTGAAACCGTCTCAGCAGGAAAGACAATCTGGACTTCTCGGTTGCAAATGAAGGCTTTAAAAAGGTTGTTGGTTTTTGGGTCCCACCAGAGTCACAAATGCTATCCCTTTGCATAGACGTCTTTGCCAGACTGACATTTGCTTAAACTTTTCCAACTTTTCCAGAAGCCAACGCAGCACTTGTTTCTTGTTTTCCTTATTGGGCACACCCAAGTCCGATCATTGAGTACGTTAATAATCAGTCAATTATTTGATTTACCAGTTTTAAATGAGAGAGACAATTAAAAACTATGCTGTGCAGATGCGCTTCAAGAATGCTTTGCAAGCCCCTGGCTTAGGCTCAAAATCTGCTACTACCTATTGATAAAGTCAAGCCTATGGATATTTGTAGAAACAAAGTCTTTACGGATATGAAGAATAATGCATGGATATCTTTCTGGATTTTGCCCTTTCATGTCAGAAGAAAGCTCAGGAAACATTTTAGGCATGAGTATGGAGAGTGTAGGGCCAAAATGAAATGAGTTCAGACATTCCCTTGAGACCTGAAAGCCCCTCATGTTTTGGAAACAATCCTCTTACCTCTAAGGGACCTCTTTCATGACGTAATCAGCTCTTTTCCTGATGTGCTGCCTCTTTTAGACTTGTTTTACAGACAAATTTCATTGCACTTCGTAACTGGCGCTGTGGCTTAGCTGGTCAAAGCGCCTGTTTCGTAAACAGGAGATCATGGGTTCAAATCCCAGCAGTGCCTATGCCACAGGATGTGGGCACTGCTCACTTAAACATTTTACATATGTAAAAATGTGCATGCTGAACAGTGTGTAGCTGCACAAAAAGTGGAAATCTAAGAAGTGATGTGCATGCAATAGCGTCTTAAAACTAGGTTTTTTTGTGGCTCTGTGGCGCAATGGATAGCGCATTGGACTTCTAGGTTGTGAATGGAGGTATTCAAAGGTTGTGGGTTCGAGTCCCACCAGAGTCGTGAATGTCCTCTTTTAGACTTTGTCCTCTTTTACACTTTGTATACAAAGTCATCGAACCAGGGACAGTACCTGGCGCTGTGGCTTAGTTGGTCAAAGCGCCTGTCTAGTAAACAGGAGATCCTGGGTTCGAATCCCAGCAGGGCCTAATCTGTGTCTTCTAGTAGTAGTCATACAAAATTTTCAGGTGAAACCGTCTCAGCAGGAAAGACAATCTGGACTTCTCGGTTGCAAATGAAGGCTTTAAAAAGGTTGTTGGCTTTTGGGTCCCACCAGAGTCACAAATGCTATCCCTTTGCATAGACTTCTTTGCCAGACTGACATTTGCTTAAACTTTTCCAACTTTTCCAGAAGCCAACGCAGCACTTGTTTCTTGTTTTCCTTATTGGGCACACCCAAGTCCGATCATTGAGTACGTTAATAATCAGTCAATTATTTGATTTACCAGTTTTAAATGAGAGAGACAATTAAAAACTATGCTGTGCAGATGCGCTTCAAGAATGCTTTGCAAGCCCCTGGCTTAGGCTCGAAATCTGCTACTACCTATTGATAAAGTCAAGCCTATGGATATTTGTAGAAACAAAGTCTTTACGGATATGAAGAATAATGCATGGATATCTTTCTGGATTTTGCCCTTTCATGTCAGAAGAAAGCTCAGGAAACATTTTAGGCATGAGTATGGAGAGTGTAGGGCCAAAATGAAATGAGTTCAGACATTCCCTTGAGACCTGAAAGCCCCTCCTGTTTTGGAAACAATCCTCTTACCTCTAAGGGACCTCTTTCATGACGTAATCAGCTATTTTCCTGATGTGCTTTCTCCTTTAGACTTGTTTTACCGACAAATTTCACTGCACTCTTGTATCTGGCGCTGTGGCTTAGCTGGTCAAAGCGCCTGTCTTGTAAACAGGAGATCCTGGGTTCAAATCCCAGCAGTGCCTATGCCACAGGATGTGGGCACCGTTCACTTAAACATTTTACATATGTAAAAATGTGCATGCTGAACAGTGTGTAGCTGCACAAAAAGTGGAAATCTAAGAAGTGATGTGCATGCAATAGCGTCTTAAAACTAGGCTTTTTGTGGCTCTGTGGCGCAATGGATAGCGCATTGGACTTCTAGGTTGTGAATGGAGGTATTCAAAGGTTGTGGGTTCGAGTCCCACCAGAGTCGTGAATGTCCTCTTTTAGACTTTGTCCTCTTTTACACTTTGTATACAAAATCATCGAACCAGGGACAGTACCTGGCGCTGTGGCTTAGTTGGTCAAAGCGCCAGGGACAGTACCTGGCGCTGTGGCTTAGTTGGTCAAAGCGCCTGTCTAGTAAACAGGAGATCCTGGGTTCGAATCCCAGCAGTGCCTAATCTGTGTCTTCTAGGAGTAGTCATTCAAACTTTTCAGGTGAAACCATCTCAGCAGGAAAGACAATCTGGACTTCTCGGTTGCAAATGAAGGCTTTAAAAAGGTTGTTGTAAAAATGTGCATGCTGAACAGTGTGTAGCTGCACAAAAAGTGGAAATCTAAGAAGTGATGTGCATGCAATAGCGTCTTAAAACTAGGCTTTTTGTGGCTCTGTGGCGCAATGGATAGCGCATTGGACTTCTAGGTTGTGAATGGAGGTATTCAAAGGTTGTGGGTTCGAGTCCCACCAGAGTCGTGAATGTCCTCTTTTAGACTTTGTCCTCTTTTACACTTTGTATACAAAATCATCGAACCAGGGACTGTACCTGGTGCTGTGGCTTAGTTGGTCAAAGTGCTTGTCTAGTAAACAGGAGATCCTGGGTTCGAATCCCAGCAGTGCCTAATCTGTGTTTTCTAGGAGTAGTCATTCAAACTTTTCAGGTGGAACCGTCTCAGCAGGAAAGACAATCTGGACTTCTCGGTTGCAAATGAAGGCTTTAAAAAGGTTGTTGGCTTTTGGGTCCCACCAGAGTCACAAATGCTATCCCTTTGCATAGACGTCTTTGCCAGACTGACATTTGCTTAAACTTTTCCAGCTTTTTCAGAAGCCAACGCAGCACTTGTTTCTTGTTTTCCTTATTGGGCACACCCAAGTCCGATCATTGAGTATGTTAATAATCAGTCAATTATTTGATTCACCTGTTTTAAATGAGAGAGACAATTAAAAACTATGCTGTGCAGAAGCGCTTCAAGAATGCTTTGCAAGCCCCTGGCTTAGGCTCGAAATCTGCTACTACCTATTGATAAAGTCAAGCCTATGGATATTTGTAGAAACAAAGTCTTTACGGATATGAAGAATAATACATGGATATCTTTCTGGATTTTGCCCTTTCATGTCAGAAGAAAGCTCAGGAAACATTTTAGGCATGAGTATGGAGAGTGTAGGGCCAAAATGAAATGAGTTCAGACATTCCCTTGAGACCTGAAAGCCCCTCCTGTTTTGGAAACAATCCTCTTACCTCTAAGGGACCTCTTTCATGACGTAATCAGCTATTTTCCTGATGTGCTGCCTCCTTTAGACTTGTTTTACCGACAAATTTCACTGCACTCTTGTATCTGGCGCTGTGGCTTAGCTGGTCAAAGCGCCTGTCTTGTAAACAGGAGATCCTGGGTTCAAATCCCAGCAGTGCCTATGCCACAGGATGTGGGCACTGTTCACTTAAACATTTTACATATGTAAAAATGTGCATGCTGAACAGTGTGTAGCTGCACAAAAAGTGGAAATCTAAGAAGTGATGTGCATGCAATAGCGTCTTTAAACTAGGCTTTTTGTGGCTCTGTGGTGCAATGGATAGCGCATTGGACTTCTAGGTTGTGAATGGAGGTATTCAAAGGTTGTGGGTTCGAGTCCCACCAGAGTCGTGAATGTCCTCTTTTAGACTTTGTCCTCTTTTACACTTTGTATACAAAATCATCGAACCAGGGACTGTACCTGGCGCTGTGGCTTAGTTGGTCAAAGTGCCTGTCTAGTAAACAGGAGATCCTGGGTTCGAATCCCAGCAGTGCCTAATCTGTGTCTTCTAGGAGTAGTCATTCAAACTTTTCAGGTGGAACCGTCTCAGCAGGAAAGACAATCTGGACTTCTCGGTTGCAAATGAAGGCTTTAAAAAGGTTGTTGGCTTTTGGGTCCCACCAGAGTCACAAATGCTATCCCTTTGCATAGACGTCTTTGCCAGACTGACATTTGCTTAAACTTTTCCAGCTTTTTCAGAAGCCAACGCAGCACTTGTTTCTTGTTTTCCTTATTGGGCACACCCAAGTCCGATCATTGAGTACGTTAATAATCAGTCAATTATTTGATTCACCTCTTTTAAATGAGAGAGACAATTAAAAACTATGCTGTGCAGATGCGCTTCAAGAATACTTTGCAAGCCCCTGGCTTAGGCTTGAAATCTGCTACTACCTATTGATAAAGTCAAGCCTATGGATATTTGTAGAAACAAAGTCTTTACGGATATGAAGAATAATACATGGATATCTTTCTGGATTTTGCCCTTTCATGTCAGAAGAAAGCTCAGGAAACATTTTAGGCATGAGTATGGAGAGTGTAGGGCCAAAATGAAATGAGTTCAGACATTCCCTTGAGACCTGAAAGCCCCTCCTGTTTTGGAAACAATCCTCTTACCTCTAAGGGACCTCTTTCATGACGTAATCAGCTATTTTCCTGATGTGCTGCCTCCTTTAGACTTGTTTTACCGACAAATTTCACTGCACTCTTGTATCTGGCGCTGTGGCTTAGCTGGTCAAAGCGCCTGTCTTGTAAACAGGAGATCCTGGGTTCAAATCCCAGCAGTGCCTATGCCACAGGATGTGGGCACCGTTCACTTAAACATTTTACATATGTAAAAATGTGCATGCTGAACAGTGTGTAGCTGCACAAAAAGTGGAAATCTAAGAAGTGATGTGCATGCAATAGCGTCTTTAAACTAGGCTTTTTGTGGCTCTGTGGTGCAATGGATAGCGCATTGGACTTCTAGGTTGTGAATGGAGGTATTCAAAGGTTGTGGGTTCGAGTCCCACCAGAGTCGTGAATGTCCTCTTTTAGACTTTGTCCTCTTTTACACTTTGTATACAAAATCATCGAACCAGGGACTGTACCTGGCGCTGTGGCTTAGTTGGTCAAAGTGCCTGTCTAGTAAACAGGAGATCCTGGGTTCGAATCCCAGCAGTGCCTAATCTGTGTCTTCTAGGAGTAGTCGTTCATACTTTTCAGGTGGAACCGTCTCAGCAGGAAAGACAATCTGGACTTCTCGGTTGCAAATGAAGGCTTTAAAAAGGTTGTTGGCTTTTGGGTCCCACCAGAGTCACAAATGCTATCCCTTTGCATAGACGTCTTTGCCAGACTGACATTTGCTTAAACTTTTCCAGCTTTTTCAGAAGCCAACGCAGCACTTGTTTCTTGTTTTCCTTATTGGGCACACCCAAGTCCGATCATTGAGTACGTTAATAATCAGTCAATTATTTGATTCACCTCTTTTAAATGAGAGAGACAATTAAAAACTATGCTGTGCAGATGCGCTTCAAGAATGCTTTGCAAGCCCCTGGCTTAGGCTCGAAATCTGCTACTACCTATTGATAAAGTCAAGCCTATGGATATTTGTAGAAACAAAGTCTTTACGGATATGAAGAATAATGCATGGATATCTTTCTGGATTTTACCCTTTCATGTCAGAAGAAAGCTCAGGAAACATTTTAGGCATGAGTATGGAGAGTGTAGGGCCAAAATGAAATGAGTTCAGACATTCCCTTGAGACCTGAAAGCCCCTCCTGTTTTGGAAACAATCCTCTTACCTCTAAGGGACCTCTTTCATGACGTAATCAGCTATTTTCCTGATGTGCTGCCTCCTTTAGACTTGTTTTACCGACAAATTTCACTGCACTCTTGTATCTGGCGCTGTGGCTTAGCTGGTCAAAGCGCCTGTCTTGTAAACAGGAGATCCTGGGTTCAAATCCCAGCAGTGCCTATGCCACAGGATGTGGGCACCGTTCACTTAAACATTTTACATATGTAAAAATGTGCATGCTGAACAGTGTGTAGCTGCACAAAAAGTGGAAATCTAAGAAGTGATGTGCATGCAATAGCGTCTTAAAACTAGGCTTTTTGTGGCTCTGTGGCGCAATGGATAGCGCATTGGACTTCTAGGTTGTGAATGGAGGTATTCAAAGGTTGTGGGTTCGAGTCCCACCAGAGTCGTGAATGTCCTCTTTTAGACTTTGTCCTCTTTTACACTTTGTATACAAAATCATCGAACCAGGGACAGTACCTGGCGCTGTGGCTTAGTTGGTCAAAGCGCCTGTCTAGTAAACAGGAGATCCTGGGTTCGAATCCCAGCAGTGCCTAATCTGTGTCTTCTAGGAGTAGTCATTCAAACTTTTCAGGTGAAACCATCTCAGCAGGAAAGACAATCTGGACTTCTCGGTTGCAAATGAAGGCTTTAAAAAGGTTGTTGTAAAAATGTGCATGCTGAACAGTGTGTAGCTGCACAAAAAGTGGAAATCTAAGAAGTGATGTGCATGCAATAGCGTCTTAAAACTAGGCTTTTTGTGGCTCTGTGGCGCAATGGATAGCGCATTGGACTTCTAGGTTGTGAATGGAGGTATTCAAAGGTTGTGGGTTCGAGTCCCACCAGAGTCGTGAATGTCCTCTTTTAGACTTTGTCCTCTTTTACACTTTGTATACAAAATCATCGAACCAGGGACTGTACCTGGCGCTGTGGCTTAGTTGGTCAAAGTGCTTGTCTAGTAAACAGGAGATCCTGGGTTTGAATCCCAGCAGTCCCTAATCTGTGTTTTCTAGGAGTAGTCATTCAAACTTTTCAGGTGGAACCGTCTCAGCAGGAAAGACAATCTGGACTTCTCGGTTGCAAATGAAGGCTTTAAAAAGGTTGTTGGCTTTTGGGTCCCACCAGAGTCACAAATGCTATCCCTTTGCATAGACGTCTTTGCCAGACTGACATTTGCTTAAACTTTTCCAGCTTTTTCAGAAGCCAACGCAGCACTTGTTTCTTGTTTTCCTTATTGGGCACACCCAAGTCCGATCTTTGAGTACGTTAATAATCAGTCAATTATTTGATTCACCTGTTTTAAATGAGAGAGACAATTAAAAACTATGCTGTGCAGAAGCGCTTCAAGAATGCTTTGCAAGCCCCTGGCTTAGGCTCAAAATCTGCTACTACCTATTGATAAAGTCAAGCCTATGGATATTTGTAGAAACAAAGTCTTTACGGATATGAAGAATAATGCATGGATATCTTTCTGGATTTTGCCCTTTCATGTCAGAAGAAAGCTCAGGAAACATTTTAGGCATGAGTATGGAGAGTGTAGGGCCAAAATGAAATGAGTTCAGACATTCCCTTGAGACCTGAAAGCCCCTCATGTTTTGGAAACAATCCTCTTACCTCTAAGGGACCTCTTTCATGACGTAATCAGCTATTTTCCTGATGTGCTGCCTCTTTTAGACTTGTTTTACAGACAAATTTCATTGCACTTTCGTAACTGGCGCTGTGGCTTAGCTGGTCAAAGCGCCTGTCTTGTAAACAGGAGATCCTGGGTTCAAATCCCAGCAGTGCCTATGCCACAGGATGTGGGCACCGTTCACTTAAACATTTTACATATGTAAAAATGTGCATGCTGAACAGTGTGTAGCTGCACAAAAAGTGGAAATCTAAGAAGTGATGTGCATGCAATAGCGTCTTAAAACTAGGCTTTTTGTGGCTCTGTGGCGCAATGGATAGCGCATTGGACTTCTAGGTTGTGAATGGAGGTATTCAAAGGTTGTGGGTTCGAGTCCCACCAGAGTCGTGAATGTCCTCTTTTAGACTTTGTCCTCTTTTACACTTTGTATACAAAATCATCGAACCAGGGACAGTACCTGGCGCTGTGGCTTAGTTGGTCAAAGCGCCAGGGACACTACCTGGCGCTGTGGCTTAGTTGGTCAAAGCGCCTGTCTAGTAAACAGGAGATCCTGGGTTCGAATCCCAGCAGTGCCTAATCTGTGTCTTCTAGGAGTAGTCATTCAAACTTTTCAGGTGAAACCATCTCAGCAGGAAAGACAATCTGGACTTCTCGGTTGAAAAAGAAGGCTTTAAAAAGGTTGTTGTAAAAATGTGCATGCTGAACAGTGTGTAGCTGCACAAAAAGTGGAAATCTAAGAAGTGATGTGCATGCAATAGCGTCTTAAAACTAGGCTTTTTGTGGCTCTGTGGCGCAATGGATAGCGCATTGGACTTCTAGGTAGTGAATGGAGGTATTCAAAGGTTGTGGGTTCGAGTCCCACCAGAGTCGTGAATGTCCTCTTTTAGACTTTGTCCTCTTTTACACTTTGTATACAAAATCATCGAACCAAGGACTGTACCTGGCGCTGTGGCTTAGTTGGTCAAAGCGCCTGTCTAGTAAACAGGAGATCCTGGGTTCGAATCCCAGCAGTGCCTAATCTGTGTCTTCTGGGAGTAGTCATTCAAACTTTTCAGGTGAAACCGTCTCAGCAGGAAAGACAATCTGGACTTCTCGGTTGCAAATGAAGGCTTTAAAAAGGTTGTTGGTTTTTGGGTCCCACCAGAGTCACAAATGCTATCCCTTTGCATAGACGTCTTTGCCAGACTGACATTTGCTTAAACTTTTCCAGCTTTTCCAGAAGCCAACGCAGCACTTGTTTCTTGTTTTCCTTATTGGGCACACCCAAGTCCGATCATTGAGTACGTTAATAATCAGTCAATTATTTGATTCACCTGTTTTAAATGAGAGAGACAATTAAAAACTATGCTGTGCAGATGCGCTTCAAGAATGCTTTGCAAGCCCCTGGCTTAGGCTCGAAATCTGCTACTACCTATTGATAAAGTCAAGCCTATGGATATTTGTAGAAACAAAGTCTTTACGGATATGAAGAATAATGCATGGATATCTTTCTGGATTTTGCCCTTTCATGTCAGAAGAAAGCTCAGGAAACATTTTAGGCATGAGTATGGAGAGTGTAGGGCCAAAATGAAATGAGTTCAGACATTCCCTTGAGACCTGAAAGCCCCTCATGTTTTGGAAACAATCCTCTTACCTCTAAGGGACCTCTTTCATGACGTAGTCAGCTATTTTCCTAATGTGCTGCCTCTTTTAGACTTGTTTTACAGACAAATTTCATTGCACTTTTGTAACTGGCGCTGTGGCTTAGCTGGTCAAAGCGTCTGTCTCGTAAACAGGAGATCCTGGGTTCAAATCCCAGCAGTGCCTATGCCACAGGATGTGGGCACCACTCACTTAAACATTTTACATTATGTAAAAATGTGCATGCTGAACAGTGTGTAGCTGCACAAAAGTGGAAATCTAAGAAGTGATGTGCATGCAATAGCGTCTTAAAACTAGGCTTCTTTGTGGCTCTGTGGCGCAATGGATAGCGCATTGGACTTCTAGGTTGTGAATGGAGGTATTCAAAGGTTGTGGGTTCGAGTCCCACCAGAGTCGTGAATGTCCTCTTTTAGACTTTGTCCTCTTTTACACTTTGTATACAAAATCATCGAACCAGGGACAGTACCTGGCGCTGTGGCTTAGTTGGTCAAAGCGCCTGTCTAGTAAACAGGAGATCCTGGGTTCGAATCCCAGCAGGGCCTAATCTGTGTCTTCTAGGAGTAGTCATTCAAAATTTTCAGGTGAAACCGTCTCAGCAGGAAAGACAATCTGGACTTCTCGGTTGCAAATGAAGGCTTTAAAAAGGTTGTTGGTTTTTGGGTCCCACCAGAGTCACAAATGCTATCCCTTTGCATAGACGTCTTTGCCAGACTGACATTTGCTTAAACTTTTCCAACTTTTCCAGAAGCCAACGCAGCACTTGTTTCTTGTTTTCCTTATTGGGCACACCCAAGTCCGATCATTGAGTACGTTAATAATCAGTCAATTATTTGATTTACCAGTTTTAAATGAGAGAGACAATTAAAAACTATGCTGTGCAGATGCGCTTCAAGAATGCTTTGCAAGCCCCTGGCTTAGGCTCAAAATCTGCTACTACCTATTGATAAAGTCAAGCCTATGGATATTTGTAGAAACAAAGTCTTTACGGATATGAAGAATAATGCATGGATATCTTTCTGGATTTTGCCCTTTCATGTCAGAAGAAAGCTCAGGAAACATTTTAGGCATGAGTATGGAGAGTGTAGGGCCAAAATGAAATGAGTTCAGACATTCCCTTGAGACCTGAAAGCCCCTCATGTTTTGGAAACAATCCTCTTACCTCTAAGGGACCTCTTTCATGACGTAATCAGCTCTTTTCCTGATGTGCTGCCTCTTTTAGACTTGTTTTACAGACAAATTTCATTGCACTTCGTAACTGGCGCTGTGGCTTAGCTGGTCAAAGCGCCTGTTTCGTAAACAGGAGATCATGGGTTCAAATCCCAGCAGTGCCTATGCCACAGGATGTGGGCACCGCTCACTTAAACATTTTACATATGTAAAAATGTGCATGCTGAACAGTGTGTAGCTGCACAAAAAGTGGAAATCTAAGAAGTGATGTGCATGCAATAGCGTCTTAAAACTAGGTTTTTTTGTGGCTCTGTGGCGCAATGGATAGCGCATTGGACTTCTAGGTTGTGAATGGAGGTATTCAAAGGTTGTGGGTTCGAGTCCCACCAGAGTCGTGAATGTCCTCTTTTAGACTTTGTCCTCTTTTACACTTTGTATACAAAGTCATCGAACCAGGGACAGTACCTGGCGCTGTGGCTTAGTTGGTCAAAGCGCCTGTCTAGTAAACAGGAGATCCTGGGTTCGAATCCCAGCAGGGCCTAATCTGTGTCTTCTAGTAGTAGTCATACAAAATTTTCAGGTGAAACCGTCTCAGCAGGAAAGACAATCTGGACTTCTCGGTTGCAAATGAAGGCTTTAAAAAGGTTGTTGGCTTTTGGGTCCCACCAGAGTCACAAATGCTATCCCTTTGCATAGACTTCTTTGCCAGACTGACATTTGCTTAAACTTTTCCAACTTTTCCAGAAGCCAACGCAGCACTTGTTTCTTGTTTTCCTTATTGGGCACACCCAAGTCCGATCATTGAGTACGTTAATAATCAGTCAATTATTTGATTTACCAGTTTTAAATGAGAGAGACAATTAAAAACTATGCTGTGCAGATGCGCTTCAAGAATGCTTTGCAAGCCCCTGGCTTAGGCTCGAAATCTGCTACTACCTATTGATAAAGTCAAGCCTATGGATATTTGTAGAAACAAAGTCTTTACGGATATGAAGAATAATGCATGGATATCTTTCTGGATTTTGCCCTTTCATGTCAGAAGAAAGCTCAGGAAACATTTTAGGCATGAGTATGGAGAGTGTAGGGCCAAAATGAAATGAGTTCAGACATTCCCTTGAGACCTGAAAGCCCCTCCTGTTTTGGAAACAATCCTCTTACCTCTAAGGGACCTCTTTCATGACGTAATCAGCTATTTTCCTGATGTGCTTTCTCCTTTAGACTTGTTTTACCGACAAATTTCACTGCACTCTTGTATCTGGCGCTGTGGCTTAGCTGGTCAAAGCGCCTGTCTTGTAAACAGGAGATCCTGGGTTCAAATCCCAGCAGTGCCTATGCCACAGGATGTGGGCACCGTTCACTTAAACATTTTACATATGTAAAAATGTGCATGCTGAACAGTGTGTAGCTGCACAAAAAGTGGAAATCTAAGAAGTGATGTGCATGCAATAGCGTCTTAAAACTAGGCTTTTTGTGGCTCTGTGGCGCAATGGATAGCGCATTGGACTTCTAGGTTGTGAATGGAGGTATTCAAAGGTTGTGGGTTCGAGTCCCACCAGAGTCGTGAATGTCCTCTTTTAGACTTTGTCCTCTTTTACACTTTGTATACAAAATCATCGAACCAGGGACAGTACCTGGCGCTGTGGCTTAGTTGGTCAAAGCGCCAGGGACAGTACCTGGCGCTGTGGCTTAGTTGGTCAAAGCGCCTGTCTAGTAAACAGGAGATCCTGGGTTCGAATCCCAGCAGTGCCTAATCTGTGTCTTCTAGGAGTAGTCATTCAAACTTTTCAGGTGAAACCATCTCAGCAGGAAAGACAATCTGGACTTCTCGGTTGCAAATGAAGGCTTTAAAAAGGTTGTTGTAAAAATGTGCATGCTGAACAGTGTGTAGCTGCACAAAAAGTGGAAATCTAAGAAGTGATGTGCATGCAATAGCGTCTTAAAACTAGGCTTTTTGTGGCTCTGTGGCGCAATGGATAGCGCATTGGACTTCTAGGTTGTGAATGAAGGTATTCAAAGGTTGTGGGTTCGAGTCCCACCAGAGTCGTGAATGTCCTCTTTTAGACTTTGTCCTCTTTTACACTTTGTATACAAAATCATCGAACCAGGGACTGTACCTGGCGCTGTGGCTTAGTTGGTCAAAGTGCTTGTCTAGTAAACAGGAGATCCTGGGTTCGAATCCCAGCAGTGCCTAATCTGTGTTTTCTAGGAGTAGTCATTCAAACTTTTCAGGTGGAACCGTCTCAGCAGGAAAGACAATCTGGACTTCTCGGTTGCAAATGAAGGCTTTAAAAAGGTTGTTGGCTTTTGGGTCCCACCAGAGTCACAAATGCTATCCCTTTGCATAGACGTCTTTGCCAGACTGACATTTGCTTAAACTTTTCCAGCTTTTTCAGAAGCCAACGCAGCACTTGTTTCTTGTTTTCCTTATTGGGCACACCCAAGTCCGATCATTGAGTACGTTAATAATCAGTCAATTATTTGATTCACCTCTTTTAAATGAGAGAGACAATTAAAAACTATGCTGTGCAGATGCGCTTCAAGAATACTTTGCAAGCCCCTGGCTTAGGCTTGAAATCTGCTACTACCTATTGATAAAGTCAAGCCTATGGATATTTGTAGAAACAAAGTCTTTACGGATATGAAGAATAATGCATGGATATCTTTCTGGATTTTGCCCTTTCATGTCAGAAGAAAGCTCAGGAAACATTTTAGGCATGAGTATGGAGAGTGTAGGGCCAAAATGAAATGAGTTCAGACATTCCCTTGAGACCTGAAAGCCCCTCCTGTTTTGGAAACAATCCTCTTACCTCTAAGGGACCTCTTTCATGACGTAATCAGATATTTTCCTGATGTGCTGCCTCCTTTAGACTTGTTTTACCGACAAATTTCACTGCACTCTTGTATCTGGCACTGTGGCTTAGCTGGTCAAAGCGCCTGTCTTGTAAACAGGAGATCCTGGGTTCAAATCCCAGCAGTGCCTATGCCACAGGATGTGGGCACTGTTCACTTAAACATTTTACATATGTAAAAATGTGCATGCTGAACAGTGTGTAGCTGCACAAAAAGTGGAAATCTAAGAAGTGATGTGCATGCAATAGCGTCTTTAAACTAGGCTTTTTGTGGCTCTGTGGTGCAATGGATAGCGCATTGGACTTCTAGGTTGTGAATGGAGGTATTCAAAGGTTGTGGGTTCGAGTCCCACCAGAGTCGCGAATGTCCTCTTTTAGACTTTGTCCTCTTTTACACTTTGTATACAAAATCATCGAACCAGGGACTGTACCTGGCGCTGTGGCTTAGTTGGTCAAAGTGCCTGTCTAGTAAACAGGAGATCCTGGGTTCGAATCCCAGCAGTGCCTAATCTGTGTCTTCTAGGAGTAGTCATTCATACTTTTCAGGTGGAACCGTCTCAGCAGGAAAGACAATCTGGACTTCTCGGTTGCAAATGAAGGCTTTAAAAAGGTTGTTGGCTTTTGGGTCCCACCAGAGTCACAAATGCTATCCCTTTGCATAGACGTCTTTGCCAGACTGACATTTGCTTAAACTTTTCCAGCTTTTTCAGAAGCCAACGCAGCACTTGTTTCTTGTTTTCCTTATTGGGCACACCCAAGTCCGATCATTGAGTACGTTAATAATCAGTCAATTATTTGATTCACCTCTTTTAAATGAGAGAGACAATTAAAAACTATGCTGTGCAGATGCGCTTCAAGAATGCTTTGCAAGCCCCTGGCTTAGGCTCGAAATCTGCTACTACCTATTGATAAAGTCAAGCCTATGGATATTTGTAGAAACAAAGTCTTTACGGATATGAAGAATAATGCATGGATATCTTTCTGGATTTTACCCTTTCATGTCAGAAGAAAGCTCAGGAAACATTTTAGGCATGAGTATGGAGAGTGTAGGGCCAAAATGAAATGAGTTCAGACATTCCCTTGAGACCTGAAAGCCCCTCCTGTTTTGGAAACAATCCTCTTACCTCTAAGGGACCTCTTTCATGACGTAATCAGCTATTTTCCTGATGTGCTGCCTCCTTTAGACTTGTTTTACCAAAAAATTTCACTGCACTCTTGTATCTGGCGCTGTGGCTTAGCTGGTCAAAGCGCCTGTCTTGTAAACAGGAGATCCTGGGTTCAAATCCCAGCAGTGCCTATGCCACAGGATGTGGGCACCGTTCACTTAAACATTTTACATATGTAAAAATGTGCATGCTGAACAGTGTGTAGCTGCACAAAAAGTGGAAATCTAAGAAGTGATGTGCATGCAATAGCGTCTTAAAACTAGGCTTTTTGTGGCTCTGTGGCGCAATGGATAGCGCATTGGACTTCTAGGTTGTGAATGGAGGTATTCAAAGGTTGTGGGTTCGAGTCCCACCAGAGTCGTGAATGTCCTCTTTTAGACTTTGTCCTCTTTTACACTTTGTATACAAAATCATCGAACCAGGGACAGTACCTGGCGCTGTGGCTTAGTTGGTCAAAGCGCCTGTCTAGTAAACAGGAGATCCTGGGTTCGAATCCCAGCAGTGCCTAATCTGTGTCTTCTAGGAGTAGTCATTCAAACTTTTCAGGTGAAACCATCTCAGCAGGAAAGACAATCTGGACTTCTCGGTTGCAAATGAAGGCTTTAAAAAGGTTGTTGTAAAAATGTGCATGCTGAACAGTGTGTAGCTGCACAAAAAGTGGAAATCTAAGAAGTGATGTGCATGCAATAGCGTCTTAAAACTAGGCTTTTTGTGGCTCTGTGGCGCAATGGATAGCGCATTGGACTTCTAGGTTGTGAATGGAGGTATTCAAAGGTTGTGGGTTCGAGTCCCACCAGAGTCGTGAATGTCCTCTTTTAGACTTTGTCCTCTTTTACACTTTGTATACAAAATCATCGAACCAGGGACTGTACCTGGCGCTGTGGCTTAGTTGGTCAAAGTGCTTGTCTAGTAAACAGGAGATCCTGGGTTCGAATCCCAGCAGTGCCTAATCTGTGTTTTCTAGGAGTAGTCATTCAAACTTTTCAGGTGGAACCGTCTCAGCAGGAAAGACAATCTGGACTTCTCGGTTGCAAATGAAGGCTTTAAAAAGGTTGTTGGCTTTTGGGTCCCACCAGAGTCACAAATGCTATCCCTTTGCATAGACGTCTTTGCCAGACTGACATTTGCTTAAACTTTTCCAGCTTTTTCAGAAGCCAACGCAGCACTTGTTTCTTGTTTTCCTTATTGGGCACACCCAAGTCCGATCATTGAGTACGTTAATAATCAGTCAATTATTTGATTCACCTCTTTTAAATGAGAGAGACAATTAAAAACTATGCTGTGCAGATGCGCTTCAAGAATGCTTTGCAAGCCCCTGGCTTAGGCTTGAAATCTGCTACTACCTATTGATAAAGTCAAGCCTATGGATATTTGTAGAAACAAAGTCTTTACGGATATGAAGAATAATACATGGATATCTTTCTGGATTTTGCCCTTTCATGTCAGAAGAAAGCTCAGGAAACATTTTAGGCATGAGTATGGAGAGTGTAGGGCCAAAATGAAATGAGTTCAGACATTCCCTTGAGACCTGAAAGCCCCTCCTGTTTTGGAAACAATCCTCTTACCTCTAAGGGACCTCTTTCATGACGTAATCAGCTATTTTCCTGATGTGCTGCCTCCTTTAGACTTGTTTTACCGACAAATTTCACTGCACTCTTGTATCTGGCGCTGTGGCTTAGCTGGTCAAAGCGCCTGTCTTGTAAACAGGAGATCCTGGGTTCAAATCCCAGCAGTGCCTATGCCACAGGATGTGGGCACCGTTCACTTAAACATTTTACATATGTAAAAATGTGCATGCTGAACAGTGTGTAGCTGCACAAAAAGTGGAAATCTAAGAAGTGATGTGCATGCAATAGCGTCTTTAAACTAGGCTTTTTGTGGCTCTGTGGTGCAATGGATAGTGTATTGGACTTCTAGGTTGTGAATGGAGGTATTCAAAGGTTGTGGGTTCGAGTCCCACCAGAGTCGTGAATGTCCTCTTTTAGACTTTGTCCTCTTTTACACTTTGTATACAAAATCATCGAACCAGGGACTGTACCTGGCGCTGTGGCTTAGTTGGTCAAAGTGCCTGTCTAGTAAACAGGAGATCCTGGGTTCGAATCCCAGCAGTGCCTAATCTGTGTCTTCTAGGAGTAGTCATTCAAACTTTTCAGGTGGAACCGTCTCAGCAGGAAAGACAATCTGGACTTCTCGGTTGCAAATGAAGGCTTTAAAAAGGTTGTTGGCTTCTGGGTCCCACCAGAGTCACAAATGCTATCCCTTTGCATAGACGTCTTTGCCAGACTGACATTTGCTTAAACTTTTCCAGCTTTTTCAGAAGCCAACGCAGCACTTGTTTCTTGTTTTCCTTATTGGGCACACCCAAGTCCGATCATTGAGTACGTTAATAATCAGTCAATTATTTGATTCACCTCTTTTAAATGAGAGAGACAATTAAAAACTATGCTGTGCAGATGCGCTTCAAGAATGCTTTGCAAGCCCCTGGCTTAGGCTCGAAATCTGCTACTACCTATTGATAAAATCAAGCCTATGGATATTTGTAGAAACAAAGTCTTTACGGATATGAAGAATAATGCATGGATATCTTTCTGGATTTTGCCCTTTCATGTCAGAAGAAAGCTCAGGAAACATTTTAGGCATGAGTATGGAGAGTGTAGGGCCAAAATGAAATGAGTTCAGACATTCCCTTGAGACCTGAAAGCCCCTCCTGTTTTGGAAACAATCCTCTTACCTCTAAGGGACCTCTTTCATGACGTAATCAGCTATTTTCCTGATGTGCTGCCTCCTTTAGACTTGTTTTACCGACAAATTTCACTGCACTCTTGTATCTGGCGCTGTGGCTTAGCTGGTCAAAGCGCCTGTCTTGTAAACAGGAGATCCTGGGTTCAAATCCCAGCAGTGCCTATGCCACAGGATGTGGGCACCGTTCACTTAAACATTTTACATATGTAAAAATGTGCATGCTGAACAGTGTGTAGCTGCACAAAAAGTGGAAATCTAAGAAGTGATGTGCATGCAATAGCGTCTTAAAACTAGGCTTTATGTGGCTCTGTGGCGCAATGGATAGCGCATTGGACTTCTAGGTTGTGAATGGAGGTATTCAAAGGTTGTGGGTTCGAGTCCCACCAGAGTCGTGAATGTCCTCTTTTAGACTTTGTCCTCTTTTACACTTTGTATACAAAATCATCGAACCAGGGACAGTACCTGGCGCTGTGGCTTAGTTGGTCAAAGCGCCTGTCTAGTAAACAGGAGATCCTGGGTTCGAATCCCAGCAGTGCCTAATCTGTGTCTTCTAGGAGTAGTCATTCAAACTTTTCAGGTGAAACCATCTCAGCAGGAAAGACAATCTGGACTTCTCGGTTGCAAATGAAGGCTTTAAAAAGGTTGTTGTAAAAATGTGCATGCTGAACAGTGTGTAGCTGCACAAAAAGTGGAAATCTAAGAAGTGATGTGCATGCAATAGCGTCTTAAAACTAGGCTTTTTGTGGCTCTGTGGCGCAATGGATAGCGCATTGGACTTCTAGGTTGTGAATGGAGGTATTCAAAGGTTGTGGGTTCGAGTCCCACCAGAGTCGTGAATGTCCTCTTTTAGACTTTGTCCTCTTTTACACTTTGTATACAAAATCATCGAACCAGGGACTGTACCTGGCGCTGTGGCTTAGTTGGTCAAAGTGCTTGTCTAGTAAACAGGAAATCCTGGGTTCGAATCCCAGCAGTGCCTAATCTGTGTTTTCTAGGAGTAGTCATTCAAACTTTTCAGGTGGAACCGTCTCAGCAGGAAAGACAATCTGGACTTCTCGGTTGCAAATGAAGGCTTTAAAAAGGTTGTTGGCTTTTGGGTCCCACCAGAGTCACAAATGCTATCCCTTTGCATAGACGTCTTTGCCAGACTGACATTTGCTTAAACTTTTCCAGCTTTTTCAGAAGCCAACGCAGCACTTGTTTCTTGTTTTCCTTATTGGGCACACCCAAGTCCGATCATTGAGTATGTTAATAATCAGTCAATTATTTGATTCACCTGTTTTAAATGAGAGAGACAATTAAAAACTATGCTGTGCAGAAGCGCTTCAAGAATGCTTTGCAAGCCCCTGGCTTAGGCTCGAAATCTGCTACTACCTATTGATAAAGTCAAGCCTATGGATATTTGTAGAAACAAAGTCTTTACGGATATGAAGAATAATACATGGATATCTTTCTGGATTTTGCCCTTTCATGTCAGAAGAAAGCTCAGGAAACATTTTAGGCATGAGTATGGAGAGTGTAGGGCCAAAATGAAATGAGTTCAGACATTCCCTTGAGACCTGAAAGCCCCTCCTGTTTTGGAAACAATCCTCTTACCTCTAAGGGACCTCTTTCATGACGTAATCAGCTATTTTCCTGATGTGCTGCCTCCTTTAGACTTGTTTTACCGACAAATTTCACTGCACTCTTGTATCTGGCGCTGTGGCTTAGCTGGTCAAAGCGCCTGTCTTGTAAACAGGAGATCCTGGGTTCAAATCCCAGCAGTGCCTATGCCACAGGATGTGGGCACCGTTCACTTAAACATTTTACATATGTAAAAATGTGCATGCCGAACAGTGTGTAGCTGCACAAAAAGTGGAAATCTAAGAAGTGATGTGCATGCAATAGCGTCTTTAAACTAGGCTTTTTGTGGCTCTGTGGTGCAATGGATAGCGCATTGGACTTCTAGGTTGTGAATGGAGGTATTCAAAGGTTGTGGGTTCGAGTCCCACCAGAGTCGTGAATGTCCTCTTTTAGACTTTGTCCTCTTTTACACTTTGTATACAAAATCATCGAACCAGGGACTGTACCTGGCGCTGTGGCTTAGTTGGTCAAAGTGCCTGTCTAGTAAACAGGAGATCCTGGGTTCGAATCCCAGCAGTGCCTAATCTGTGTCTTCTAGGAGTAGTCATTCAAACTTTTCAGGTGGAACCGTCTCAGCAGGAAAGACAATCTGGACTTCTCGGTTGCAAATGAAGGCTTTAAAAAGGTTGTTGGCTTTTGGGTCCCACCAGAGTCACAAATGCTATCCCTTTGCATAGACGTCTTTGCCAGACTGACATTTGCTTAAACTTTTCCAGCTTTTTCAGAAGCCAACGCAGCACTTGTTTCTTGTTTTCCTTATTGGGCACACCCAAGTCCGATCATTGAGTACGTTAATAATCAGTCAATTATTTGATTCACCTCTTTTAAATGAGAGAGACAATTAAAAACTATGCTGTGCAGATGCGCTTCAAGAATGCTTTGCAAGCCCCTGGCTTAGGCTCGAAATCTGCTACTACCTATTGATAAAGTCAAGCCTATGGATATTTGTAGAAACAAAGTCTTTACGGATATGAAGAATAATGCATGGATATCTTTCTGGATTTTGCCCTTTCATGTCAGAAGAAAGCTCAGGAAACATTTTAGGCATGAGTATGGAGAGTGTAGGGCCAAAATGAAATGAGTTCAGACATTCCCTTGAGACCTGAAAGCCCCTCCTGTTTTGGAAACAATCCTCTTACCTCTAAGGGACCTCTTTCATGACGTAATCAGCTATTTTCCTGATGTGCTGCCTCCTTTAGACTTGTTTTACCGACAAATTTCACTGCACTCTTGTATCTGGCGCTGTGGCTTAGCTGGTCAAAGCGCCTGTCTTGTAAACAGGAGATCCTGGGTTCAAATCCCAGCAGTGCCTATGCCACAGGATGTGGGCACCGTTCACTTAAACATTTTACATATGTAAAAATGTGCATGCTGAACAGTGTGTAGCTGCACAAAAAGTGGAAATCTAAGAAGTGATGTGCATGCAATAGCGTCTTAAAACTAGGCTTTTTGTGGCTCTGTGGCGCAATGGATAGCGCATTGGACTTCTAGTTTGTGAATGGAGGTATTCAAAGGTTGTGGGTTCGAGTCCCACCAGAGTCGTGAATGTCCTCTTTTAGACTTTGTCCTCTTTTACACTTTGTATACAAAATCATCGAACCAGGGACAGTACCTGGCGCTGTGGCTTAGTTGGTCAAAGCGCCTGTCTAGTAAACAGGAGATCCTGGGTTCGAATCCCAGCAGTGCCTAATCTGTGTCTTCTAGGAGTAGTCATTCAAACTTTTCAGGTGAAACCATCTCAGCAGGAAAGACAATCTGGACTTCTCGGTTGCAAATGAAGGCTTTAAAAAGGTTGTTGTAAAAATGTGCATGCTGAACAGTGTGTAGCTGCACAAAAAGTGGAAATCTAAGAAGTGATGTGCATGCAATAGCGTCTTTAAACTAGGCTTTTTGTGGCTCTGTGGCGCAATGGATAGCGCATTGGACTTCTAGGTTGTGAATGGAGGTATTCAAAGGTTGTGGGTTCGAGTCCCACCAGAGTCGTGAATGTCCTCTTTTAGACTTTGTCCTCTTTTACACTTTGTATACAAAATCATCGAACCAGGGACTGTACCTGGCGCTGTGGCTTAGTTGGTCAAAGTGCTTGTCTAGTAAACAGGAAATCCTGGGTTCGAATCCCAGCAGTGCCTAATCTGTGTTTTCTAGGAGTAGTCATTCAAACTTTTCAGGTGGAACCGTCTCAGCAGGAAAGACAATCTGGACTTCTCGGTTGCAAATGAAGGCTTTAAAAAGGTTGTTGGCTTTTGGGTCCCACCAGAGTCACAAATGCTATCCCTTTGCATAGACGTCTTTGCCAGACTGACATTTGCTTAAACTTTTCCAGCTTTTTCAGAAGCCAACGCAGCACTTGTTTCTTGTTTTCCTTATTGGGCACACCCAAGTCCGATCATTGAGTATGTTAATAATCAGTCAATTATTTGATTCACCTGTTTTAAATGAGAGAGACAATTAAAAACTATGCTGTGCAGAAGCGCTTCAAGAATGCTTTGCAAGCCCCTGGCTTAGGCTCGAAATCTGCTACTACCTATTGATAAAGTCAAGCCTATGGATATTTGTAGAAACAAAGTCTTTACGGATATGAAGAATAATACATGGATATCTTTCTGGATTTTGCCCTTTCATGTCAGAAGAAAGCTCAGGAAACATTTTAGGCATGAGTATGGAGAGTGTAGGGCCAAAATGAAATGAGTTCAGACATTCCCTTGAGACCTGAAAGCCCCTCCTGTTTTGGAAACAATCCTCTTACCTCTAAGGGACCTCTTTCATGACGTAATCAGCTATTTTCCTGATGTGCTGCCTCCTTTAGACTTGTTTTACCGACAAATTTCACTGCACTCTTGTATCTGGCGCTGTGGCTTAGCTGGTCAAAGCGCCTGTCTTGTAAACAGGAGATCCTGGGTTCAAATCCCAGCAGTGCCTATGCCACAGGATGTGGGCACCGTTCACTTAAACATTTTACATATGTAAAAATGTGCATGCTGAACAGTGTGTAGCTGCACAAAAAGTGGAAATCTAAGAAGTGATGTGCATGCAATAGCGTCTTTAAACTAGGCTTTTTGTGGCTCTGTGGTGCAATGGATAGCGCATTGGACTTCTAGGTTGTGAATGGAGGTATTCAAAGGTTGTGGGTTCGAGTCCCACCAGAGTCGTGAATGTCCTCTTTTAGACTTTGTCCTCTTTTACACTTTGTATACAAAATCATCGAACCAGGGACTGTACCTGGCGCTGTGGCTTAGTTGGTCAAAGTGCCTGTCTAGTAAACAGGAGATCCTGGGTTCGAATCCCAGCAGTGCCTAATCTGTGTCTTCTAGGAGTAGTCATTCAAACTTTTCAGGTGGAACCGTCTCAGCAGGAAAGACAATCTGGACTTCTCGGTTGCAAATGAAGGCTTTAAAAAGGTTGTTGGCTTTTGGGTCCCACCAGAGTCACAAATGCTATCCCTTTGCATAGACGTCTTTGCCAGACTGACATTTGCTTAAACTTTTCCAGCTTTTTCAGAAGCCAACGCAGCACTTGTTTCTTGTTTTCCTTATTGGGCACACCCAAGTCCGATCATTGAGTACGTTAATAATCAGTCAATTATTTGATTCACCTCTTTTAAATGAGAGAGACAATTAAAAACTATGCTGTGCAGATGCGCTTCAAGAATACTTTGCAAGCCCCTGGCTTAGGCTTGAAATCTGCTACTACCTATTGATAAAGTCAAGCCTATGGATATTTGTAGAAACAAAGTCTTTACGGATATGAAGAATAATACATGGATATCTTTCTGGATTTTGCCCTTTCATGTCAGAAGAAAGCTCAGGAAACATTTTAGGCATGAGTATGGAGAGTGTAGGGCCAAAATGAAATGAGTTCAGACATTCCCTTGAGACCTGAAAGCCCCTCCTGTTTTGGAAACAATCCTCTTACCTCTAAGGGACCTCTTTCATGACGTAATCAGCTATTTTCCTGATGTGCTGCCTCCTTTAGACTTGTTTTACCGACAAATTTCACTGCACTCTTGTATCTGGCACTGTGGCTTAGCTGGTCAAAGCGCCTGTCTTGTAAACAGGAGATCCTGGGTTCAAATCCCAGCAGTGCCTATGCCACAGGATGTGGGCACCGTTCACTTAAACATTTTACATATGTAAAAATGTGCATGCTGAACAGTGTGTAGCTGCACAAAAAGTGGAAATCTAAGAAGTGATGTGCATGCAATAGCGTCTTTAAACTAGGCTTTTTGTGGCTCTGTGGTGCAATGGATAGCGCATTGGACTTCTAGGTTGTGAATGGAGGTATTCAAAGGTTGTGGGTTCGAGTCCCACCAGAGTCGCGAATGTCCTCTTTTAGACTTTGTCCTCTTTTACACTTTGTATACAAAATCATCGAACCAGGGACTGTACCTGGCGCTGTGGCTTAGTTGGTCAAAGTGCCTGTCTAGTAAACAGGAGATCCTGGGTTCGAATCCCAGCAGTGCCTAATCTGTGTCTTCTAGGAGTAGTCATTCATACTTTTCAGGTGGAACCGTCTCAGCAGGAAAGACAATCTGGACTTCTCGGTTGCAAATGAAGGCTTTAAAAAGGTTGTTGGCTTTTGGGTCCCACCAGAGTCACAAATGCTATCCCTTTGCATAGACGTCTTTGCCAGACTGACATTTGCTTAAACTTTTCCAGCTTTTTCAGAAGCCAACGCAGCACTTGTTTCTTGTTTTCCTTATTGGGCACACCCAAGTCCGATCATTGAGTACGTTAATAATCAGTCAATTATTTGATTCACCTCTTTTAAATGAGAGAGACAATTAAAAACTATGCTGTGCAGATGCGCTTCAAGAATGCTTTGCAAGCCCCTGGCTTAGGCTCGAAATCTGCTACTACCTATTGATAAAGTCAAGCCTATGGATATTTGTAGAAACAAAGTCTTTACGGATATGAAGAATAATGCATGGATATCTTTCTGGATTTTACCCTTTCATGTCAGAAGAAAGCTCAGGAAACATTTTAGGCATGAGTATGGAGAGTGTAGGGCCAAAATGAAATGAGTTCAGACATTCCCTTGAGACCTGAAAGCCCCTCCTGTTTTGGAAACAATCCTCTTACCTCTAAGGGACCTCTTTCATGACGTAATCAGCTATTTTCCTGATGTGCTGCCTCCTTTAGACTTGTTTTACCGACAAATTTCACTGCACTCTTGTATCTGGCGCTGTGGCTTAGCTGGTCAAAGCGCCTGTCTTGTAAACAGGAGATCCTGGGTTCAAATCCCAGCAGTGCCTATGCCACAGGATGTGGGCACCGTTCACTTAAACATTTTACATATGTAAAAATGTGCATGCTGAACAGTGTGTAGCTGCACAAAAAGTGGAAATCTAAGAAGTGATGTGCATGCAATAGCGTCTTAAAACTAGGCTTTTTGTGGCTCTGTGGCGCAATGGATAGCGCATTGGACTTCTAGGTTGTGAATGGAGGTATTCAAAGGTTGTGGGTTCGAGTCCCACCAGAGTCGTGAATGTCCTCTTTTAGACTTTGTCCTCTTTTACACTTTGTATACAAAATCATCGAACCAGGGACAGTACCTGGCGCTGTGGCTTAGTTGGTCAAAGCGCCTGTCTAGTAAACAGGAGATCCTGGGTTCGAATCCCAGCAGTGCCTAATCTGTGTCTTCTAGGAGTAGTCATTCAAACTTTTCAGGTGAAACCATCTCAGCAGGAAAGACAATCTGGACTTCTCGGTTGCAAATGAAGGCTTTAAAAAGGTTGTTGTAAAAATGTGCATGCTGAACAGTGTGTAGCTGCACAAAAAGTGGAAATCTAAGAAGTGATGTGCATGCAATAGCGTCTTAAAACTAGGCTTTTTGTGGCTCTGTGGCGCAATGGATAGCGCATTGGACTTCTAGGTTGTGAATGGAGGTATTCAAAGGTTGTGGGTTCGAGTCCCACCAGAGTCGTGAATGTCCTCTTTTAGACTTTGTCCTCTTTTACACTTTGTATACAAAATCATCGAACCAGGGACTGTACCTGGCGCTGTGGCTTAGTTGGTCAAAGTGCTTGTCTAGTAAACAGGAGATCCTGGGTTCGAATCCCAGCAGTGCCTAATCTGTGTTTTCTAGGAGTAGTCATTCAAACTTTTCAGGTGGAACCGTCTCAGCAGGAAAGACAATCTGGACTTCTCGGTTGCAAATGAAGGCTTTAAAAAGGTTGTTGGCTTTTGGGTCCCACCAGAGTCACAAATGCTATCCCTTTGCATAGACGTCTTTGCCAGACTGACATTTGCTTAAACTTTTCCAGCTTTTTCAGAAGCCAACGCAGCACTTGTTTCTTGTTTTCCTTATTGGGCACACCCAAGTCCGATCATTGAGTACGTTAATAATCAGTCAATTATTTGATTCACCTCTTTTAAATGAGAGAGACAATTAAAAACTATGCTGTGCAGATGCGCTTCAAGAATGCTTTGCAAGCCCCTGGCTTAGGCTTGAAATCTGCTACTACCTATTGATAAAGTCAAGCCTATGGATATTTGTAGAAACAAAGTCTTTACGGATATGAAGAATAATACATGGATATCTTTCTGGATTTTGCCCTTTCATGTCAGAAGAAAGCTCAGGAAACATTTTAGGCATGAGTATGGAGAGTGTAGGGCCAAAATGAAATGAGTTCAGACATTCCCTTGAGACCTGAAAGCCCCTCCTGTTTTGGAAACAATCCTCTTACCTCTAAGGGACCTCTTTCATGACGTAATCAGCTATTTTCCTGATGTGCTGCCTCCTTTAGACTTGTTTTACCGACAAATTTCACTGCACTCTTGTATCTGGCGCTGTGGCTTAGCTGGTCAAAGCGCCTGTCTTGTAAACAGGAGATCCTGGGTTCAAATCCCAGCAGTGCCTATGCCACAGGATGTGGGCACCGTTCACTTAAACATTTTACATATGTAAAAATGTGCATGCTGAACAGTGTGTAGCTGCACAAAAAGTGGAAATCTAAGAAGTGATGTGCATGCAATAGCGTCTTTAAACTAGGCTTTTTGTGGCTCTGTGGTGCAATGGATAGTGCATTGGACTTCTAGGTTGTGAATGGAGGTATTCAAAGGTTGTGGGTTCGAGTCCCACCAGAGTCGTGAATGTCCTCTTTTAGACTTTGTCCTCTTTTACACTTTGTATACAAAATCATCGAACCAGGGACTGTACCTGGCGCTGTGGCTTAGTTGGTCAAAGTGCCTGTCTAGTAAACAGGAGATCCTGGGTTCGAATCCCAGCAGTGCCTAATCTGTGTCTTCTAGGAGTAGTCATTCAAACTTTTCAGGTGGAACCGTCTCAGCAGGAAAGACAATCTGGACTTCTCGGTTGCAAATGAAGGCTTTAAAAAGGTTGTTGGCTTCTGGGTCCCACCAGAGTCACAAATGCTATCCCTTTGCATAGACGTCTTTGCCAGACTGACATTTGCTTAAACTTTTCCAGCTTTTTCAGAAGCCAACGCAGCACTTGTTTCTTGTTTTCCTTATTGGGCACACCCAAGTCCGATCATTGAGTACGTTAATAATCAGTCAATTATTTGATTCACCTCTTTTAAATGAGAGAGACAATTAAAAACTATGCTGTGCAGATGCGCTTCAAGAATGCTTTGCAAGCCCCTGGCTTAGGCTCGAAATCTGCTACTACCTATTGATAAAATCAAGCCTATGGATATTTGTAGAAACAAAGTCTTTACGGATATGAAGAATAATGCATGGATATCTTTCTGGATTTTGCCCTTTCATGTCAGAAAAAAGCTCAGGAAACATTTTAGGCATGAGTATGGAGAGTGTAGGGCCAAAATGAAATGAGTTCAGACATTCCCTTGAGACCTGAAAGCCCCTCCTGTTTTGGAAACAATCCTCTTACCTCTAAGGGACCTCTTTCATGACGTAATCAGCTATTTTCCTGATGTGCTGCCTCCTTTAGACTTGTTTTACCGACAAATTTCACTGCACTCTTGTATCTGGCGCTGTGGCTTAGCTGGTCAAAGCGCCTGTCTTGTAAACAGGAGATCCTGGGTTCAAATCCCAGCAGTGCCTATGCCACAGGATGTGGGCACCGTTCACTTAAACATTTTACATATGTAAAAATGTGCATGCTGAACAGTGTGTAGCTGCACAAAAAGTGGAAATCTAAGAAGTGATGTGCATGCAATAGCGTCTTAAAACTAGGCTTTATGTGGCTCTGTGGCGCAATGGATAGCGCATTGGACTTCTAGGTTGTGAATGGAGGTATTCAAAGGTTGTGGGTTCGAGTCCCACCAGAGTCGTGAATGTCCTCTTTTAGACTTTGTCCTCTTTTACACTTTGTATACAAAATCATCGAACCAGGGACAGTACCTGGCGCTGTGGCTTAGTTGGTCAAAGCGCCTGTCTAGTAAACAGGAGATCCTGGGTTCGAATCCCAGCAGTGCCTAATCTGTGTCTTCTAGGAGTAGTCATTCAAACTTTTCAGGTGAAACCATCTCAGCAGGAAAGACAATCTGGACTTCTCGGTTGCAAATGAAGGCTTTAAAAAGGTTGTTGTAAAAATGTGCATGCTGAACAGTGTGTAGCTGCACAAAAAGTGGAAATCTAAGAAGTGATGTGCATGCAATAGCGTCTTAAAACTAGGCTTTTTGTGGCTCTGTGGCGCAATGGATAGCGCATTGGACTTCTAGGTTGTGAATGGAGGTATTCAAAGGTTGTGGGTTCGAGTCCCACCAGAGTCGTGAATGTCCTCTTTTAGACTTTGTCCTCTTTTACACTTTGTATACAAAATCATCGAACCAGGGACTGTACCTGGCGCTGTGGCTTAGTTGGTCAAAGTGCTTGTCTAGTAAACAGGAAATCCTGGGTTCGAATCCCAGCAGTGCCTAATCTGTGTTTTCTAGGAGTAGTCATTCAAACTTTTCAGGTGGAACCGTCTCAGCAGGAAAGACAATCTGGACTTCTCGGTTGCAAATGAAGGCTTTAAAAAGGTTGTTGGCTTTTGGGTCCCACCAGAGTCACAAATGCTATCCCTTTGCATAGACGTCTTTGCCAGACTGACATTTGCTTAAACTTTTCCAGCTTTTTCAGAAGCCAACGCAGCACTTGTTTCTTGTTTTCCTTATTGGGCACACCCAAGTCCGATCATTGAGTATGTTAATAATCAGTCAATTATTTGATTCACCTGTTTTAAATGAGAGAGACAATTAAAAACTATGCTGTGCAGAAGCGCTTCAAGAATGCTTTGCAAGCCCCTGGCTTAGGCTCGAAATCTGCTACTACCTATTGATAAAGTCAAGCCTATGGATATTTGTAGAAACAAAGTCTTTACGGATATGAAGAATAATACATGGATATCTTTCTGGATTTTGCCCTTTCATGTCAGAAGAAAGCTCAGGAAACATTTTAGGCATGAGTATGGAGAGTGTAGGGCCAAAATGAAATGAGTTCAGACATTCCCTTGAGACCTGAAAGCCCCTCCTGTTTTGGAAACAATCCTCTTACCTCTAAGGGACCTCTTTCATGACGTAATCAGCTATTTTCCTGATGTGCTGCCTCCTTTAGACTTGTTTTACCGACAAATTTCACTGCACTCTTGTATCTGGCGCTGTGGCTTAGCTGGTCAAAGCGCCTGTCTTGTAAACAGGAGATCCTGGGTTCAAATCCCAGCAGTGCCTATGCCACAGGATGTGGGCACCGTTCACTTAAACATTTTACATATGCAAAAATGTGCATGCCGAACAGTGTGTAGCTGCACAAAAAGTGGAAATCTAAGAAGTGATGTGCATGCAATAGCGTCTTTAAACTAGGCTTTTTGTGGCTCTGTGGTGCAATGGATAGCGCATTGGACTTCTAGGTTGTGAATGGAGGTATTCAAAGGTTGTGGGTTCGAGTCCCACCAGAGTCGTGAATGTCCTCTTTTAGACTTTGTCCTCTTTTACACTTTGTATACAAAATCATCGAACCAGGGACTGTACCTGGCGCTGTGGCTTAGTTGGTCAAAGTGCCTGTCTAGTAAACAGGAGATCCTGGGTTCGAATCCCAGCAGTGCCTAATCTGTGTCTTCTAGGAGTAGTCATTCAAACTTTTCAGGTGGAACCGTCTCAGCAGGAAAGACAATCTGGACTTCTCGGTTGCAAATGAAGGCTTTAAAAAGGTTGTTGGCTTTTGGGTCCCACCAGAGTCACAAATGCTATCCCTTTGCATAGACGTCTTTGCCAGACTGACATTTGCTTAAACTTTTCCAGCTTTTTCAGAAGCCAACGCAGCACTTGTTTCTTGTTTTCCTTATTGGGCACACCCAAGTCCGATCATTGAGTACGTTAATAATCAGTCAATTATTTGATTCACCTCTTTTAAATGAGAGAGACAATTAAAAACTATGCTGTGCAGATGCGCTTCAAGAATGCTTTGCAAGCCCCTGGCTTAGGCTCGAAATCTGCTACTACCTATTGATAAAGTCAAGCCTATGGATATTTGTAGAAACAAAGTCTTTACGGATATGAAGAATAATGCATGGATATCTTTCTGGATTTTGCCCTTTCATGTCAGAAGAAAGCTCAGGAAACATTTTAGGCATGAGTATGGAGAGTGTAGGGCCAAAATGAAATGAGTTCAGACATTCCCTTGAGACCTGAAAGCCCCTCCTGTTTTGGAAACAATCCTCTTACCTCTAAGGGACCTCTTTCATGACGTAATCAGCTATTTTCCTGATGTGCTGCCTCCTTTAGACTTGTTTTACCGACAAATTTCACTGCACTCTTGTATCTGGCGCTGTGGCTTAGCTGGTCAAAGCGCCTGTCTTGTAAACAGGAGATCCTGGGTTCAAATCCCAGCAGTGCCTATGCCACAGGATGTGGGCACCGTTCACTTAAACATTTTACATATGTAAAAATGTGCATGCTGAACAGTGTGTAGCTGCACAAAAAGTGGAAATCTAAGAAGTGATGTGCATGCAATAGCGTCTTAAAACTAGGCTTTTTGTGGCTCTGTGGCGCAATGGATAGCGCATTGGACTTCTAGTTTGTGAATGGAGGTATTCAAAGGTTGTGGGTTCGAGTCCCACCAGAGTCGTGAATGTCCTCTTTTAGACTTTGTCCTCTTTTACACTTTGTATACAAAATCATCGAACCAGGGACAGTACCTGGCGCTGTGGCTTAGTTGGTCAAAGCGCCTGTCTAGTAAACAGGAGATCCTGGGTTCGAATCCCAGCAGTGCCTAATCTGTGTCTTCTAGGAGTAGTCATTCAAACTTTTCAGGTGAAACCATCTCAGCAGGAAAGACAATCTGGACTTCTCGGTTGCAAAGGAAGGCTTTAAAAAGGTTGTTGTAAAAATGTGCATGCTGAACAGTGTGTAGCTGCACAAAAAGTGGAAATCTAAGAAGTGATGTGCATGCAATAGCGTCTTTAAACTAGGCTTTTTGTGGCTCTGTGGCGCAATGGATAGCGCATTGGACTTCTAGGTTGTGAATGGAGGTATTCAAAGGTTGTGGGTTCGAGTCCCACCAGAGTCGTGAATGTCCTCTTTTAGACTTTGTCCTCTTTTACACTTTGTATACAAAATCATCGAACCAGGGACTGTACCTGGCGCTGTGGCTTAGTTGGTCAAAGTGCTTGTCTAGTAAACAGGAAATCCTGGGTTCGAATCCCAGCAGTGCCTAATCTGTGTTTTCTAGGAGTAGTCATTCAAACTTTTCAGGTGGAACCGTCTCAGCAGGAAAGACAATCTGGACTTCTCGGTTGCAAATGAAGGCTTTAAAAAGGTTGTTGGCTTTTGGGTCCCACCAGAGTCACAAATGCTATCCCTTTGCATAGACGTCTTTGCCAGACTGACATTTGCTTAAACTTTTCCAGCTTTTTCAGAAGCCAACGCAGCACTTGTTTCTTGTTTTCCTTATTGGGCACACCCAAGTCCGATCATTGAGTATGTTAATAATCAGTCAATTATTTGATTCACCTGTTTTAAATGAGAGAGACAATTAAAAACTATGCTGTGCAGAAGCGCTTCAAGAATGCTTTGCAAGCCCCTGGCTTAGGCTCGAAATCTGCTACTACCTATTGATAAAGTCAAGCCTATGGATATTTGTAGAAACAAAGTCTTTACGGATATGAAGAATAATACATGGATATCTTTCTGGATTTTGCCCTTTCATGTCAGAAGAAAGCTCAGGAAACATTTTAGGCATGAGTATGGAGAGTGTAGGGCCAAAATGAAATGAGTTCAGACATTCCCTTGAGACCTGAAAGCCCCTCCTGTTTTGGAAACAATCCTCTTACCTCTAAGGGACCTCTTTCATGACGTAATCAGCTATTTTCCTGATGTGCTGCCTCCTTTAGACTTGTTTTACCGACAAATTTCACTGCACTCTTGTATCTGGCGCTGTGGCTTAGCTGGTCAAAGCGCCTGTCTTGTAAACAGGAGATCCTGGGTTCAAATCCCAGCAGTGCCTATGCCACAGGATGTGGGCACCGTTCACTTAAACATTTTACATATGTAAAAATGTGCATGCCGAACAGTGTGTAGCTGCACAAAAAGTGGAAATCTAAGAAGTGATGTGCATGCAATAGCGTCTTTAAACTAGGCTTTTTGTGGCTCTGTGGTGCAATGGATAGCGCATTGGACTTCTAGGTTGTGAATGGAGGTATTCAAAGGTTGTGGGTTCGAGTCCCACCAGAGTCGTGAATGTCCTCTTTTAGACTTTGTCCTCTTTTACACTTTGTATACAAAATCATCGAACCAGGGACTGTACCTGGCGCTGTGGCTTAGTTGGTCAAAGTGCCTGTCTAGTAAACAGGAGATCCTGGGTTCGAATCCCAGCAGTGCCTAATCTGTGTCTTCTAGGAGTAGTCATTCAAACTTTTCAGGTGGAACCGTCTCAGCAGGAAAGACAATCTGGACTTCTCGGTTGCAAATGAAGGCTTTAAAAAGGTTGTTGGCTTTTGGGTCCCACCAGAGTCACAAATGCTATCCCTTTGCATAGACGTCTTTGCCAGACTGACATTTGCTTAAACTTTTCCAGCTTTTTCAGAAGCCAACGCAGCACTTGTTTCTTGTTTTCCTTATTGGGCACACCCAAGTCCGATCATTGAGTACGTTAATAATCAGTCAATTATTTGATTCACCTCTTTTAAATGAGAGAGACAATTAAAAACTATGCTGTGCAGATGCGCTTCAAGAATGCTTTGCAAGCCCCTGGCTTAGGCTCGAAATCTGCTACTACCTATTGATAAAGTCAAGCCTATGGATATTTGTAGAAACAAAGTCTTTACGGATATGAAGAATAATGCATGGATATCTTTCTGGATTTTGCCCTTTCATGTCAGAAGAAAGCTCAGGAAACATTTTAGGCATGAGTATGGAGAGTGTAGGGCCAAAATGAAATGAGTTCAGACATTCCCTTGAGACCTGAAAGCCCCTCCTGTTTTGGAAACAATCCTCTTACCTCTAAGGGACCTCTTTCATGACGTAATCAGCTATTTTCCTGATGTGCTGCCTCCTTTAGACTTGTTTTACCGACAAATTTCACTGCACTCTTGTATCTGGCGCTGTGGCTTAGCTGGTCAAAGCGCCTGTCTTGTAAACAGGAGATCCTGGGTTCAAATCCCAGCAGTGCCTATGCCACAGGATGTGGGCACCGTTCACTTAAACATTTTACATATGTAAAAATGTGCATGCTGAACAGTGTGTAGCTGCACAAAAAGTGGAAATCTAAGAAGTGATGTGCATGCAATAGCGTCTTAAAACTAGGCTTTTTGTGGCTCTGTGGCGCAATGGATAGCGCATTGGACTTCTAGGTTGTGAATGGAGGTATTCAAAGGTTGTGGGTTCGAGTCCCACCAGAGTCGTGAATGTCCTCTTTTAGACTTTGTCCTCTTTTACACTTTGTATACAAAATCATCGAACCAGGGACAGTACCTGGCGCTGTGGCTTAGTTGGTCAAAGCGCCTGTCTAGTAAACAGGAGATCCTGGGTTCGAATCCCAGCAGTGCCTAATCTGTGTCTTCTAGGAGTAGTCATTCAAACTTTTCAGGTGAAACCATCTCAGCAGGAAAGACAATCTGGACTTCTCGGTTGCAAATGAAGGCTTTAAAAAGGTTGTTGTAAAAATGTGCATGCTGAACAGTGTGTAGCTGCACAAAAAGTGGAAATCTAAGAAGTGATGTGCATGCAATAGCGTCTTAAAACTAGGCTTTTTGTGGCTCTGTGGCGCAATGGATAGCGCATTAGACTTCTAGGTTGTGAATGGAGGTATTCAAAGGTTGTGGGTTCGAGTCCCACCAGAGTCGTGAATGTCCTCTTTTAGACTTTGTCCTCTTTTACACTTTGTATACAAAATCATCGAACCAGGGACTGTACCTGGCGCTGTGGCTTAGTTGGTCAAAGTGCCTGTCTAGTAAACAGGAGATCCTGGGTTCGAATCCCAGCAGTGCCTAATCTGTGTTTTCTAGGAGTAGTCATTCAAACTTTTCAGGTGGAACCGTCTCAGCAGGAAAGACAATCTGGACTTCTCGGTTGCAAATGAAGGCTTTAAAAAGGTTGTTGGCTTTTGGGTCCCACCAGAGTCACAAATGCTATCCCTTTGCATAGACGTCTTTGCCAGACTGACATTTGCTTAAACTTTTCCAGCTTTTTCAGAAGCCAACGCAGCACTTGTTTCTTGTTTTCCTTATTGGGCACACCCAAGTCCGATCATTGAGTACGTTAATAATCAGTCAATTATTTGATTCACCTGTTTTAAATGAGAGAGACAATTAAAAACTATGCTGTGCAGAAGCGCTTCAAGAATGCTTTGCAAGCCCCTGGCTTAGGCTCGAAATCTGCTACTACCTATTGATAAAGTCAAGCCTATGGATATTTGTAGAAACAAAGTCTTTACGGATATGAAGAATAATACATGGATATCTTTCTGGATTTTGCCCTTTCATGTCAGAAGAAAGCTCAGGAAACATTTTAGGCATGAGTATGGAGAGTGTAGGGCCAAAATGAAATGAGTTCAGACATTCCCTTGAGACCTGAAAGCCCCTCCTGTTTTGGAAACAATCCTCTTACCTCTAAGGGACCTCTTTCATGACGTAATCAGCTATTTTCCTGATGTGCTGCCTCCTTTAGACTTGTTTTACCGACAAATTTCACTGCACTCTTGTATCTGGCGCTGTGGCTTAGCTGGTCAAAGCGCCTGTCTTGTAAACAGGAGATCCTGGGTCAAATCCCAGCAGTGCCTATGCCACAGGATGTGGGCACCGTTCACTTAAACATTTTACATATGTAAAAATGTGCATGCTGAACAGTGTGTAGCTGCACAAAAAGTGGAAATCTAAGAAGTGATGTGCATGCAATAGCGTCTTTAAACTAGGCTTTTTGTGGCTCTGTGGTGCAATGGTTAGCGCATTGGACTTCTAGGTTGTGAATGGAGGTATTCAAAGGTTGTGGGTTCGAGTCCCACCAGAGTCGTGAATGTCCTCTTTTAGACTTTGTCCTCTTTTACACTTTGTATACAAAATCATCGAACCAGGGACTGTACCTGGCGCTGTGGCTTAGTTGGTCAAAGTGCCTGTCTAGTAAACAGGAGATCCTGGGTTCGAATCCCAGCAGTGCCTAATCTGTGTCTTCTAGGAGTAGTCATTCAAACTTTTCAGGTGGAACCGTCTCAGCAGGAAAGACAATCTGGACTTCTCGGTTGCAAATGAAGGCTTTAAAAAGGTTGTTGGCTTTTGGGTCCCACCAGAGTCACAAATGCTATCCCTTTGCATAGACGTCTTTGCCAGACTGACATTTGCTTAAACTTTTCCAGCTTTTTCAGAAGCCAACGCAGCACTTGTTTCTTGTTTTCCTTATTGGGCACACCCAAGTCCGATCATTGAGTACGTTAATAATCAGTCAATTATTTGATTCACCTCTTTTAAATGAGAGAGACAATTAAAAACTATGCTGTGCAGATGCGCTTCAAGAATGCTTTGCAAGCCCCTGGCTTAGGCTCGAAATCTGCTACTACCTATTGATAAAGTCAAGCCTATGGATATTTGTAGAAACAAAGTCTTTACGGATATGAAGAATAATACATGGATATCTTTCTGGATTTTGCCCTTTCATGTCAGAAGAAAGCTCAGGAAACATTTTAGGCATGAGTATGGAGAGTGTAGGGCCAAAATGAAATGAGTTCAGACATTCCCTTGAGACCTGAAAGCCCCTCCTGTTTTGGAAACAATCCTCTTACCTCTAAGGGACCTCTTTCATGACGTAATCAGCTATTTTCCTGATGTGCTGCCTCCTTTAGACTTGTTTTACCGACAAATTTCACTGCACTCTTGTATCTGGCGCTGTGGCTTAGCTGGTCAAAGCGCCTGTCTTGTAAACAGGAGATCCTGGGTCAAATCCCAGCAGTGCCTATGCCACAGGATGTGGGCACCGTTCACTTAAACATTTTACATATGTAAAAATGTGCATGCTGAACAGTGTGTAGCTGCACAAAAAGTGGAAATCTAAGAAGTGATGTGCATGCAATAGCGTCTTTAAACTAGGCTTTTTGTGGCTCTGTGGTGCAATGGATAGCGCATTGGACTTCTAGGTTGTGAATGGAGGTATTCAAAGGTTGTGGGTTCGAGTCCCACCAGAGTCGTGAATGTCCTCTTTTAGACTTTGTCCTCTTTTACACTTTGTATACAAAATCATCGAACCAGGGACTGTACCTGGCGCTGTGGCTTAGTTGGTCAAAGTGCCTGTCTAGTAAACAGGAGATCCTGGGTTCGAATCCCAGCAGTGCCTAATCTGTGTCTTCTAGGAGTAGTCATTCACACTTTTCAGGTGGAACCGTCTCAGCAGGAAAGACAATCTGGACTTCTCGGTTGCAAATGAAGGCTTTAAAAAGGTTGTTGGCTTTTGGGTCCCACCAGAGTCACAAATGCTATCCCTTTGCATAGACGTCTTTGCCAGACTGACATTTGCTTAAACTTTTCCAGCTTTTTCAGAAGCCAACGCAGCACTTGTTTCTTGTTTTCCTTATTGGGCACACCCAAGTCCGATCATTGAGTACGTTAATAATCAGTCAATTATTTGATTCACCTGTTTTAAATGAGAGAGACAATTAAAAACTATGCTGTGCAGATGCGCTTCAAGAATGCTTTGCAAGCCCCTGGCTTAGGCTCGAAATCTGCTACTACCTATTGATAAAGTCAAGCCTATGGATATTTGTAGAAACAAAGTCTTTACGGATATGAAGAATAATACATGGATATCTTTCTGGATTTTGCCCTTTCATGTCAGAAGAAAGCTCAGGAAACATTTTAGGCATGAGTATGGAGAGTGTAGGGCCAAAATGAAATGAGTTCAGACATTCCCTTGAGACCTGAAAGCCCCTCCTGTTTTGGAAACAATCCTCTTACCTCTAAGGGACCTCTTTCATGACGTAATCAGCTATTTTCCTGATGTGCTGCCTCCTTTAGACTTGTTTTACCGACAAATTTCACTGCACTCTTGTATCTGGCGCTGTGGCTTAGCTGGTCAAAGCGCCTGTCTTGTAAACAGGAGATCCTGGGTTCAAATCCCAGCAGTACCTATGCCACAGGATGTGGTTACCGCTCACTTAAACATTTTACATTATGTAAAAATGTGCATGCTGAACAGTGTGTAGCTGCACAAAAAGTGGAAATCTAAGAAGTGATGTGCATGCAATAGCGTCTTTAAACTAGGCTTTTTGTGGCTCTGTGGTGCAATGGATAGCGCATTGGACTTCTAGGTTGTGAATGGAGGTATTCAAAGGTTGTGGGTTCGAGTCCCACCAGAGTCGTGAATGTCCTCTTTTAGACTTTGTCCTCTTTTACACTTTGTATACAAAATCATCGAACCAGGGACTGTACCTGGCGCTGTGGCTTAGTTGGTCAAAGCGCCTGTCTAGTAAACAGGAGATCCTGGGTTCGAATCCCAGCAGTGCCTAATCTGTGTCTTCTAGGAGTAGTCATTCAAACTTTTCAGGTGGAACCGTCTCAGCCGGAAAGACAATCTGGACTTCTCGGTTGCAAATGAAGGCTTTAAAAAGGTTGTTGGCTTTTGGGTCCCACCAGAGTCACAAATGCTATCCCTTTGCATAGACGTCTTTGCCAGACTGACATTTGCTTAAACTTTTCCAGCTTTTTCAGAAGCCAACGCAGCACTTGTTTCTTGTTTTCCTTATTGGGCACACCCAAGTCCAATCATTGAGTACGTTAATAATCAGTCAATTATTTGATTCACCTCTTTTAAATGAGAGAGACAATTAAAAACTATGCTGTGCAGATGCGCTTCAAGAATGCTTTGCAAGCCCCTGGCTTAGGCTCGAAATCTGCTACTACCTATTGATAAAGTCAAGCCTATGGATATTTGTAGAAACAAAGTCTTTACGGATATGAAGAATAATACATGGATATCTTTCTGGATTTTGCCCTTTCATGTCAGAAGAAAGCTCAGGAAACATTTTAGGCATGAGTATGGAGAGTGTAGGGCCAAAATGAAATGAGTTCAGACATTCCCTTGAGACCTGAAAGCCCCTCCTGTTTTGGAAACAATCCTCTTACCTCTAAGGGACCTCTTTCATGACGTAATCAGCTATTTTCCTGATGTGCTGCCTCCTTTAGACTTGTTTTACCGACAAATTTCACTGCACTCTTGTATCTGGCGCTGTGGCTTAGCTGGTCAAAGCGCCTGTCTTGTAAACAGGAGATCCTGGGTTCAAATCCCAGCAGTGCCTATGCCACAGGATGTGGGCACCGCTCACTTAAACATTTTACATTATGTAAAAATGTGCATGCTGAACAGTGTGTAGCTGCACAAAAAGTGGAAATCTAAGAAGTGATGTGCATGCAATAGCGTCTTAAAACTAGGCTTTTTGCGGCTCTGTGGCGCAATGGATAGCGCATTGGACTTCTAGGTTGTGAATGGAGGTATTCAAAGGTTGTGGGTTCGAGTCCCACCAGAGTCGTGAATGTCCTCTTTTAGACTTTGTCCTCTTTTACACTTTGTATACAAAATCATCGAACCAGGGACTGTACCTGGCGCTGTGGCTTAGTTGGTCAAAGCGCCTGTCTAGTAAACAGGAGATCCTGGGTTCAAATCCCAGCAGTGCCTAATCTGTGTCTTCTAGGAGTAGTCATTCAAACTTTTCAGGTGGAACCGTCTCAGCAGGAAAGACAATCTGGACTTCTCGGTTGCAAATGAAGGCTTTAAAAAGGTTGTTGGCTTTTGGGTCCCACCAGAGTCACAAATGCTATCCCTTTGCATAGACATCTTTGCCAGACTGACATTTGCTTAAACTTTTCCAGCTTTTTCAGAAGCCAACGCAGCACTTGTTTCTTGTTTTCCTTATTGGGCACACCCAAGTCCGATCATTGAGTACGTTAATAATCAGTCAATTATTTGATTCACCTCTTTTAAATGAGAGAGACAATTAAAAACTATGCTGTGCAGATGCGCTTCAAGAATGCTTTGCAAGCCCCTGGCTTAGGCTCGAAATCTGCTACTACCTATTGATAAAGTCAAGCCTATGGATATTTGTAGAAACAAAGTCTTTACGGATATGAAGAATAATACATGGATATCTTTCTGGATTTTGCCCTTTCATGTCAGAAGAAAGCTCAGGAAGCATTTTAGGCATGAGTATGGAGAGTGTAGGGCCAAAATGAAATGAGTTCAGACATTCCCTTGAGACCTGAAAGCCCCTCCTGTTTTGGAAACAATCCTCTTACCTCTAAGGGACCTCTTTCATGACGTAATCAGCTATTTTCCTGATGTGCTGCCTCCTTTAGACTTGTTTTACCGACAAATTTCACTGCACTCTTGTATCTGGCGCTGTGGCTTAGCTGGTCAAAGCGCCTGTCTTGTAAACAGGAGATCCTGGGTTCAAATCCCAGCAGTGCCTATGCCACAGGATGTGGGCACCGCTCACTTAAACATTTTACATTATGTAAAAATGTGCATGCTGAACAGTGTGTAGCTGCACAAAAAGTGGAAATCTAAGAAGTGATGTGCATGCAATAGCGTCTTAAAACTAGGCTTTTTGCGGCTCTGTGGCGCAATGGATAGCGCATTGGACTTCTAGGTTGTGAATGGAGGTATTCAAAGGTTGTGGGTTCGAGTCCCACCAGAGTCGTGAATGTCCTCTTTTAGACTTTGTCCTCTTTTACACTTTGTATACAAAATCATCGAACCAGGGACTGTACCTGGCGCTGTGGCTTAGTTGGTCAAAGCGCCTGTCTAGTAAACAGGAGATCCTGGGTTCGAATCCCAGCAGTGCCTAATCTGTGTCTTCTAGGAGTAGTCATTCAAACTTTTCAGGTGGAACCGTCTCAGCAGGAAAGACAATCTGGACTTCTCGGTTGCAAATGAAGGCTTTAAAAAGGTTGTTGGCTTTTGGGTCCCACCAGAGTCACAAATGCTATCCCTTTGCATAGACGTCTTTGCCAGACTGACATTTGCTTAAACTTTTCCAGCTTTTTCAGAAGCCAACGCAGCACTTGTTTCTTGTTTTCCTTATTGGGCACACCCAAGTCCGATCATTGAGTACGTTAATAATCAGTCAATTATTTGATTCACCTGTTTTAAATGAGAGAGACAATTAAAAACTATGCTGTGCAGATGCGCTTCAAGAATGCTTTGCAAGCCCCTGGCTTAGGCTCGAAATCTGCTACTACCTATTGATAAAGTCAAGCCTATGGATATTTGTAGAAACAAAGTCTTTACGGATATGAAGAATAATACATGGATATCTTTCTGGATTTTGCCCTTTCATGTCAGAAGAAAGCTCAGGAAACATTTTAGGCATGAGTATGGAGAGTGTAGGGCCAAAATGAAATGAGTTCAGACATTCCCTTGAGACCTGAAAGCCCCTCCTGTTTTGGAAACAATCCTCTTACCTCTAAGGGACCTCTTTCATGACGTAATCAGCTATTTTCCTGATGTGCTGCCTCCTTTAGACTTGTTTTACCGACAAATTTCACTGCACTCTTGTATCTGGCGCTGTGGCTTAGCTGGTCAAAGCGCCTGTCTTGTAAACAGGAGATCCTGGGTTCAAATCCCAGCAGTGCCTATGCCACAGGATGTGGGCACCGTTCACTTAAACATTTTACGTATGTAAAAATGTGCATGCTGAACAGTGTGTAGCTGCACAAAAAGTGGAAATCTAAGAAGTGATGTGCATGCAATAGCGTCTTAAAACTAGGCTTTTTGTGGCTCTGTAGCGCAATGGATAGCGCATTGGACTTCTAGGTTTTGAATGGAGGTATTCAAAGGTTGTAGGTTCGAGTCCCACCAGAGTCGTGAATGTCCTCTTTTAGACTTTGTCCTCTTTTACACTTTGTATACAAAATCATCGAACCAGGGACAGTACCTGGCGCTGTGGCTTAGTTGGTCAAAGCGCCTGTCTAGTAAACAGGAGATCCTGGGTTCAAATCCCAGCAGTGCCTAATCTGTGTCTTCTAGGAGTAGTCATTCAAACTTTTCAGGTGAAACCATCTCAGCAGGAAAGACAATCTGGACTTCTCGGTTGCAAATGAAGGCTTTAAAAAGGTTGTTGGTTTTTGGGTCCCACCAGAGTCACAAATGCTATCCCTTTGCATAGACGTCTTTGCCAGACTGACATTTGCTTAAACTTTTCCAGCTTTTCCAGAAGCCAACGCAGCACTTGTTTCTTGTTTTCCTTATTGGGCACACCCAAGTCCGATCATTGAGTACGTTAATAATCAGTCAATTATTTGATTCACCTGTTTTAAATGAGAGAGACAATTAAAAACTATGCTGTGCAGATGCGCTTCAAGAATGCTTTGCAAGCCCCTGGCTTAGGCTCGAAATCTGCTACTACCTATTGATAAAGTCAAGCCTATGGATATTTGTAGAAACAAAGTCTTTACGGATATGAAGAATAATGCATGGATATCTTTCTGGATTTTGCCCTTTCATGTCAGAAGAAAGCTCAGGAAACATTTTAGGCATGAGTATGGAGAGTGTAGGGCCAAAATGAAATGAGTTCAGACATTCCCTTGAGACCTGAAAGCCCCTCATGTTTTGGAAACAATCCTCTTACCTCTAAGGGACCTCTTTCATGACGTAATCAGCTATTTTCCTGATGTGCTGCCTCTTTTAGACTTGTTTTACAGACAAATTTCATTGCACTTTTGTAACTGGCGCTGTGGCTTAGCTGGTCAAAGCGCCTGTCTCGTAAACAGGAGATCATGGGTTCAAATCCCAGCAGTGCCTATGCCACAGGATGTGGGCACCGCTCACTTAAACATTTTACATATGTAAAAATGTGCATGCTGAACAGTGTGTAGCTGCACAAAAAGTGGAAATCTAAGAAGTGATGTGCATGCAATAGCGTCTTAAAACTAGGCTTTTTTATGGCTCTGTGGCGCAATGGATAGCGCATTGGACTTCTAGGTTGTGAATGGAGGTATTCAAAGGTTGTGGGTTCGAGTCCCACCAGAGTCGTGAATGTCCTCTTTTAGACTTTGTCCTCTTTTACACTTTGTATACAAAATCATCGAACCAGGGACAGTACCTGGCGCTGTGGCTTAGTTGGTCAAAGCGCCTGTCTAGTAAACAGGAGATCCTGGGTTCGAATCCCAGCAGGGCCTAATCTGTGTCTTCTAGGAGTAGTAATACAAAATTTTCAGGTGAAACCGTCTCAGCAGGAAAGACAATCTGGACTTCTCGGTTGCAAATGAAGGCTTTAAAAAGGTTGTTGGTTTTTGGGTCCCACCAGAGTCACAAATGCTATCCCTTTGCATAGACGTCTTTGCCAGACTGACATTTGCTTAAACTTTTCCAGCTTTTTCAGAAGCCAACGCAGCACTTGTTTCTTGTTTTCCTTATTGGGCACACCCAAGTCCGATCATTGAGTACGTTAATAATCAGTCAATTATTTGATTCACCTCTTTTAAATGAGAGAGACAATTAAAAACTATGCTGTGCAGATGCGCTTCAAGAATGCTTTGCAAGCCCCTGGCTTAGGCTCGAAATCTGCTACTACCTATTGATAAAGTCAAGCCTATGGATATTTGTAGAAACAAAGTCTTTACGGATATGAAGAATAATACATGGATATCTTTCTGGATTTTGCCCTTTCATGTCAGAAGAAAGCTCAGGAAACATTTTAGGCATGAGTATGGAGAGTGTAGGGCCAAAATGAAATGAGTTCAGACATTCCCTTGAGACCTGAAAGCCCCTCCTGTTTTGGAAACAATCCTCTTACCTCTAAGGGACCTCTTTCATGACGTAATCAGCTATTTTCCTGATGTGCTGCCTCCTTTAGACTTGTTTTACCGACAAATTTCACTGCACTCTTGTATCTGGCGCTGTGGCTTAGCTGGTCAAAGCGCCTGTCTTGTAAACAGGAGATCCTGGGTTCAAATCCCAGCAGTGCCTATGCCACAGGATGTGGGCACCGTTCACTTAAACATTTTACATATGTAAAAATGTGCATGCTGAACAGTGTGTAGCTGCACAAAAAGTGGAAATCTAAGAAGTGATGTGCATGCAATAGCGTCTTAAAACTAGGCTTTTTGTGGCTCTGTGGCGCAATGGATAGCGCATTGGACTTCTAGGTTGTGAATGGAGGTATTCAAAGGTTGTGGGTTCGAGTCCCACCAGAGTCGTGAATGTCCTCTTTTAGACTTTGTCCTCTTTTACACTTTGTATACAAAATCATCGAACCAGGGACAGTACCTGGCGCTGTGGCTTATTTGGTCAAAGCGCCTGTCTAGTAAACAGGAGATCCTGGGTTCGAATCCCAACAGTGCCTAATCTGTGTCTTCTAGGAGTAGTCATTCAAACTTTTCAGGTGAAACCATCTCAGCAGGAAAGACAATCTGGACTTCTCGGTTGCAAATGAGAGCTTTAAAAAGGTTGTTGTAAAAATGTGCATGCTGAACAGTGTGTAGCTGCACAAAAAGTGGAAATCTAAGAAGTGATGTGCATGCAATAGCGTCTTAAAACTAGGCTTTTTGCGGCTCTGTGGCGCAATGGATAGCGCATTGGACTTCTAGGTTGTGAATGGAGGTATTCAAAGGTTGTGGGTTCGAGTCCCACCAGAGTCGTGAATGTCCTCTTTTAGACTTTGTCCTCTTTTACACTTTGTATACAAAATCATCGAACCAGGGACTGTACCTGGCGCTGTGGCTTAGTTGGTCAAAGCGCCTGTCTAGTAAACAGGAGATCCTGGGTTCGAATCCCAGCAGTGCCTAATCTGTGTCTTCTAGGAGTAGTCATTCAAACTTTTCAGGTGGAACCGTCTCAGCAGGAAAGACAATCTGGACTTCTCGGTTGCAAATGAAGGCTTTAAAAAGGTTGTTGGCTTTTGGGTCCCACCAGAGTCACAAATGCTATCCCTTTGCATAGACGTCTTTGCCAGACTGACATTTGCTTAAACTTTTCCAGCTTTTTCAGAAGCCAACGCAGCACTTGTTTCTTGTTTTCCTTATTGGGCACACCCAAGTCCGATCATTGAGTACGTTAATAATCAGTCAATTATTTGATTCACCTGTTTTAAATGAGAGAGACAATTAAAAACTATGCTGTGCAGATGCGCTTCAAGAATGCTTTGCAAGCCCCTGGCTTAGGCTCGAAATCTGCTACTACCTATTGATAAAGTCAAGCCTATGGATATTTGTAGAAACAAAGTCTTTACGGATATGAAGAATAATACATGGATATCTTTCTGGATTTTGCCCTTTCATGTCAGAAGAAAGCTCAGGAAACATTTTAGGCATGAGTATGGAGAGTGTAGGGCCAAAATGAAATGAGTTCAGACATTCCCTTGAGACCTGAAAGCCCCTCCTGTTTTGGAAACAATCCTCTTACCTCTAAGGGACCTCTTTCATGACGTAATCAGCTATTTTCCTGATGTGCTGCCTCCTTTAGACTTGTTTTACCGACAAATTTCACTGCACTCTTGTATCTGGCGCTGTGGCTTAGCTGGTCAAAGCGCCTGTCTTGTAAACAGGAGATCCTGGGTTCAAATCCCAGCAGTGCCTATGCCACAGGATGTGGGCACCGTTCACTTAAACATTTTACGTATGTAAAAATGTGCATGCTGAACAGTGTGTAGCTGCACAAAAAGTGGAAATCTAAGAAGTGATGTGCATGCAATAGCGTCTTAAAACTAGGCTTTTTGTGGCTCTGTAGCGCAATGGATAGCGCATTGGACTTCTCGGTTGTGAATGGAGGTATTCAAAGGTTGTAGGTTCGAGTCCCACCAGAGTCGTGAATGTCCTCTTTTAGACTTTGTCCTCTTTTACACTTTGTATACAAAATCATCGAACCAGGGACAGTACCTGGCGCTGTGGCTTAGTTGGTCAAAGCGCCTGTCTAGTAAACAGGAGATCCTGGGTTCGAATCCCAGCAGTGCCTAATCTGTGTCTTCTAGGAGTAGTCATTCAAACTTTTCAGGTGAAACCATCTCAGCAGGAAAGACAATCTGGACTTCTCGGTTGCAAATGAAGGCTTTAAAAAGGTTGTTGGTTTTTGGGTCCCACCAGAGTCACAAATGCTATCCCTTTGCATAGACGTCTTTGCCAGACTGACATTTGCTTAAACTTTTCCAGCTTTTCCAGAAGCCAACGCAGCACTTGTTTCTTGTTTTCCTTATTGGGCACACCCAAGTCCGATCATTGAGTACGTTAATAATCAGTCAATTATTTGATTCACCAGTTTTAAATGATAGAGACAATTAAAAACTATGCTGTGCAGATGCGCTTCAAGAATGCTTTGCAAGCCCCTGGCTTAGGCTCGAAATCTGCTACTACCTATTGATAAAGTCAAGCCTATGGATATTTGTAGAAACAAAGTCTTTACGGATATGAAGAATAATGCATGGATATCTTTCTGGATTTTGCCCTTTCATGTCAGAAGAAAGCTCAGGAAACATTTTAGGCATGAGTATGGAGAGTGTAGGGCCAAAATGAAATGAGTTCAGACATTCCCTTGAGACCTGAAAGCCCCTCCTGTTTTGGAAACAATCCTCTTACCTCTAAGGGACCTCTTTCATGACGTAATCAGCTATTTTCCTGATGTGCTGCCTCCTTTAGACTTGTTTTACCGACAAATTTCACTGCACTCTTGTATCTGGCGCTGTGGCTTAGCTGGTCAAAGCGCCTGTCTTGTAAACAGGAGATCCTGGGTTCAAATCCCAGCAGTGCCTATGCCACAGGATGTGGGCACCATTCACTTAAACATTTTACGTATGTAAAAATGTGCATGCTGAACAGTGTGTAGCTGCACAAAAAGTGGAAATCTAAGAAGTGATGTGCATGCAATAGCGTCTTAAAACTAGGCTTTTTGTGGCTCTGTGGCGCAATGGATAGCGCATTGGACTTCTAGGTTGTGAATGGAGATATTCAAAGGTTGTGGGTTCGAGTCCCACCAGAGTCGTGAATGTCCTCTTTTAGACTTTGTCCTCTTTTACACTTTGTATACAAAATCATCGAACCAGGGACAGTACCTGGCGCTGTGGCTTATTTGGTCAAAGCGCCTGTCTAGTAAACAGGAGATCCTGGGTTCGAATCCCAGCAGTGCCTAATCTGTGTCTTCTAGGAGTAGTCATTCAAACTTTTCAGGTGAAACCATCTCAGCAGGAAAGACAATCTGGACTTCTCGGTTGCAAATGAGAGCTTTAAAAAGGTTGTTGTAAAAATGTGCATGCTGAACAGTGTGTAGCTGCACAAAAAGTGGAAATCTAAGAAGTGATGTGCATGCAATAGCGTCTTAAAACTAGGCTTTTTGTGGCTCTGTGGCGCAATGGATAGCGCATTGGACTTCTAGGTTGTGAATGGAGGTATTCAAAGGTTGTGGGTTCGAGTCCCACCAGAGTCGTGAATGTCCTCTTTTAGACTTTGTCCTCTTTTACACTTTGTATACAAAATCATCGAACCAGGGACTGTACCTGGCGCTGTGGCTTAGTTGGTCAAAGTGCCTGTCTAGTAAACAGGAGATCCTGGGTTCGAATCCCAGCAGTGCCTAATCTGTGTCTTCTAGGAGTAGTCATTCAAACTTTTCAGGTGGAACCGTCTCAGCAGGAAAGACAATCTGGACTTCTCGGTTGCAAATGAAGGCTTTAAAAAGGTTGTTGGCTTTTGGGTCCCACCAGAGTCACAAATGCTATCCCTTTGCATAGACGTCTTTGCCAGACTGACATTTGCTTAAACTTTTCCAGCTTTTTCAGAAGCCAACGCAGCACTTGTTTCTTGTTTTCCTTATTGGGCACACCCAAGTCCGATCATTGAGTACGTTAATAATCAGTCAATTATTTGATTCACCTGTTTTAAATGAGAGAGACAATTAAAAACTATGCTGTGCAGATGCGCTTCAAGAATGCTTTGCAAGCCCCTGGCTTATGCTCGAAATCTGCTACTACCTATTGATAAAGTCAAGCCTATGGATATTTGTAGAAACAAAGTCTTTACGGATATGAAGAATAATACATGGATATCTTTCTGGATTTTGCCCTTTCATGTCAGAAGAAAGCTCAGGAAACATTTTAGGCATGAGTATGGAGAGTGTAGGGCCAAAATGAAATGAGTTCAGACATTCCCTTGAGACCTGAAAGCCCCTCCTGTTTTGGAAACAATCCTCTTACCTCTAAGGGACCTCTTTCATGACGTAATCAGCTATTTTCCTGATGTGCTGCCTCCTTTAGACTTGTTTTCCCGACAAATTTCACTGCACTCTTGTATCTGGCGCTGTGGCTTAGCTGGTCAAAGCGCCTGTCTTGTAAACAGGAGATCCTGGGTTCAAATCCCAGCAGTGCCTATGCCACAGGATGTGGGCACCGTTCACTTAAACATTTTACATATGTAAAAATGTGCATGCTGAACAGTGTGTAGCTGCACAAAAAGTGGAAATCTAAGAAGTGATGTGCATGCAATAGCGTCTTAAAACTAGGCTTTTTGTGGCTCTGTGGCGCAATGGATAGCGCATTGGACTTCTAGGTTGTGAATGGAGATATTCAAAGGTTGTGGGTTCGAGTCCCACCAGAGTCGTGAATGTCCTCTTTTAGACTTTGTCCTCTTTTACACTTTGTATACAAAATCATCGAACCAGGGACAGTACCTGGCGCTGTGGCTTATTTGGTCAAAGCGCCTGTCTAGTAAACAGGAGATCCTGGGTTCGAATCCCAGCAGTGCCTAATCTGTGTCTTCTAGGAGTAGTCATTCAAACTTTTCAGGTGAAACCATCTCAGCAGGAAAGACAATCTGGACTTCTCGGTTGCAAATGAGAGCTTTAAAAAGGTTGTTGTAAAAATGTGCATGCTGAACAGTGTGTAGCTGCACAAAAAGTGGAAATCTAAGAAGTGATGTGCATGCAATAGCGTCTTAAAACTAGGCTTTTTGTGGCTCTGTGGCGCAATGGATAGCGCATTGGACTTCTAGGTTGTGAATGGAGGTATTCAAAGGTTGTGGGTTCGAGTCCCACCAGAGTCGTGAATGTCCTCTTTTAGACTTTGTCCTCTTTTACACTTTGTATACAAAATCATCGAACCAGGGACTGTACCTGGCGCTGTGGCTTAGTTGGTCAAAGTGCCTGTCTAGTAAACAGGAGATCCTGGGTTCGAATCCCAGCAGTGCCTAATCTGTGTCTTCTAGGAGTAGTCATTCAAACTTTTCAGGTGGAACCGTCTCAGCAGGAAAGACAATCTGGACTTCTCGGTTGCAAATGAAGGCTTTAAAAAGGTTGTTGGCTTTTGGGTCCCACCAGAGTCACAAATGCTATCCCTTTGCATAGACGTCTTTGCCAGACTGACATTTGCTTAAACTTTTCCAGCTTTTTCAGAAGCCAACGCAGCACTTGTTTCTTGTTTTCCTTATTGGGCACACCCAAGTCCGATCATTGAGTACGTTAATAATCAGTCAATTATTTGATTCACCTGTTTTAAATGAGAGAGACAATTAAAAACTATGCTGTGCAGATGCGCTTCAAGAATGCTTTGCAAGCCCCTGGCTTATGCTCGAAATCTGCTACTACCTATTGATAAAGTCAAGCCTATGGATATTTGTAGAAACAAAGTCTTTACGGATATGAAGAATAATACATGGATATCTTTCTGGATTTTGCCCTTTCATGTCAGAAGAAAGCTCAGGAAACATTTTAGGCATGAGTATGGAGAGTGTAGGGCCAAAATGAAATGAGTTCAGACATTCCCTTGAGACCTGAAAGCCCCTCCTGTTTTGGAAACAATCCTCTTACCTCTAAGGGACCTCTTTCATGACGTAATCAGCTATTTTCCTGATGTGCTGCCTCCTTTAGACTTGTTTTACCGACAAATTTCACTGCACTCTTGTATCTGGCGCTGTGGCTTAGCTGGTCAAAGCGCCTGTCTTGTAAACAGGAGATCCTGGGTTCAAATCCCAGCAGTGCCTATGCCACAGGATGTGGGCACCGCTCACTTAAACATTTTACATTATGTAAAAATGTGCATGCTGAACAGTGTGTAGCTGCACAAAAAGTGGAAATCTAAGAAGTGATGTGCATGCAATAGCGTCTTAAAACTAGGCTTTTTGCGGCTCTGTGGCGCAATGGATAGCGCATTGGACTTCTAGGTTGTGAATGGAGGTATTCAAAGGTTGTGGGTTCGAGTCCCACCAGAGTCGTGAATGTCCTCTTTTAGACTTTGTCCTCTTTTACACTTTGTATACAAAATCATCGAACCAGGGACTGTACCTGGCGCTGTGGCTTAGTTGGTCAAAGCGCCTGTCTAGTAAACAGGAGATCCTGGGTTCGAATCCCAGCAGGGCCTAATCTGTGTCTTCTAGGAGTAGTCATTCAAAATTTTCAGGTGGAACCGTCTCAGCAGGAAAGACAATCTGGACTTCTCGGTTGCAAATGAAGGCTTTAAAAAGGTTGTTGGCTTTTGGGTCCCACCAGAGTCACAAATGCTATCCCTTTGCATAGACGTCTTTGCCAGACTGACATTTGCTTAAACTTTTCCAACTTTTTCAGAAGCCAACGCAGCACTTGTTTCTTGTTTTCCTTATTGGGCACACCCAAGTCCGATCATTGAGTACGTTAATAATCAGTCAATTATTTGATTCACCTCTTTTAAATGAGAGAGACAATTAAAAACTATGCTGTGCAGATGCGCTTCAAGAATGCTTTGCAAGCCCCTGGCTTAGGCTCGAAATCTGCTACTACCTATTGATAAAGTCAAGCCTATGGATATTTGTAGAAACAAAGTCTTTACGGATATGAAGAATAATACATGGATATCTTTCTGGATTTTGCCCTTTCATGTCAGAAGAAAGCTCAGGAAACATTTTAGGCATGAGTATGGAGAGTGTAGGGCCAAAATGAAATGAGTTCAGACATTCCCTTGAGACCTGAAAGCCCCTCCTGTTTTGGAAACAATCCTCTTACCTCTAAGGGACCTCTTTCATGACGTAATCAGCTATTTTCCTGATGTGCTGCCTCCTTTAGACTTGTTTTACCGACAAATTTCACTGCACTCTTGTATCTGGCGCTGTGGCTTAGCTGGTCAAAGCGCCTGTCTTGTAAACAGGAGATCCTGGGTTCAAATCCCAGCAGTGCCTATGCCACAGGATGTGGGCACCGCTCACTTAAACATTTTACATTATGTAAAAATGTGCATGCTGAACAGTGTGTAGCTGCACAAAAAGTGGAAATCTAAGAAGTGATGTGCATGCAATAGCGTCTTAAAACTAGGCTTTTTGCGGCTCTGTGGCGCAATGGATAGCGCATTGGACTTCTAGGTTGTGAATGGAGGTATTCAAAGGTTGTGGGTTCGAGTCCCACCAGAGTCGTGAATGTCCTCTTTTAGACTTTGTCCTCTTTTACACTTTGTATACAAAATCATCGAACCAGGGACTGTACCTGGCGCTGTGGCTTAGTTGGTCAAAGCGCCTGTCTAGTAAACAGGAGATCCTGGGTTCGAATCCCAGCAGTGCCTAATCTGTGTCTTCTAGGAGTAGTCATTCAAACTTTTCAGGTGGAACCGTCTCAGCAGGAAAGACAATCTGGACTTCTCGGTTGCAAATGAAGGCTTTAAAAAGGTTGTTGGCTTTTGGGTCCCACCAGAGTCACAAATGCTATCCCTTTGCATAGACGTCTTTGCCAGACTGACATTTGCTTAAACTTTTCCAGCTTTTTCAGAAGCCAACGCAGCACTTGTTTCTTGTTTTCCTTATTGGGCACACCCAAGTCCGATCATTGAGTACGTTAATAATCAGTCAATTATTTGATTCACCTGTTTTAAATGAGAGAGACAATTAAAAACTATGCTGTGCAGATGCGCTTCAAGAATGCTTTGCAAGCCCCTGGCTTAGGCTCGAAATCTGCTACTACCTATTGATAAAGTCAAGCCTATGGATATTTGTAGAAACAAAGTCTTTACGGATATGAAGAATAATACATGGATATCTTTCTGGATTTTGCCCTTTCATGTCAGAAGAAAGCTCAGGAAACATTTTAGGCATGAGTATGGAGAGTGTAGGGCCAAAATGAAATGAGTTCAGACATTCCCTTGAGACCTGAAAGCCCCTCCTGTTTTGGAAACAATCCTCTTACCTCTAAGGGACCTCTTTCATGACGTAATCAGCTATTTTCCTGATGTGCTGCCTCCTTTAGACTTGTTTTACCGACAAATTTCACTGCACTCTTGTATCTGGCGCTGTGGCTTAGCTGGTCAAAGCGCCTGTCTTGTAAACAGGAGATCCTGGGTTCAAATCCCAGCAGTGCCTATGCCACAGGATGTGGGCACCGCTCACTTAAACATTTTACATTATGTAAAAATGTGCATGCTGAACAGTGTGTAGCTGCACAAAAAGTGGAAATCTAAGAAGTGATGTGCATGCAATAGCGTCTTAAAACTAGGCTTTTTGCGGCTCTGTGGCGCAATGGATAGCGCATTGGACTTCTAGGTTGTGAATGGAGGTATTCAAAGGTTGTGGGTTCGAGTCCCACCAGAGTCGTGAATGTCCTCTTTTAGACTTTGTCCTCTTTTACACTTTGTATACAAAATCATCGAACCAGGGACTGTACCTGGCGCTGTGGCTTAGTTGGTCAAAGCGCCTGTATAGTAAACAGGAGATCCTGGGTTCGAATCCCAGCAGTGCCTAATCTGTGTCTTCTAGGAGTAGTCATTCAAACTTTTCAGGTGGAACCGTCTCAGCAGGAAAGACAATCTGGACTTCTCGGTTGCAAATGAAGGCTTTAAAAAGGTTGTTGGCTTTTGGGTCCCACCAGAGTCACAAATGCTATCCCTTTGCATAGACGACTTTGCCAGACTGACATTTGCTTAAACTTTTCCAGCTTTTTCAGAAACCAACGCAGCACTTGTTTCTTGTTTTCCTTATTGGGCACACCCAAGTCCGATCATTGAGTACGTTAATAATCAGTCAATTATTTGATTCACCTGTTTTAAATGAGAGAGACAATTAAAAACTATGCTGTGCAGATGCGCTTCAAGAATGCTTTGCAAGCCCCTGGCTTAGGCTCGAAATCTGGTACTACCTATTGATAAAGTCAAGCCTATGGATATTTGTAGAAACAAAGTCTTTACGGATATGAAGAATAATACATGGATATCTTTCTGGATTTTGCCCTTTCATGTCAGAAGAAAGCTCAGGAAACATTTTAGGCATGAGTATGGAGAGTGTAGGGCCAAAATGAAATGAGTTCAGACATTCCCTTGAGACCTGAAAGCCCCTCCTGTTTTGGAAACAATACTCTTACCTCTAAGGGACCTCTTTCATGACGTAATCAGCTATTTTCCTGATGTGCTGCCTCCTTTAGACTTGTTTTACCGACAAATTTCACTGCACTCTTGTATCTGGCGCTGTGGCTTAGCTGGTCAAAGCGCCTGTCTTGTAAACAGGAGATCCTGGGTTCAAATCCCAGCAGTGCCTATGCCACAGGATGTGGGCACCGTTCACTTAAACATTTTACATATGTAAAAATGTGCATGCTAAACAGTGTGTAGCTGCACAAAAAGTGGAAATCTAAGAAGTGATGTGCATGCAATAGCGTCTTAAAACTAGGCTTTTTGTGGCTCTGTGGCGCAATGGATAGCGCATTGGACTTCTAGGTTGTGAATGGAGGTATTCAAAGGTTGTGGGTTCGAGTCCCACCAGAATTGTGAATGTCCTCTTTTAGACTTTGTCCTCTTTTACACTTTGTATACAAAATCATCGAACCAGGGACAATACCTGGCGCTGTGGCTTAGTTGGTCAAAGCGCCTGTCTAGTAAACAGGAGATCCTGGGTCGAATCCCAGCAGTGCCTAATCTGTGTCTTCTAGGAGTAGTCATTCAAACTTTTCAGGTGAAACCATCTCAGCAGGAAAGACAATCTGGACTTCTCGGTTGCAAATGAAGGCTTTAAAAAGGTTCTTGTAAAAATGTGCATGCTGAACAGTGTGTAGCTGCACAAAAAGTGGAAATCTAAGAAGTGATGTGCATGCAATAGCGTCTTAAAACTAGGCTTTTTGTGGCTCTGTGGCGCAATGGATAGCGCATTGGACTTCTAGGTTGTGAATGGAGGTATTCAAAGGTTGTGGGTTCGAGTCCCACCAGAGTTGTGAATGTCCTCTTTTAGACTTTGTCCTCTTTTACACTTTGTATACAAAATCATCGAACCAGGGACAGTACCTGGCGCTGTGGCTTAGTTGGTCAAAGCGCCTGTCTAGTAAACAGGAGATCCTGGGTCGAATCCCAGCAGTGCCTAATCTGTGTCTTCTAGGAGTAGTCATTCAAACTTTTCAGGTGAAACCATCTCAGCAGGAAAGACAATCTGGACTTCTCGGTTGCAAATGAAGGCTTTAAAAAGGTTCTTGTAAAAATGTGCATGCTGAATAGTGTGTAGCTGCACAAAAAGTGGAAATCTAAGAAGTGATGTGCATGCAATAGCGTCTTAAAACTAGGCTTTTTGTGGCTCTGTGGCGCAATGGATAGCGCATTGGACTTCTAGGTTGTGAATGGAGGTATTCAAAAGTTGTGGGTTCGAGTCCCACCAGAGTCGTGAATGTCCTCTTTTAGACTTTGTCCTCTTTTACACTTTGTATACAAAATCATCGAACCAGGGACAGTACCTGGCGCTGTGGCTTAGTTGGTCAAAGCGCCTGTCTAGTAAACTGGAGATCCTGGGTTCGAATCCCAGCAGTGCCTAATCTGTGTCTTCTAGGAGTAGTCATTCAAACTTTTCAGGTGGAACCGTCTCAGCAGGAAAGACAATCTGGACTTCTCGGTTGCAAATGAAGGCTTTAAAAAGGTTGTTGGCTTTTGGGTCCCACCAGAGTCACAAATGCTATCCCTTTGCATAGACGTCTTTGCCAGACTGACATTTGCTTAAACTTTTCCAGCTTTTTCAGAAGCCAACGCAGCACTTGTTTCTTGTTTTCCTTATTGGGCACACCCAAGTCCGATCATTGAGTACGTTAATAATCAGTCAATTATTTGATTCACCTGTTTTAAATGAGAGAGACAATTAAAAACTATGCTGTGCAGATGCGCTTCAAGAATGCTTTGCAAGCCCCTGGCTTAGGCTCGAAATCTGCTACTACCTATTGATAAAGTCAAGCCCATGGATATTTGTAGAAACAAAGTCTTTACGGATATGAAGAATAATACATGGATATCTTTCTGGATTTTGCCCTTTCATGTCAGAAGAAAGCTCAGGAAACATTTTAGGCATGAGTATGGAGAGTGTAGGGCCAAAATGAAATGAGTTCAGACATTCCCTTGAGACCTGAAAGCCCCTCCTGTTTTGGAAACAATCCTCTTACCTCTAAGGGACCTCTTTCATGACGTAATCAGCTATTTTCCTGATGTGCTGCCTCCTTTAGACTTGTTTTACCGACAAATTTCACTGCACTCTTGTATCTGGCGCTGTGGCTTAGCTGGTCAAAGCGCCTGTCTCGTAAACAGGAGATCCTGGGTTCAAATCCCAGAAGTGCCTATGCCACAGGATGTGGGCACCGCTCACTTAAACATTTTACATATGTAAAAATGTGCATGCTGAACAGTGTGTAGCTGCACAAAAAGTGGAAATCTAAGAAGTGATGTGCATGCAATAGCGTCTTAAAACTAGGCTTTTTGTGGCTCTGTGGAGCAATGGATAGCGCATTGGACTTCTAGGTTGTGAATGGAGGTATTCAAAGGTTGTGGGTTCGAGTCCCACCAGAGTCGTGAATGTCCTCTTTTAGACTTTGTCCTCTTTTACACTTTGTATACAAAATCATCGAACCAGGGACAGTACCTGGCGCTGTGGCTTATTTGGTCAAAGCGCCTGTCTAGTAAACAGGAGATCCTGGGTTCGAATCCCAGCAGTGCCTAATCTGTGTCTTCTAGGAGTAGTCATTCAAACTTTTCAGGTGAAACCATCTCAGCAGGAAAGACAATCTGGACTTCTCGGTTGCAAATGAGAGCTTTAAAAAGGTTGTTGTAAAAATGTGCATGCTGAACAGTGTGTAGCTGCACAAAAAGTGGAAATCTAAGAAGTGATGTGCATGCAATAGCGTCTTAAATCTAGGCTTTTTGCGGCTCTGTGGCGCAATGGATAGCGCGTTGGACTTCTAGGTTGTGAATGGAGGTATTCAAAGGTTGTGGGTTCGAGTCCCACCAGAGTCGTGAATGTCCTCTTTTAGACTTTGTCCTCTTTTACACTTTGTATACAAAATCATCGAACCAGGGACTGTACCTGGCGCTGTGGCTTAGTTGGTCAAAGCGCCTGTCTAGTAAACAGGAGATCCTGGGTTCGAATCCCAGCAGTGCCTAATCTGTGTCTTCTAGGAGTAGTCATTCAAACTTTTCAGGTGGAACCGTCTCAGCAGGAAAGACAATCTGGACTTCTCGGTTGCAAATGAAGGCTTTAAAAAGGTTGTTGGCTTTTGGGTCCCACCAGAGTCACAAATGCTATCCCTTTGCATAGACGTCTTTGCCAGACTGACATTTGCTTAAACTTTTCCAGCTTTTTCAGAAGCCAACGCAGCACTTGTTTCTTGTTTTCCTTATTGGGCACACCCAAGTCCGATCATTGAGTACGTTAATAATCAGTCAATTATTTGATTCACCTCTTTTAAATGAGAGAGACAATTAAAAACTATGCTGTGCAGATGCGCTTCAAGAATGCTTTGCAAGCCCCTGACTTAGGCTCGAAATCTGCTACTACCTATTGATAAAGTCAAGCCTATGGATATTTGTAGAAACAAAGTCTTTACGGATATGAAGAATAATACATAGATATCTTTCTGGATTTTGCCCTTTCATGTCAGAAGAAAGCTCAGGAAACATTTTAGGCATGAGTATGGAGAGTGTAGGGCCAAAATGAAATGAGTTCAGACATTACCTTGAGACCTGAAAGCCCCTCCTGTTTTGGAAACAATCCTCTTACCTCTAAGGGACCTCTTTCATGACGTAATCAGCTATTTTCCTGATGTGCTGCCTCCTTTAGACTTGTTTTACCGACAAATTTCACTGCACTCTTGTATCTGGCGCTGTGGCTTAGCTGGTCAAAGCGCCTGTCTTGTAAACAGGAGATCCTGGGTTCAAATCCCAGCAGTGCCTATGCCACAGGATGTGGGCACCGTTCACTTAAACATTTTACGTATGTAAAAATGTGCATGCTGAACAGTGTGTAGCTGCACAAAAAGTGGAAATCTAAGAAGTGATGTGCATGCAATAGCGTCTTAAAACTAGGCTTTTTGTGGCTCTGTAGCGCAATGGATAGCGCATTGGACTTCTAGGTTGTGAATGGAGGTATTCAAAGGTTGTAGGTTCGAGTCCCACCAGAGTCGTGAATGTCCTCTTTTAGACTTTGTCCTCTTTTACACTTTGTATACAAAATCATCGAACCAGGGACAGTACCTGGCGCTGTGGCTTAGTTGGTCAAAGCGCCTGTCTAGTAAACAGGAGATCCTGGGTTCGAATCCCAGCAGTGCCTAATCTGTGTCTTCTAGGAGTAGTCATTCAAACTTTTCAGGTGAAACCATCTCAGCAGGAAAGACAATCTGGACTTCTCGGTTGCAAATGAAGGCTTTAAAAAGGTTGTTGGTTTTTGGGTCCCACCAGAGTCACAAATGCTATCCCTTTGCATAGACGTCTTTGCCAGACTGACATTTGCTTAAACTTTTCCAGCTTTTCCAGAAGCCAACGCAGCACTTGTTTCTTGTTTTCCTTATTGGGCACACCCAAGTCCGATCATTGAGTACGTTAATAATCAGTCAATTATTTGATTCACCTGTTTTAAATGAGAGAGACAATTAAAAACTATGCTGTGCAGATGCGCTTCAAGAATGCTTTGCAAGCCCCTGGCTTAGGCTCGAAATCTGTTACTACCTATTGATAAAGTCAAGCCTATGGATATTTGTAGAAACAAAGTCTTTACGGATATGAAGAATAATGCATGGATATCTTTCTGGATTTTGCCCTTTCATGTCAGAAGAAAGCTCAGGAAACATTTTAGGCATGAGTATGGAGAGTGTAGGGCCAAAATGAAATGAGTTCAGACATTCCCTTGAGACCTGAAAGCCCCTCATGTTTTGGAAACAATCCTCTTACCTCTAAGGGACCTCTTTCATGACGTAGTCAGCTATTTTCCTAATGTGCTGCCTCTTTTAGACTTGTTTTACAGACAAATTTCATTGCACTTTTGTAACTGGCGCTGTGGCTTAGCTGGTCAAAGCGCCTGTCTCGTAAACAGGAGATCCTGGGTTCAAATCCCAGCAGTGCCTATGCCACAGGATGTGGGCACCACTCACTTAAACATTTTACATATGTAAAAATGTGCATGCTGAACAGTGTGTAGCTGCACAAAAAGTGGAAATCTAAGAAGTGATGTGCATGCAATAGCGTCTTAAAACTAGGCTTTTTGTGGCTCTGTGGCGCAATGGATAGCGCATTGGACTTCTAGGTTGTGAATGGAGGTATTCAAAGGTTGTGGGGTCGAGTCCCACCAGAGTCGTGAATGTCCTCTTTTAGACTTTGTCCTCTTTTACACTTTGTATACAAAATCATCGAACCAGGGACAGTACCTGGCGCTGTGGCTTATTTGGTCAAAGCGCCTGTCTAGTAAACAGGAGATCCTGGGTTCGAATCCCAGCAGTGCCTAATCTGTGTCTTCTAGGAGTAGTCATTCAAACTTTTCAGGTGAAACCATCTCAGCAGGAAAGACAATCTGGACTTCTCGGTTGCAAATGAGAGCTTTAAAAAGGTTGTTGTAAAAATGTGCATGCTGAACAGTGTGTAGCTGCACAAAAAGTGGAAATCTAAGAAGTGATGTGCATGCAATAGCGTCTTAAATCTAGGCTTTTTGCGGCTCTGTGGCGCAATGGATAGCGCGTTGGACTTCTAGGTTGTGAATGGAGGTATTCAAAGGTTGTGGGTTCGAGTCCCACCAGAGTCGTGAATGTCCTCTTTTAGACTTTGTCCTCTTTTACACTTTGTATACAAAATCATCGAACCAGGGACTGTACCTGGCGCTGTGGCTTAGTTGGTCAAAGCGCCTGTCTAGTAAACAGGAGATCCTGGGTTCGAATCCCAGCAGTGCCTAATCTGTGTCTTCTAGGAGTAGTCATTCAAACTTTTCAGGTGGAACCGTCTCAGCAGGAAAGACAATCTGGACTTCTCGGTTGCAAATGAAGGCTTTAAAAAGGTTGTTGGCTTTTGGGTCCCACCAGAGTCACAAATGCTATCCCTTTGCATAGACGTCTTTGCCAGACTGACATTTGCTTAAACTTTTCCAGCTTTTTCAGAAGCCAACGCAGCACTTGTTTCTTGTTTTCCTTATTGGGCACACCCAAGTCCGATCATTGAGTACGTTAATAATCAGTCAATTATTTGATTCACCTCTTTTAAATGAGAGAGACAATTAAAAACTATGCTGTGCAGATGCGCTTCAAGAATGCTTTGCAAGCCCCTGACTTAGGCTCGAAATCTGCTACTACCTATTGATAAAGTCAAGCCTATGGATATTTGTAGAAACAAAGTCTTTACGGATATGAAGAATAATACATAGATATCTTTCTGGATTTTGCCCTTTCATGTCAGAAGAAAGCTCAGGAAACATTTTAGGCATGAGTATGGAGAGTGTAGGGCCAAAATGAAATGAGTTCAGACATTACCTTGAGACCTGAAAGCCCCTCCTGTTTTGGAAACAATCCTCTTACCTCTAAGGGACCTCTTTCATGACGTAATCAGCTATTTTCCTGATGTGCTGCCTCCTTTAGACTTGTTTTACCGACAAATTTCACTGCACTCTTGTATCTGGCGCTGTGGCTTAGCTGGTCAAAGCGCCTGTCTTGTAAACAGGAGATCCTGGGTTCAAATCCCAGCAGTGCCTATGCCACAGGATGTGGGCACCGTTCACTTAAACATTTTACGTATGTAAAAATGTGCATGCTGAACAGTGTGTAGCTGCACAAAAAGTGGAAATCTAAGAAGTGATGTGCATGCAATAGCGTCTTAAAACTAGGCTTTTTGTGGCTCTGTAGCGCAATGGATAGCGCATTGGACTTCTAGGTTGTGAATGGAGGTATTCAAAGGTTGTAGGTTCGAGTCCCACCAGAGTCGTGAATGTCCTCTTTTAGACTTTGTCCTCTTTTACACTTTGTATACAAAATCATCGAACCAGGGACAGTACCTGGCGCTGTGGCTTAGTTGGTCAAAGCGCCTGTCTAGTAAACAGGAGATCCTGGGTTCGAATCCCAGCAGTGCCTAATCTGTGTCTTCTAGGAGTAGTCATTCAAACTTTTCAGGTGAAACCATCTCAGCAGGAAAGACAATCTGGACTTCTCGGTTGCAAATGAAGGCTTTAAAAAGGTTGTTGGTTTTTGGGTCCCACCAGAGTCACAAATGCTATCCCTTTGCATAGACGTCTTTGCCAGACTGACATTTGCTTAAACTTTTCCAGCTTTTCCAGAAGCCAACGCAGCACTTGTTTCTTGTTTTCCTTATTGGGCACACCCAAGTCCGATCATTGAGTACGTTAATAATCAGTCAATTATTTGATTCACCTGTTTTAAATGAGAGAGACAATTAAAAACTATGCTGTGCAGATGCGCTTCAAGAATGCTTTGCAAGCCCCTGGCTTAGGCTCGAAATCTGTTACTACCTATTGATAAAGTCAAGCCTATGGATATTTGTAGAAACAAAGTCTTTACGGATATGAAGAATAATGCATGGATATCTTTCTGGATTTTGCCCTTTCATGTCAGAAGAAAGCTCAGGAAACATTTTAGGCATGAGTATGGAGAGTGTAGGGCCAAAATGAAATGAGTTCAGACATTCCCTTGAGACCTGAAAGCCCCTCATGTTTTGGAAACAATCCTCTTACCTCTAAGGGACCTCTTTCATGACGTAGTCAGCTATTTTCCTAATGTGCTGCCTCTTTTAGACTTGTTTTACAGACAAATTTCATTGCACTTTTGTAACTGGCGCTGTGGCTTAGCTGGTCAAAGCGCCTGTCTCGTAAACAGGAGATCCTGGGTTCAAATCCCAGCAGTGCCTATGCCACAGGATGTGGGCACCACTCACTTAAACATTTTACATATGTAAAAATGTGCATGCTGAACAGTGTGTAGCTGCACAAAAAGTGGAAATCTAAGAAGTGATGTGCATGCAATAGCGTCTTAAAACTAGGCTTTTTGTGGCTCTGTGGCGCAATGGATAGCGCATTGGACTTCTAGGTTGTGAATGGAGGTATTCAAAGGTTGTGGGTTCGAGTCCCACCAGAGTCGTGAATGTCCTCTTTTAGACTTTGTCCTCTTTTACACTTTGTATACAAAATCATTGAAACAGGGACAGTACCTGGCGCTGTGGCTTAGTTGGTCAAAGCGCCTGTCTAGTAAACAGGAGATCCTGGGTTCGAATCCCAGCAGGGCCTAATCTGTGTCTTCTAGGAGTAGTCATACAAAATTTTCAGGTGAAACCGTCTCAGCAGGAAAGACAATCTGGACTTCTCGGTTGCAAATGAAGGCTTTAAAAAGGTTGTTGGTTTTTGGGTCCCACCAGAGTCACAAATGCTATCCCTTTGCATAGACGTCTTTGCCAGACTGACATTTGCTTAAACTTTTCCAGCTTTTCCAGAAGCCAACGCAGCACTTGTTTCTTGTTTTCCTTATTGGGCACACCCAAGTCCGATCATTGAGTACGTTAATAATCAGTCAATTATTTGATTCACCTGTTTTAAATGAGAGAGACAATTAAAAACTATGCTGTGCAGATGCGCTTCAAGAATGCTTTGCAAGCCCCTGGCTTAGGCTCGAAATCTGTTACTACCTATTGATAAAGTCAAGCCTATGGATATTTGTAGAAACAAAGTCTTTACGGATATGAAGAATAATGCATGGATATCTTTCTGGATTTTGCCCTTTCATGTCAGAAGAAAGCTCAGGAAACATTTTAGGCATGAGTATGGAGAGTGTAGGGCCAAAATTAAATGAGTTCAGACATTCCCTTGAGACCTGAAAGCCCCTCATGTTTTGGAAACAATCCTCTTACCTCTAAGGGACCTCTTTCATGACGTAGTCAGCTATTTTCCTAATGTGCTGCCTCTTTTAGACTTGTTTTACAGACAAATTTCATTGCACTTTTGTAACTGGCGCTGTGGCTTAGCTGGTCAAAGCGCCTGTCTCGTAAACAGGAGATCCTGGGTTCAAATCCCAGCAGTGCCTATGCCACAGGATGTGGGCACCACTCACTTAAACATTTTACATATGTAAAAATGTGCATGCTGAACAGTGTGTAGCTGCACAAAAAGTGGAAATCTAAGAAGTGATGTGCATGCAATAGCGTCTTAAAACTAGGCTTTTTGTGGCTCTGTGGCGCAATGGATAGCGCATTGGACTTCTAGGTTGTGAATGGAGGTATTCAAAGGTTGTGGGTTTGAGTCCCACCAGAGTCGTGAATGTCCTCTTTTAGACTTTGTCCTCTTTTACACTTTGTATACAAAATCATTGAAACAGGGACAGTACCTGGCGCTGTGGCTTAGTTGGTCAAAGCGCCTGTCTAGTAAACAGGAGATCCTGGGTTCGAATCCCAGCAGGGCCTAATCTGTGTCTTCTAGGAGTAGTCATACAAAATTTTCAGGTGAAACCGTCTCAGCAGGAAAGACAATCTGGACTTCTCGGTTGCAAATGAAGGCTTTAAAAAGGTTGTTGGTTTTTGGGTCCCACCAGAGTCACAAATGCTATCCCTTTGCATAGACGTCTTTGCCAGACTGACATTTGCTTAAACTTTTCCAGCTTTTTCAGAAGCCAACGCAGCACTTGTTTCTTGTTTTCCTTATTGGGCACACCCAAGTCCGATCATTGAGTACGTTAATAATCAGTCAATTATTTGATTCACCTGTTTTAAATGAGAGAGACAATTAAAAACTATGCTGTGCAGATGCGCTTCAAGAATGCTTTGCAAGCCCCTGGCTTAGGCTCGAAATCTGCTACTACCTATTGATAAAGTCAAGCCTATGGATATTTGTAGAAACAAAGTCTTTACGGATATGAAGAATAATACATGGATATCTTTCTGGATTTTGCCCTTTCATGTCAGAAGAAAGCTCAGGAAACATTTTAGGCATGAGTATGGAGAGTGTAGGGCCAAAATGAAATGAGTTCAGACATTCCCTTGAGACCTGAAAGCCCCTCCTGTTTTGGAAACAATCCTCTTACCTCTAAGGGACCTCTTTCATGACGTAATCAGCTATTTTCCTGATGTGCTGCCTCCTTTAGACTTGTTTTACCGACAAATTTCACTGCACTCTTGTATCTGGCGCTGTGGCTTAGCTGGTCAAAGCGCCTGTCTTGTAAACAGGAGATCCTGGGTTCAAATCCCAGCAGTGCCTATGCCACAGGATGTGGGCACCGCTCACTTAAACATTTTACATTATGTAAAAATGTGCATGCTGAACAGTGTGTAGCTGCACAAAAAGTGGAAATCTAAGAAGTGATGTGCATGCAATAGCGTCTTAAAACTAGGCTTTTTGCGGCTCTGTGGCGCAATGGATAGCGCATTGGACTTCTAGGTTGTGAATGGAGGTATTCAAAGGTTGTGGGTTCGAGTCCCACCAGAGTCGTGAATGTCCTCTTTTAGACTTTGTCCTCTTTTACACTTTGTATACAAAATCATCGAACCAGGGACTGTACCTGGCGCTGTGGCTTAGTTGGTCAAAGCGCCTGTCTAGTAAACAGGAGATCCTGGGTTCGAATCCCAGCAGTGCCTAATCTGTGTCTTCTAGGAGTAGTCATTCAAACTTTTCAGGTGGAACCGTCTCAGCAGGAAAGACAATCTGGACTTCTCGGTTGCAAATGAAGGCTTTAAAAAGGTTGTTGGCTTTTGGGTCCCACCAGAGTCACAAATGCTATCCCTTTGCATAGACGTCTTTGCCAGACTGACATTTGCTTAAACTTTTCCAGCTTTTTCAGAAGCCAACGCAGCACTTGTTTCTTGTTTTCCTTATTGGGCACACCCAAGTCCGATCATTGAGTACGTTAATAATCAGTCAATTATTTGATTCACCTCTTTTAAATGAGAGAGACAATTAAAAACTATGCTGTGCAGATGCGCTTCAAGAATGCTTTGCAAGCCCCTGGCTTAGGCTCGAAATCTGCTACTACCTATTGATAAAGTCAAGCCTATGGATATTTGTAGAAACAAAGTCTTTACGGATATGAAGAATAATACATGGATATCTTTCTGGATTTTGCCCTTTCATGTCAGAAGAAAGCTCAGGAAACATTTTAGGCATGAGTATGGAGAGTGTAGGGCCAAAATGAAATGAGTTCAGACATTCCCTTGAGACCTAAAAGCCCCTCCTGTTTTGGAAACAATCCTCTTACCTCTAAGGGACCTCTTTCATGACGTAATCAGCTATTTTCCTGATGTGCTGCCTCCTTTAGACTTGTTTTACCGACAAATTTCACTGCACTCTTGTATCTGGCGCTGTGGCTTAGCTGGTCAAAGCGCCTGTCTTGTAAACAGGAGATCCTGGGTTCAAATCCCAGCAGTGCCTATGCCACAGGATGTGGGCACCGCTCACTTAAACATTTTACATTATGTAAAAATGTGCATGCTGAACAGTGTGTAGCTGCACAAAAAGTGGAAATCTAAGAAGTGATGTGCATGCAATAGCGTCTTAAAACTAGGCTTTTTGCGGCTCTGTGGCGCAATGGATAGCGCATTGGACTTCTAGGTTGTGAATGGAGGTATTCAAAGGTTGTGGGTTCGAGTCCCACCAGAGTCGTGAATGTCCTCTTTTAGACTTTGTCCTCTTTTACACTTTGTATACAAAATCATCGAACCAGGGACTGTACCTGGCGCTGTGGCTTAGTTGGTCAAAGCGCCTGTCTAGTAAACAGGAGATCCTGGGTTCGAATCCCAGCAGTGCCTAATCTGTGTCTTCTAGGAGTAGTCATTCAAACTTTTCAGGTGGAACCGTCTCAGCAGGAAAGACAATCTGGACTTCTCGGTTGCAAATGAAGGCTTTAAAAAGGTTGTTGGCTTTTGGGTCCCACCAGAGTCACAAATGCTATCCCTTTGCATAGACGTCTTTGCCAGACTGACATTTGCTTAAACTTTTCCAGCTTTTTCAGAAGCCAACGCAGCACTTGTTTCTTGTTTTCCTTATTGGGCACACCCAAGTCCGATCATTGAGTACGTTAATAATCAGTCAATTATTTGATTCACCTCTTTTAAATGAGAGAGACAATTAAAAACTATGCTGTGCAGATGCGCTTCAAGAATGCTTTGCAAGCCCCTGGCTTAGGCTCGAAATCTGCTACTACCTATTGATAAAGTCAAGCCTATGGATATTTGTAGAAACAAAGTCTTTACGGATATGAAGAATAATGCATGGATATCTTTCTGGATTTTGCCCTTTCATGTCAGAAGAAAGCTCAGGAAACATTTTAGGCATGAGTATGGAGAGTGTAGGGCCAAAATGAAATGAGTTCAGACATTCCCTTGAGACCTGAAAGCCCCTCCTGTTTTGGAAACAATCCTCTTACCTCTAAGGGACCTCTTTCATGACGTAATCAGCTATTTTCCTGATGTGCTGCCTCCTTTAGACTTGTTTTACCGACAAATTTCACTGCACTCTTGTATCTGGCGCTGTGGCTTAGCTGGTCAAAGCGCCTGTCTTGTAAACAGGAGATCCTGGGTTCAAATCCCAGCAGTGCCTATGCCACAGGATGTGGGCACCGTTCACTTAAACATTTTACGTATGTAAAAATGTGCATGCTGAACAGTGTGTAGCTGCACAAAAAGTGGAAATCTAAGAAGTGATGTGCATGCAATAGCGTCTTAAAACTAGGCTTTTTGTGGCTCTGTGGCGCAATGGATAGCGCATTGGACTTCTAGGTTGTGAATGGAGGTATTCAAAGGTTGTGGGTTCGAGTCCCACCAGAGTCGTGAATGTCCTCTTTTAGACTTTGTCCTCTTTTACACTTTGTATACAAAATCATCGAACCAGGGACAGTACCTGGCGCTGTGGCTTAGTTGGTCAAAGCGCCTGTCTAGTAAACAGGAGATCCTGGGTCGAATCCCAGCAGTGCCTAATCTGTGTCTTCTAGGAGTAGTCATTCAAACTTTTCAGGTGAAACCATCTCAGCAGGAAAGACAATCTGGACTTCTCGGTTGCAAATGAAGGCTTTAAAAAGGTTCTTGTAAAAATGTGCATGCTGAATAGTGTGTAGCTGCACAAAAAGTGGAAATCTAAGAAGTGATGTGCATGCAATAGCGTCTTAAAACTAGGCTTTTTGTGGCTCTGTGGCGCAATGGATAGCGCATTGGACTTCTAGGTTGTGAATGGAGGTATTCAAAAGTTGTGGGTTCGAGTCCCACCAGAGTCGTGAATGTCCTCTTTTAGACTTTGTCCTCTTTTACACTTTGTATACAAAATCATCGAACCAGGGACAGTACCTGGCGCTGTGGCTTAGTTGGTCAAAGCGCCTGTCTAGTAAACTGGAGATCCTGGGTTCGAATCCCAGCAGTGCCTAATCTGTGTCTTCTAGGAGTAGTCATTCAAACTTTTCAGGTGGAACCGTCTCAGCAGGAAAGACAATCTGGACTTCTCGGTTGCAAATGAAGGCTTTAAAAAGGTTGTTGGCTTTTGGGTCCCACCAGAGTCACAAATGCTATCCCTTTGCATAGACGTCTTTGCCAGACTGACATTTGCTTAAACTTTTCCAGCTTTTTCAGAAGCCAACGCAGCACTTGTTTCTTGTTTTCCTTATTGGGCACACCCAAGTCCGATCATTGAGTACGTTAATAATCAGTCAATTATTTGATTCACCTGTTTTAAATGAGAGAGACAATTAAAAACTATGCTGTGCAGATGCGCTTCAAGAATGCTTTGCAAGCCCCTGGCTTAGGCTCGAAATCTGCTACTACCTATTGATAAAGTCAAGCCCATGGATATTTGTAGAAACAAAGTCTTTACGGATATGAAGAATAATACATGGATATCTTTCTGGATTTTGCCCTTTCATGTCAGAAGAAAGCTCAGGAAACATTTTAGGCATGAGTATGGAGAGTGTAGGGCCAAAATGAAATGAGTTCAGACATTCCCTTGAGACCTGAAAGCCCCTCCTGTTTTGGAAACAATCCTCTTACCTCTAAGGGACCTCTTTCATGACGTAATCAGCTATTTTCCTGATGTGCTGCCTCCTTTAGACTTGTTTTACCGACAAATTTCACTGCACTCTTGTATCTGGCGCTGTGGCTTAGCTGGTCAAAGCGCCTGTCTCGTAAAAAGGAGATCCTGGGTTCAAATCCCAGAAGTGCCTATGCCACAGGATGTGGGCACCGCTCACTTAAACATTTTACATATGTAAAAATGTGCATGCTGAACAGTGTGTAGCTGCACAAAAAGTGGAAATCTAAGAAGTGATGTGCATGCAATAGCGTCTTAAAACTAGGCTTTTTGTGGCTCTGTGGAGCAATGGATAGCGCATTGGACTTCTAGGTTGTGAATGGAGGTATTCAAAGGTTGTGGGTTCGAGTCCCACCAGAGTCGTGAATGTCCTCTTTTAGACTTTGTCCTCTTTTACACTTTGTATACAAAATCATCGAACCAGGGACAGTACCTGGCGCTGTGGCTTATTTGGTCAAAGCGCCTGTCTAGTAAACAGGAGATCCTGGGTTCGAATCCCAGCAGTGCCTAATCTGTGTCTTCTAGGAGTAGTCATTCAAACTTTTCAGGTGAAACCATCTCAGCAGGAAAGACAATCTGGACTTCTCGGTTGCAAATGAGAGCTTTAAAAAGGTTGTTGTAAAAATGTGCATGCTGAACAGTGTGTAGCTGCACAAAAAGTGGAAATCTAAGAAGTGATGTGCATGCAATAGCGTCTTAAAACTAGGCTTTTTGCGGCTCTGTGGCGCAATGGATAGCGCATTGGACTTCTAGGTTGTGAATGGAGGTATTCAAAGGTTGTGGGTTCGAGTCCCACCAGAGTCGTGAATGTCCTCTTTTAGACTTTGTCCTCTTTTACACTTTGTATACAAAATCATCGAACCAGGGACTGTACCTGGCGCTGTGGCTTAGTTGGTCAAAGCGCCTGTCTAGTAAACAGGAGATCCTGGGTTCAAATCCCAGCAGTGCCTAATCTGTGTCTTCTAGGAGTAGTCATTCAAACTTTTCAGGTGGAACCGTCTCAGCAGGAAAGACAATCTGGACTTCTCGGTTGCAAATGAAGGCTTTAAAAAGGTTGTTGGCTTTTGGGTCCCACCAGAGTCACAAATGCTATCCCTTTGCATAGACATCTTTGCCAGACTGACATTTGCTTAAACTTTTCCAGCTTTTTCAGAAGCCAACGCAGCACTTGTTTCTTGTTTTCCTTATTGGGCACACCCAAGTCCGATCATTGAGTACGTTAATAATCAGTCAATTATTTGATTCACCTCTTTTAAATGAGAGAGACAATTAAAAACTATGCTGTGCAGATGTGCTTCAAGAATGCTTTGCAAGCCCCTGGCTTAGGCTCGAAATCTGCTACTACCTATTGATAAAGTCAAGCCTATGGATATTTGTAGAAACAAAGTCTTTACGGATATGAAGAATAATACATGGATATCTATCTGGATTTTGCCCTTTCATGTCAGAAGAAAGCTCAGGAAGCATTTTAGGCATGAGTATGGAGAGTGTAGGGCCAAAATGAAATGAGTTCAGACATTCCCTTGAGACCTGAAAGCCCCTCCTGTTTTGGAAACAATCCTCTTACCTCTAAGGGACCTCTTTCATGACGTAATCAGCTATTTTCCTGATGTGCTGCCTCCTTTAGACTTGTTTTACCGACAAATTTCACTGCACTCTTGTATCTGGCGCTGTGGCTTAGCTGGTCAAAGCGCCTGTCTTGTAAACAGGAGATCCTGGGTTCAAATCCCAGCAGTGCCTATGCCACAGGATGTGGGCACCGCTCACTTAAACATTTTACATTATGTAAAAATGTGCATGCTGAACAGTGTGTAGCTGCACAAAAAGTGGAAATCTAAGAAGTGATGTGCATGCAATAGCGTCTTAAAACTAGGCTTTTTGCGGCTCTGTGGCGCAATGGATAGCGCATTGGACTTCTAGGTTGTGAATGGAGGTATTCAAAGGTTGTGGGTTCGAGTCCCACCAGAGTCGTGAATGTCCTCTTTTAGACTTTGTCCTCTTTTACACTTTGTATACAAAATCATCGAACCAGGGACTGTACCTGGCGCTGTGGCTTAGTTGGTCAAAGCGCCTGTCTAGTAAACAGGAGATCCTGGGTTCGAATCCCAGCAGTGCCTAATCTGTGTCTTCTAGGAGTAGTCATTCAAACTTTTCAGGTGGAACCGTCTCAGCAGGAAAGACAATCTGGACTTCTCGGTTGCAAATGAAGGCTTTAAAAAGGTTGTTGGCTTTTGGGTCCCACCAGAGTCACAAATGCTATCCCTTTGCATAGACGTCTTTGCCAGACTGACATTTGCTTAAACTTTTCCAGCTTTTTCAGAAGCCAACGCAGCACTTGTTTCTTGTTTTCCTTATTGGGCACACCCAAGTCCGATCATTGAGTACGTTAATAATCAGTCAATTATTTGATTCACCTGTTTTAAATGAGAGAGACAATTAAAAACTATGCTGTGCAGATGCGCTTCAAGAATGCTTTGCAAGCCCCTGGCTTAGGCTCGAAATCTGCTACTACCTATTGATAAAGTCAAGCCTATGGATATTTGTAGAAACAAAGTCTTTACGGATATGAAGAATAATACATGGATATCTTTCTGGATTTTGCCCTTTCATGTCAGAAGAAAGCTCAGGAAACATTTTAGGCATGAGTATGGAGAGTGTAGGGCCAAAATGAAATGAGTTCAGACATTCCCTTGAGACCTGAAAGCCCCTCCTGTTTTGGAAACAATCCTCTTACCTCTAAGGGACCTCTTTCATGACGTAATCAGCTATTTTCCTGATGTGCTGCCTCCTTTAGACTTGTTTTACCGACAAATTTCACTGCACTCTTGTATCTGGCGCTGTGGCTTAGCTGGTCAAAGCGCCTGTCTTGTAAACAGGAGATCCTGGGTTCAAATCCCAGCAGTGCCTATGCCACAGGATGTGGGCACCATTCACTTAAACATTTTACGTATGTAAAAATGTGCATGCTGAACAGTGTGTAGCTGCACAAAAAGTGGAAATCTAAGAAGTGATGTGCATGCAATAGCGTCTTAAAACTAGGCTTTTTGTGGCTCTGTAGCGCAATGGATAGCGCATTGGACTTCTAGGTTGTGAATGGAGGTATTCAAAGGTTGTAGGTTCGAGTCCCACCAGAGTCGTGAATGTCCTCTTTTAGACTTTGTCCTCTTTTACACTTTGTATACAAAATCATCGAACCAGGGACAGTACCTGGCGCTGTGGCTTAGTTGGTCAAAGCGCCTGTCTAGTAAACAGGAGATCCTGGGTTCGAATCCCAGCAGTGCCTAATCTGTGTCTTCTAGGAGTAGTCATTCAAACATTTCAGGTGAAACCATCTCAGCAGGAAAGACAATCTGGACTTCTCGGTTGCAAATGAAGGCTTTAAAAAGGTTGTTGGTTTTTGGGTCCCACCAGAGTCACAAATGCTATCCCTTTGCATAGACGTCTTTGCCAGACTGACATTTGCTTAAACTTTTCCAGCTTTTCCAGAAGCCAACGCAGCACTTGTTTCTTGTTTTCCTTATTGGGCACACCCAAGTCCGATCATTGAGTACGTTAATAATCAGTCAATTATTTGATTCACCTGTTTTAAATGAGAGAGACAATTAAAAACTATGCTGTGCAGATGCGCTTCAAGAATGCTTTGCAAGCCCCTGGCTTAGGCTTGAAATCTGCTACTACCTATTGATAAAGTCAAGCCTATGGATATTTGTAGAAACAAAGTCTTTACGGATATGAAGAATAATGCATGGATATCTTTCTGGATTTTGCCCTTTCATGTCAGAAGAAAGCTCAGGAAACATTTTAGGCATGAGTATGGAGAGTGTAGGGCCAAAATGAAATGAGTTCAGACATTCCCTTGAGACCTGAAAGCCCCTCATGTTTTGGAAACAATCCTCTTACCTCTAAGGGACCTCTTTCATGACGTAGTCAGCTATTTTCCTAATGTGCTGCCTCTTTTAGACTTGTTTTACAGACAAATTTCATTGCACTTTTGTAACTGGCGCTGTGGCTTAGCTGGTCAAAGCGCCTGTCTCGTAAACAGGAGATCCTGGGTTCAAATCCCAGCAGTGCCTATGCCACAGGATGTGGGCACCACTCACTTAAACATTTTACATATGTAAAAATGTGCATGCTGAACAGTGTGTAGCTGCACAAAAAGTGGAAATCTAAGAAGTGATGTGCATGCAATAGCGTCTTAAAACTAGGCTTTTTGTGGCTCTGTGGCGCAATGGATAGCGCATTGGACTTCTAGGTTGTGAATGGAGGTATTCAAAGGTTGTGGGTTCGAGTCCCACCAGAGTCGTGAATGTCCTCTTTTAGACTTTGTCCTCTTTTACACTTTGTATACAAAATCATTGAAACAGGGACAGTACCTGGCGCTGTGGCTTAGTTGGTCAAAGCGCCTGTCTAGTAAACAGGAGATCCTGGGTTCGAATCCCAGCAGGGCCTAATCTGTGTCTTCTAGGAGTAGTCATTCAAAATTTTCAGGTGAAACCGTCTCAGCAGGAAAGACAATCTGGACTTCTCGGTTGCAAATGAAGGCTTTAAAAAGGTTGTTGGTTTTTGGGTCCCACCAGAGTCACAAATGCTATCCCTTTGCATAGACGTCTTTGCCAGACTGACATTTGCTTAAACTTTTCCAACTTTTCCAGAAGCCAACGCAGCACTTGTTACTTGTTTTCCTTATTGGGCACACCCAAGTCCGATCATTGAGTACGTTAATAATCAGTCAATTATTTGATTTACCAGTTTTAAATGAGAGAGACAATTAAAAACTATGCTGTGCAGATGCGCTTCAAGAATGCTTTGCAAGCCCCTGGCTTAGGCTCAAAATCTGCTACTACCTATTGATAAAGTCAAGCCTATGGATATTTGTAGAAACAAAGTCTTTACGGATATGAAGAATAATGCATGGATATCTTTCTGGATTTTGCCCTTTCATGTCAGAAGAAGCTCAGGAAACATTTTAGGCATGAGTATGGAGAGTGTAGGGCCAAAATGAAATGAGTTCAGACATTCCCTTGAGACCTGAAAGCCCCTCATGTTTTGGAAACAATCCTCTTACCTCTAAGGGACCTCTTTCATGACGTAATCAGCTATTTTCCTGATGTGCTGCCTCTTTTAGACTTGTTTTACAGACAAATTTCATTGCACTTTTGTAACTGGCGCTGTGGCTTAGCTGGTCAAAGCGCCTGTCTTGTAAACAGGAGATCATGGGTTCAAATCCCAGCAGTGCCTATGCCACAGGATGTGGGCACCGCTCACTTAAACATTTTACATATGTAAAAATGTGCATGCTGAACAGTGTGTAGCTGCACAAAAAGTGGAAATCTAAGAAGTGATGTGCATGCAATAGCGTCTTAAAACTAGGCTTTTTTATGGCTCTGTGGCGCAATGGATAGCGCATTGGACTTCTAGGTTGTGAATGGAGGTATTCAAAGGTTGTGGGTTCGAGTCCCACCAGAGTCGTGAATGTCCTCTTTTAGACTTTGTCCTCTTTTACACTTTGTATACAAAATCATCAAACCAGGGACAGTACCTGGCGCTGTGGCTTAGTTGGTCAAAGCGCCTGTCTAGTAAACAGGAGATCCTGGGTTCGAATCCCAGCAGGGCCTAATCTGTGTCTTCTAGGAGTAGTCATACAAAATTTTCAGGTGAAACCGTCTCAGCAGGAAAGACAATCTGGACTTCTCGGTTGCAAATGAAGGCTTTAAAAAGGTTGTTGGTTTTTGGGTCCCACCAGAGTCACAAATGCTATCCCTTTGCATAGACGTCTTTGCCAGACTGACATTTGCTTAAACTTTTCCAACTTTTCCAGAAGCCAACGCAGCACTTGTTTCTTGTTTTCCTTATTGGGCACACCCAAGTCCGATCATTGAGTACGTTAATAATCAGTCAATTATTTGATTCACCAGTTTTAAATGATAGAGACAATTAAAAACTATGCTGTGCAGATGCGCTTCAAGAATGCTTTGCAAGCCCCTGGCTTAGGCTCGAAATCTGCTACTACCTATTGATAAAGTCAAGCCTATGGATATTTGTAGAAACAAAGTCTTTACGGATATGAAGAATAATGCATGGATATCTTTCTGGATTTTGCCCTTTCATGTCAGAAGAAAGCTCAGGAAACATTTTAGGCATGAGTATGGAGAGTGTAGGGCCAAAATGAAATGAGTTCAGACATTCCCTTGAGACCTGAAAGCCCCTCCTGTTTTGGAAACAATCCTCTTACCTCTAAGGGACCTCTTTCATGACGTAATCAGCTATTTTCCTGATGTGCTGCCTCCTTTAGACTTGTTTTACCGACAAATTTCACTGCACTCTTGTATCTGGCGCTGTGGCTTAGCTGGTCAAAGCGCCTGTCTTGTAAACAGGAGATCCTGGGTTCAAATCCCAGCAGTGCCTATGCCACAGGATGTGGGCACCGTTCACTTAAACATTTTACATATGTAAAAATGTGCATGCTGAACAGTGTGTAGCTGCACAAAAAGTGGAAATCTAAGAAGTGATGTGCATGCAATAGCGTCTTAAAACTAGGCTTTTTGTGGCTCTGTGGCGCAATGGATAGCGCATTGGACTTCTAGGTTGTGAATGGAGATATTCAAAGGTTGTGGGTTCGAGTCCCACCAGAGTCGTGAATGTCCTCTTTTAGACTTTGTCCTCTTTTACACTTTGTATACAAAATCATCGAACCAGGGACAGTACCTGGCGCTGTGGCTTATTTGGTCAAAGCGCCTGTCTAGTAAACAGGAGATCCTGGGTTCGAATCCCAGCAGTGCCTAATCTGTGTCTTCTAGGAGTAGTCATTCAAACTTTTCAGGTGAAACCATCTCAGCAGGAAAGACAATCTGGACTTCTCGGTTGCAAATGAGAGCTTTAAAAAGGTTGTTGTAAAAATGTGCATGCTGAACAGTGTGTAGCTGCACAAAAAGTGGAAATCTAAGAAGTGATGTGCATGCAATAGCTTCTTAAAACTAGGCTTTTTGTGGCTCTGTGGCGCAATGGATAGCGCATTGGACTTCTAGGTTGTGAATGGAGGTATTCAAAGGTTGTGGGTTCGAGTCCCACCAGAGTCGTGAATGTCCTCTTTTAGACTTTGTCCTCTTTTACACTTTGTATACAAAATCATCGAACCAGGGACTGTACCTGGCGCTGTGGCTTAGTTGGTCAAAGTGCCTGTCTAGTAAACAGGAGATCCTGGGTTCGAATCCCAGCAGTGCCTAATCTGTGTCTTCTAGGAGTAGTCATTCAAACTTTTCAGGTGGAACCGTCTCAGCAGGAAAGACAATCTGGACTTCTCGGTTGCAAATGAAGGCTTTAAAAAGGTTGTTGGCTTTTGGGTCCCACCAGAGTCACAAATGCTATCCCTTTGCATAGACGTCTTTGCCAGACTGACATTTGCTTAAACTTTTCCAGCTTTTTCAGAAGCCAACGCAGCACTTGTTTCTTGTTTTCCTTATTGGGCACACCCAAGTCCGATCATTGAGTACGTTAATAATCAGTCAATTATTTGATTCACCTGTTTTAAATGAGAGAGACAATTAAAAACTATGCTGTGCAGATGCGCTTCAAGAATGCTTTGCAAGCCCCTGGCTTAGGCTCGAAATCTGCTACTACCTATTGATAAAGTCAAGCCTATGGATATTTGTAGAAACAAAGTCTTTACGGATATGAAGAATAATACATGGATATCTTTCTGGATTTTGCCCTTTCATGTCAGAAGAAAGCTCAGGAAACATTTTAGGCATGAGTATGGAGAGTGTAGGGCCAAAATGAAATGAGTTCAGACATTCCCTTGAGACCTGAAAGCCCCTCCTGTTTTGGAAACAATCCTCTTACCTCTAAGGGACCTCTTTCATGACGTAATCAGCTATTTTCCTGATGTGCTGCCTCCTTTAGACTTGTTTTACCGACAAATTTCACTGCACTCTTGTATCTGGCGCTGTGGCTTAGCTGGTCAAAGCGCCTGTCTTGTAAACAGGAGATCCTGGGTTCAAATCCCAGCAGTGCCTATGCCACAGGATGTGGGCACCGCTCACTTAAACATTTTACATTATGTAAAAATGTGCATGCTGAACAGTGTGTAGCTGCACAAAAAGTGGAAATCTAAGAAGTGATGTGCATGCAATAGCGTCTTAAAACTAGGCTTTTTGCGGCTCTGTGGCGCAATGGATAGCGCATTGGACTTCTAGGTTGTGAATGGAGGTATTCAAAGGTTGTGGGTTCGAGTCCCACCAGAGTCGTGAATGTCCTCTTTTAGACTTTGTCCTCTTTTACACTTTGTATACAAAATCATCGAACCAGGGACTGTACCTGGCGCTGTGGCTTAGTTGGTCAAAGCGCCTGTCTAGTAAACAGGAGATCCTGGGTTCGAATCCCAGCAGTGCCTAATCTGTGTCTTCTAGGAGTAGTCATTCAAACTTTTCAGGTGGAACCGTCTCAGCAGGAAAGACAATCTGGACTTCTCGGTTGCAAATGAAGGCTTTAAAAAGGTTGTTGGCTTTTGGGTCCCACCAGAGTCACAAATGCTATCCCTTTGCATAGACGTCTTTGCCAGACTGACATTTGCTTAAACTTTTCCAGCTTTTTCAGAAGCCAACCCAGCACTTGTTTCTTGTTTTCCTTATTGGGCACACCCAAGTCCGATCATTGAGTACGTTAATAATCAGTCAATTATTTGATTCACCTCTTTTAAATGAGAGAGACAATTAAAAACTATGCTGTGCAGATGCGCTTCAAGAATGCTTTGCAAGCCCCTGGCTTAGGCTCGAAATCTGCTACTACCTATTGATAAAGTCAAGCCTATGGATATTTGTAGAAACAAAGTCTTTACGGATATGAAGAATAATACATGGATATCTTTCTGGATTTTGCCCTTTCATGTCAGAAGAAAGCTCAGGAAACATTTTAGGCATGAGTATGGAGAGTGTAGGGCCAAAATGAAATGAGTTCAGACATTCCCTTGAGACCTGAAAGCCCCTCCTGTTTTGGAAACAATCCTCTTACCTCTAAGGGACCTCTTTCATGACGTAATCAGCTATTTTCCTGATGTGCTGCCTCCTTTAGACTTGTTTTACCGACAAATTTCACTGCACTCTTGTATCTGGCGCTGTGGCTTAGCTGGTCAAAGCGCCTGTCTTGTAAACAGGAGATCCTGGGTTCAAATCCCAGCAGTGCCTATGCCACAGGATGTGGGCACCGCTCACTTAAACATTTTACATTATGTAAAAATGTGCATGCTGAACAGTGTGTAGCTGCACAAAAAGTGGAAATCTAAGAAGTGATGTGCATGCAATAGCGTCTTAAAACTAGGCTTTTTGCGGCTCTGTGGCGCAATGGATAGCGCATTGGACTTCTAGGTTGTGAATGGAGGTATTCAAAGGTTGTGGGTTCGAGTCCCACCAGAGTCGTGAATGTCCTCTTTTAGACTTTGTCCTCTTTTACACTTTGTATACAAAATCATCGAACCAGGGACTGTACCTGGCGCTGTGGCTTAGTTGGTCAAAGCGCCTGTCTAGTAAACAGGAGATCCTGGGTTCGAATCCCAGCAGTGCCTAATCTGTGTCTTCTAGGAGTAGTCATTCAAACTTTTCAGGTGGAACCGTCTCAGCAGGAAAGACAATCTGGACTTCTCGGTTGCAAATGAAGGCTTTAAAAAGGTTGTTGGCTTTTGGGTCCCACCAGAGTCACAAATGCTATCCCTTTGCATAGACGTCTTTGCCAGACTGACATTTGCTTAAACTTTTCCAGCTTTTTCAGAAGCCAACGCAGCACTTGTTTCTTGTTTTCCTTATTGGGCACACCCAAGTCCGATCATTGAGTACGTTAATAATCAGTCAATTATTTGATTCACCTCTTTTAAATGAGAGAGACAATTAAAAACTATGCTGTGCAGATGCGCTTCAAGAATGCTTTGCAAGCCCCTGGCTTAGGCTCGAAATCTGCTACTACCTATTGATAAAGTCAAGCCTATGGATATTTGTAGAAACAAAGTCTTTACGGATATGAAGAATAATGCATGGATATCTTTCTGGATTTTGCCCTTTCATGTCAGAAGAAAGCTCAGGAAACATTTTAGGCATGAGTATGGAGAGTGTAGGGCCAAAATGAAATGAGTTCAGACATTCCCTTGAGACCTGAAAGCCCCTCCTGTTTTGGAAACAATCCTCTTACCTCTAAGGGACCTCTTTCATGACGTAATCAGCTATTTTCCTGATGTGCTGCCTCCTTTAGACTTGTTTTACCGACAAATTTCACTGCACTCTTGTATCTGGCGCTGTGGCTTAGCTGGTCAAAGCGCCTGTCTTGTAAACAGGAGATCCTGGGTTCAAATCCCAGCAGTGCCTATGCCACAGGATGTGGGCACCGTTCACTTAAACATTTTACGTATGTAAAAATGTGCATGCTGAACAGTGTGTAGCTGCACAAAAAGTGGAAATCTAAGAAGTGATGTGCATGCAATAGCGTCTTAAAACTAGGCTTTTTGTTGCTCTGTGGCGCAATGGATAGCGCATTGGACTTCTAGGTTGTGAATGGAGGTATTCAAAGGTTGTGGGTTCGAGTCCCACCAGAGTCGTGAATGTCCTCTTTTAGACTTTGTCCTCTTTTACACTTTGTATACAAAATCATCGAACCAGGGACAGTACCTGGCGCTGTGGCTTAGTTGGTCAAAGCGCCTGTCTAGTAAACAGGAGATCCTGGGTTCGAATCCCAGCAGTGCCTAATCTGTGTCTTCTAGGAGTAGTCATTCAAACGTTTCAGGTGAAACCATCTCAGCAGGAAAGACAATCTGGACTTCTCGGTTGCAAATGAAGGCTTTAAAAAGGTTGTTGTAAAAATGTGCATGCTGAACAGTGTGTAGCTGCACAAAAAGTGGAAATCTAAGAAGTGATGTGCATGCAATAGCGTCTTAAAACTAGGCTGTTTGTGGCTCTGTGGCGCAATGGATAGCGCATTGGACTTCTAGGTTGTGAATGGAGGTATTCAAAGGTTGTGGGTTCGAGTCCCACCAGAGTCGTGAATGTCCTCTTTTAGACTTTGTCCTCTTTTACACTTTGTATACAAAATCATCGAACCAAGGACTGTACCTGGCGCTGTGGCTTAGTTGGTCAAAGTGCCTGTCTAGTAAACAGGAGATCCTGGGTTCGAATCCCAGCAGTGCCTAATCTGTGTCTTCTGGGAGTAGTCATTCAAACTTTTCAGGTGAAACCGTCTCAGCAGGAAAGACAATCTGGACTTCTCGGTTGCAAATGAAGGCTTTAAAAAGGTTGTTGGTTTTTGGGTCCCACCAGAGTCACAAATGCTATCCCTTTGCATAGACGTCTTTGCCAGACTGACATTTGCTTAAACTTTTCCAGCTTTTCCAGAAGCCAACGCAGCACTTGTTTCTTGTTTTCCTTATTGGGCACACCCAAGTCCGATCATTGAGTACGTTAATAATCAGTCAATTATTTGATTCACCTGTTTTAAATGAGAGAGACAATTAAAAACTATGCTGTGAAGATGCGCTTCAAGAATGCTTTGCAAGCCCCTGGCTTAGGCTCGAAATCTGCTACTACCTATTGATAAAGTCAAGCCTATGGATATTTGTAGAAACAAAGTCTTTACGGATATGAAGAATAATGCATGGATATCTTTCTGGATTTTGCCCTTTCATGTCAGAAGAAAGCTCAGGAAACATTTTAGGCATGAGTATGGAGAGTGTAGGGCCAAAATGAAATGAGTTCAGACATTCCCTTGAGACCTGAAAGCCCCTCATGTTTTGGAAACAATCCTCTTACCTCTAAGGGACCTCTTTCATGACGTAGTCAGCTATTTTCCTGATGTGCTGCCTCTTTTAGACTTGTTTTACAGACAAATTTCATTGCACTTTTGTAACTGGCGCTGTGGCTTAGCTGGTCAAAGCGCCTGTCTCGTAAACAGGAGATCCTGGGTTCAAATCCCAGCAGTGCCTATGCCACAGGATGTGGGCACCACTCACTTAAACATTTTACATATGTAAAAATGTGCATGCTGAACAGTGTGTAGCTGCACAAAAAGTGGAAATCTAAGAAGTGATGTGCATGGAATAGCGTCTTAAAACTAGGCTTTTTGTGGCTCTGTGGCGCAATGGATAGCGCATTGGACTTCTAGGTTGTGAATGGAGGTATTCAAAGGTTGTGGGTTCGAGTCCCACCAGAGTTGTGAATGTCCTCTTTTAGACTTTGTCCTCTTTTACACTTTGTATACAAAATCATCGAACCAGGGACAGTACCTGGCGCTGTGGCTTAGTTGGTCAAAGCGCCTGTCTAGTAAACAGGAGATCCTGGGTCGAATCCCAGCAGTGCCTAATCTGTGTCTTCTAGGAGTAGTCATTCAAACTTTTCAGGTGAAACCATCTCAGCAGGAAAGACAATCTGGACTTCTCGGTTGCAAATGAAGGCTTTAAAAAGGTTCTTGTAAAAATGTGCATGCTGAATAGTGTGTAGCTGCACAAAAAGTGGAAATCTAAGAAGTGATGTGCATGCAATAGCGTCTTAAAACTAGGCTTTTTGTGGCTCTGTGGCGCAATGGATAGCGCATTGGACTTCTAGGTTGTGAATGGAGGTATTCAAAAGTTGTGGGTTCGAGTCCCACCAGAGTCGTGAATGTCCTCTTTTAGACTTTGTCCTCTTTTACACTTTGTATACAAAATCATCGAACCAGGGACTGTACCTGGCGCTGTGGCTTAGTTGGTCAAAGTGCCTGTCTAGTAAACAGGAGATCCTGGGTTCGAATCCCAGCAGTGCCTAATCTGTGTCTTCTAGGAGTAGTCATTCAAACTTTTCAGGTGGAACCGTCTCAGCAGGAAAGACAATCTGGACTTCTCGGTTGCAAATGAAGGCTTTAAAAAGGTTGTTGGTTTTTGGGTCCCACCAGAGTCACAAATGCTATCCCTTTGCATAGACGTCTTTGCCAGACTGACATTTGCTTAAACTTTTCCAGCTTTTCCAGAAGCCAACGCAGCACTTGTTTCTTGTTTTCCTTATTGGGCACACCCAAGTCCGATCATTGAGTACGTTAATAATCAGTCAATTATTTGATTCACCTGTTTTAAATGAGAGAGACAATTAAAAACTATGCTGTGCAGATGCGCTTCAAGAATGCTTTGCAAGCCCCTGGCTTAGGCTCGAAATCTGCTACTACCTATTGATAAAGTCAAGCCTATGGATATTTGTAGAAACAAAGTCTTTACTGATATGAAGAATAATGCATGGATATCTTTCTGGATTTTGCCCTTTCATGTCAGAAGAAAGCTCAGGAAACATTTTAGGCATGAGTATGGAGAGTGTAGGGCCAAAATGAAATGAGTTCAGACATTCCCTTGAGACCTGAAAGCCCCTCATGTTTTGGAAACAATCCTCTTACCTCTAAGGCAGTGGTTCCCAAACCTGTCCTGCCGGCACCCCAACACTGCACATTTTCTTTGTCTCCCTAATCAAACACACCTGATTCAACTCATCAGCTCATTATCACATGGGTTAATGAGCTGATGAGTTGAATCAGGTGTGTTTGATTAGGGAGACAAAGAAAATGTGCAGTGTTGGGGTGCCGGCAGGACAGGTTTGGGAACCACTGCTCTAAGGGACCTCTTTCATGACGTAGTCAGCTATTTTCCTTATGTGCTGCCTCTTTTAGACTTGTTTTACAGACAAATTTCATTGCACTTTTGTAACTGGCGCTGTGGCTTAGCTGGTCAAAGCGCCTGTCTCGTAAACAGGAGATCCTGGGTTCAAATCCCAGCAGTGCCTATGCCACAGGATGTGGGCACCACTCACTTAAACATTTTACATATGTAAAAATGTGCATGCTGAACAGTGTGTAGCTGCACAAAAAGTGGAAATCTAAGAAGTGATGTGCATGCAATAGCGTCTTAAAACTAGGCTTTTTTTGTGGCTCTGTGGCGCAATGGATAGCGCATTGGACTTCTAGGTTGTGAATGGAGGTATTCAAAGGTTGTGGGTTCGAGTCCCACCAGAGTCGTGAATGTCCTCTTTTAGACTTTGTCCTCTTTTACACTTTGTATACAAAATCATCGAACCAGGGACAGTACTTGGCGCTGTGGCTTAGTTGGTCAAAGCGCCTGTCTAGTAAACAGGAGATCCTGGGTTTGAATCCCAGCAGGGCCTAATCTGTGTCTTCTAGGAGTAGTCATTCAAAATTTTCAGGTGAAACCGTCTCAGCAGGAAAGACAATCTGGACTTCTCGGTTGCAAATGAAGGCTTTAAAAAGGTTGTTGGTTTTTGGGTCCCACCAGAGTCACAAATGCTATCCCTTTGCATAGACGTCTTTGCCAGACTGACATTTGCTTAAACTTTTCCAACTTTTCCAGAAGCCAACGCAGCACTTGTTTCTTGTTTTCCTTATTGGGCACACCCAAGTCCGATCATTGAGTACGTTAATAATCAGTCAATTATTTGATTTACCAGTTTTAAATGAGAGAGACAATTAAAAACTATGCTGTGCAGATGCGCTTCAAGAATGCTTTGCAAGCCCCTGGCTTAGGCTCGAAATCTGCTACTACCTATTGATAAAGTCAAGCCTATGGATATTTGTAGAAACAAAGTCTTTACGGATATGAAGAATAATACATGGATATCTTTCTGGATTTTGCCCTTTCATGTCAGAAGAAAGCTCAGGAAACATTTTAGGCATGAGTATGGAGAGTGTAGGGCCAAAATGAAATGAGTTCAGACATTCCCTTGAGACCTGAAAGCCCCTCATGTTTTGGAAACAATCCTCTTACCTCTAAGGGACCTCTTTCATGACGTAATCAGCTATTTTCCTGATGTGCTGCCTCTTTTAGACTTGTTTTAGAGACAAATTTCATTGCACTTTTGTAACTGGCGCTGTGGCTTAGCTGGTCAAAGCACCTGTCTTGTAAACAGGAGATCCTGGGTTTGAATCCCAGCAGTGCCTAATCTGTGTCTTCTAGGAGTAGTCATTCAAACTTTTCAGGTGAAACTGTCTGAGCAGGAAAGACAATCTGGACTTCTCGGTTGCAAATGAAGGCTTTAAAAAGGTTGTTGGTTTTTGGGTCCCACCAGAGTCACAAATGCTATCCCTTTGCATAGACGTCTTTGCCAGACTGACATTTGCTTAAACTTTTCCAGCTTTTTCAGAAGCCAACGCAGCACTTGTTTCTTGTTTTCCTTATTGGGCACACCCAAGTCCGATCATTGAGTACGTTAATAATCAGTCAATTATTTGATTCACCTGTTTTAAATGAGAGAGACAATTAAAAACTATGCTGTGCAGATGCGCTTCAAGAATGCTTTGCAAGCCCCTGGCTTAGGCTCGAAATCTGCTACTACCTATTGATAAAGTCAAGCCTATGGATATTTGTAGAAACAAAGTCTTTACGGATATGAAGAATAATACATGGATATTTTTCTGGATTTTGCCCTTTCATGTCAGAAGAAAGCTCAGGAAACATTTTAGGCATGAGTATGGAGAGTGTAGGGCCAAAATTAAATGAGTTCAGACATTCCCTTGAGACCTGAAAGCCCCTCCTGTTTTGGAAACAATCCTCTTACCTCTAAGGGACCTCTTTCATGACGTAATCAGCTATTTTCCTGATGTGCTGCCTCCTTTAGACTTGTTTTACCGACAAATTTCACTGCACTCTTGTATCTGGTGCTGTGGCTTAGCTGGTCAAAGCGCCTGTCTTGTAAACAGGAGATCCTGGGTTCAAATCCCAGCAGTGCCTATGCCACAGGATGTGGGCACCGCTCACTTAAACATTTTACATATGTAAAAATGTGCATGCTGAACAGTGTGTAGCTGCACAAAAAGTGGAAATCTAAGAAGTGATGTGCATGCAATAGCGTCTTAAAACTAGGCTTTTTGTGGCTCTGTGGCGCAATGGATAGCGCATTGGACTTCTAGGTTGTGAATGGAGGTATTCAAAGGTTGTGGGGTCGAGTCCCACCAGAGTCGTGAATGTCCTCTTTTAGACTTTGTCCTCTTTTACACTTTGTATACAAAATCATCGAACCAGGGACAGTACCTGGCGCTGTGGCTTAGTTGGTCAAAGCGCCTGTCTAGTAAACAGGAGATCCTGGGTTCGAATCCCAGCAGTGCCTAATCTGTGTCTTCTAGGAGTAGTCATTCAAACTTTTCAGGTGAAACTGTCTCAGCAGGAAAGACAATCTGGACTTCTCGGTTGCAAATGAAGGCTTTAAAAAGGTTGTTGGTTTTTGGGTCCCACCAGAGTCACAAATGCTATCCCTTTGCATAGACGTCTTTGCCAGACTGACATTTGCTTAAACTTTTCCAGCTTTTTCAGAAGCCAACGCAGCACTTGTTTCTTGTTTTCCTTATTGGGCACACCCAAGTCCGATCATTGAGTACGTTAATAATCAGTCAATTATTTGATTCACCTGTTTTAAATGAGAGAGACAATTAAAAACTATGCTGTGCAGATGCGCTTCAAGAATGCTTTGCAAGCCCCTGGCTTAGGCTCGAAATCTGCTACTACCTATTGATAAAGTCAAGCCTATGGATATTTGTAGAAACAAAGTCTTTACGGATATGAAGAATAATACATGGATATCTTTCTGGATTTTGCCCTTTCATGTCAGAAGAAAGCTCAGGAAACATTTTAGGCATGAGTATGGAGAGTGTAGGGCCAAAATGAAATAAGTTCAGACATTCCCTTGAGACCTGAAAGCCCCTCCTGTTTTGGAAACAATCCTCTTACCTCTAAGGGACCTCTTTCATGACGTAATCAGCTATTTTCCTGATGTGCTGCCTCCTTTAGACTTGTTTTACCGACAAATTTCACTGCACTCTTGTATCTGGCGCTGTGGCTTAGCTGGTCAAAGCGCCTGTCTTGTAAACAGGAGATCCTGGGTTCAAATCCCAGCAGTGCCTATGCCACAGAATGTGGGCACCGCTCACTTAAACATTTTACATTATGTAAAAATGTGCATGCTGAACAGTGTGTAGCTGCACAAAAAGTGGAAATCTAAGAAGTGATGTGCATGCAATAGCGTCTTTAAACTAGGCTTTTTGTGGCTCTGTGGCGCAATGGATAGCGCATTGGACTTCTAGGTTGTGAATGGAGGTATTCAAAGGTTGTGGGTTCGAGTCCCACCAGAGTCGTGAATGTCCTCTTTTAGACTTTGTCCTCTTTTACACTTTGTATACAAAATCATCGAACCAGGGACTGTACCTGGCACTGTTGCTTAGTTGGTCAAAGTTCCTGTCTAGTAAACAGGAGATCCTGGGTTCGAATCCCAGCAGTGCCTAATCTGTGTCTTCTAGGAGTAGTCATTCAAACTTTTCAGGTGGAACCGTCTCAGCAGGAAAGACAATCTGGACTTCTCGGTTGCAAATGAAGGCTTTAAAAAGGTTGTTGGCTTTTGGGTCCCACCAGAGTCACAAATGCTATCCCTTTGCATAGACGTCTTTGCCAGACTGACATTTGCTTAAACTTTTCCAGCTTTTTCAGAAGCCAACGCAGCACTTGTTTCTTGTTTTCCTTATTGGGCACACCCAAGTCCGATCATTGAGTATGTTAATAATCGGTCAATTATTTGATTCACCTGTTTTAAATGAGAGAGACAATTAAAAACTATGCTGTGCAGATGCGCTTCAAGAATGCTTTGCAAGCCCCTGGCTTAGGCTCGAAATCTGCTACTACCTATTGATAAAGTCAAGCCTATGGATATTTGTAGAAACAAAGTCTTTACGGATATGAAGAATAATACATGGATATCTTTCTGGATTTTGCCCTTTCATGTCAAAAGAAAGCTCAGGAAACATTTTAGGCATGAGTATGGAGAGTGTAGGGCCAAAATGAAATGAGTTCAGACATTCCCTTGAGACCCGAAAGCCCCTCCTGTTTTGGAAACAATCCTCTTACCTCTAAGGGACCTCTTTCATGACGTAATCAGCTATTTTCCTGATGTGCTGCCTCCTTTAGACTTGTTTTACCGACAAATTTCACTGCACTCTTGTATCTGGCGCTGTGGCTTAGCTGGTCAAAGCGCCTGTCTTGTAAACAGGAGATCCTGGGTTCAAATCCCAGCAGTGTCTATGCCACAGGATGTGGGCACCACTCACTTAAACATTTTACATTATGTAAAAATGTGCATGCTGAACAGCGTGTAGCTGCACAAAAAGTGGAAATCTAAGAAGTGATGTGCATGCAATAGCGTCTTAAAACTAGGCTTTTTGTGGCTCTGTGGCGCAATGGATAGCGCATTGGACTTCTAGGTTGTGAATGGAGGTATTCAAAGGTTGTGGGTTCGAGTCCCACCAGAGTCGTGAATGTCCTCTTTTAGACTTTGTCCTCTTTTACACTTTGTATACAAAATCATCGAACCGGGACAGTACCTGGCGCTGTGGCTTAGTTGGTCAAAGCGCCTGTCTAGTAAACAGGAGATCCTGGGTTCGAATCCCAGCAGTGCCTAATCTGTGTCTTCTAGGAGTAGTCATTCAAACTTTTCAGGTGAAACCGTCTCAGCAGGAAAGACAATCTGGACTTCTCGGTTGCAAATGAAGGCTTTAAAAAGGTTGTTGTAAAAATGTGCATGCTGAACAGTGTGTAGCTGCACAAAAAGTGGAAATCTAAGAAGTGATGTGCATGCAATAGCGTCTTAAAACTAGGCTTTGTGTGGCTCTGTGGCTCAATGGATAGCGCATTGGACTTCTAGGTTGTGAATGGAGGTATTCAAAGGTTGTGGGTTCGAGTCCCACCAGAGTCGTGAATGTCCTCTTTTAGACTTTGTCCTCTTTTACACTTTGTATACAAAATCATCGAACCAAGGACTGTACCTGGCGCTGTGGCTTAGTTGGTCAAAGCGCCTGTCTAGTAAACAAGAGATCCTGGGTTCGAATCCCAGCAGTGCCTAATCTGTGTCTTCTGGGAGTAGTCATTCAAACTTTTCAGGTGAAACCGTCTCAGCAGGAAAGACAATCTGGACTTCTCGGTTGCAAATGAAGGCTTTAAAAAGGTTGTTGGTTTTTGGGTCCCACCAGAGTCACAAATGCTATCCCTTTGCATAGACGTCTTTGCCAGACTGACATTTGCTTAAACTTTTCCAGCTTTTCCAGAAGCCAACGCAGCACTTGTTTCTTGTTTTCCTTATTGGGCACACCCATGTCCGATCATTGAGTACGTTAATAATCAGTCAATTATTTGATTCACCTGTTTTAAATGAGAGAGACAATTAAAAACTATGCTGTGCAGATGCGCTTCAAGAATGCTTTGCAAGCCCCTGGCCTAGGCTCGGAATCTGCTACTACCTATTGATAAAGTCAAGCCTATGGATATTTGTAGAAACAAAGTCTTTACGGATATGAAGAATAATGCATGGATATCTTTCTGGATTTTGCCCTTTCATGTCAGAAGAAAGCTCAGGAAACATTTTAGGCATGAGTATGGAGAGTGTAGGGCCAAAATGAAATGAGTTCAGACATTCCCTTGAGACCTGAAAGCCCCTCATGTTTTGGAAACAATCCTCTTACCTCTAAGGGACCTCTTTCATGACGTAATCAGCTATTTTCCTGATGTGCTGCCTCCTTTAGACTTGTTTTACCGACAAATTTCACTGCACTCTTGTATCTGGCGCTGTGGCTTAGCTGGTCAAAGCACCTGTCTTGTAAACAGGAGATCCTGGGTTTGAATCCCAGCAGTGCCTAATCTGTGTCTTCTAGGAGTAGTCATTCAAACTTTTCAGGTGAAACTGTCTGAGCAGGAAAGACAATCTGGACTTCTCGGTTGCAAATGAAGGCTTTAAAAAGGTTGTTGGTTTTTGGGTCCCACCAGAGTCACAAATGCTATCCCTTTGCATAGACGTCTTTGCCAGACTGACATTTGCTTAAACTTTTCCAGCTTTTTCAGAAGCCAACGCAGCACTTGTTTCTTGTTTTCCTTATTGGGCACACCCAAGTCCGATCATTGAGTACGTTAATAATCAGTCAATTATTTGATTCACCTGTTTTAAATGAGAGAGACAATTAAAAACTATGCTGTGCAGATGCGCTTCAAGAATGCTTTGCAAGCCCCTGGCTTAGGCTCGAAATCTGCTACTACCTATTGATAAAGTCAAGCCTATGGATATTTGTAGAAACAAAGTCTTTACGGATATGAAGAATAATACATGGATATCTTTCTGGATTTTGCCCTTTCATGTCAGAAGAAAGCTCAGGAAACATTTTAGGCATGAGTATGGAGAGTGTAGGGCCAAAATTAAATGAGTTCAGACATTCCCTTGAGACCTGAAAGCCCCTCCTGTTTTGGAAACAATCCTCTTACCTCTAAGGGACCTCTTTCATGACGTAATCAGCTATTTTCCTGATGTGCTGCCTCCTTTAGACTTGTTTTACCGACAAATTTCACTGCACTCTTGTATCTGGTGCTGTGGCTTAGCTGGTCAAAGCGCCTGTCTTGTAAACAGGAGATCCTGGGTTCAAATCCCAGCAGTGCCTATGCCACAGGATGTGGGCACCGCTCACTTAAACATTTTACATATGTAAAAATGTGCATGCTGAACAGTGTGTAGCTGCACAAAAAGTGGAAATCTAAGAAGTGATGTGCATGCAATAGCGTCTTAAAACTAGGCTTTTTGTGGCTCTGTGGCGCAATGGATAGCGCATTGGACTTCTAGGTTGTGAATGGAGGTATTCAAAGGTTGTGGGGTCGAGTCCCACCAGAGTCGTGAATGTCCTCTTTTAGACTTTGTCCTCTTTTACACTTTGTATACAAAATCATCGAACCAGGGACAGTACCTGGCGCTGTGGCTTAGTTGGTCAAAGCGCCTGTCTAGTAAACAGGAGATCCTGGGTTCGAATCCCAGCAGTGCCTAATCTGTGTCTTCTAGGAGTAGTCATTCAAACTTTTCAGGTGAAACTGTCTCAGCAGGAAAGACAATCTGGACTTCTCGGTTGCAAATGAAGGCTTTAAAAAGGTTGTTGGTTTTTGGGTCCCACCAGAGTCACAAATGCTATCCCTTTGCATAGACGTCTTTGCCAGACTGACATTTGCTTAAACTTTTCCAGCTTTTTCAGAAGCCAACGCAGCACTTGTTTCTTGTTTTCCTTATTGGGCACACCCAAGTCCGATCATTGAGTACGTTAATAATCAGTCAATTATTTGATTCACCTGTTTTAAATGAGAGAGACAATTAAAAACTATGCTGTGCAGATGCGCTTCAAGAATGCTTTGCAAGCCCCTGGCTTAGGCTCGAAATCTGCTACTACCTATTGATAAAGTCAAGCCTATGGATATTTGTAGAAACAAAGTCTTTACGGATATGAAGAATAATACATGGATATCTTTCTGGATTTTGCCCTTTCATGTCAGAAGAAAGCTCAGGAAACATTTTAGGCATGAGTATGGAGAGTGTAGGGCCAAAATGAAATAAGTTCAGACATTCCCTTGAGACCTGAAAGCCCCTCCTGTTTTGGAAACAATCCTCTTACCTCTAAGGGACCTCTTTCATGACGTAATCAGCTATTTTCCTGATGTGCTGCCTCCTTTAGACTTGTTTTACCGACAAATTTCACTGCACTCTTGTATCTGGCGCTGTGGCTTAGCTGGTCAAAGCGCCTGTCTTGTAAACAGGAGATCCTGGGTTCAAATCCCAGCAGTGCCTATGCCACAGAATGTGGGCACCGCTCACTTAAACATTTTACATTATGTAAAAATGTGCATGCTGAACAGTGTGTAGCTGCACAAAAAGTGGAAATCTAAGAAGTGATGTGCATGCAATAGCGTCTTTAAACTAGGCTTTTTGTGGCTCTGTGGCGCAATGGATAGCGCATTGGACTTCTAGGTTGTGAATGGAGGTATTCAAAGGTTGTGGGTTCGAGTCCCACCAGAGTCGTGAATGTCCTCTTTTAGACTTTGTCCTCTTTTACACTTTGTATACAAAATCATCGAACCAGGGACTGTACCTGGCGCTGTTGCTTAGTTGGTCAAAGTTCCTGTCTAGTAAACAGGAGATCCTGGGTTCGAATCCCAGCAGTGCCTAATCTGTGTCTTCTAGGAGTAGTCATTCAAACTTTTCAGGTGGAACCGTCTCAGCAGGAAAGACAATCTGGACTTCTCGGTTGCAAATGAAGGCTTTAAAAAGGTTGTTGGCTTTCGGGTCCCACCAGAGTCACAAATGCTATCCCTTTGCATAGACGTCTTTGCCAGACTGACATTTGCTTAAACTTTTCCAGCTTTTTCAGAAGCCAACGCAGCACTTGTTTCTTGTTTTCCTTATTGGGCACACCCAAGTCCGATCATTGAGTACGTTAATAATCGGTCAATTATTTGATTCACCTGTTTTAAATGAGAGAGACAATTAAAAACTATGCTGTGCAGATGCGCTTCAAGAATGCTTTGCAAGCCCCTGGCTTAGGCTCGAAATCTGCTACTACCTATTGATAAAGTCAAGCCTATGGATATTTGTAGAAACAAAGTCTTTACGGATATGAAGAATAATACATGGATATCTTTCTGGATTTTGCCCTTTCATGTCAAAAGAAAGCTCAGGAAACATTTTAGGCATGAGTATGGAGAGTGTAGGGCCAAAATGAAATGAGTTCAGACATTCCCTTGAGACCCGAAAGCCCCTCCTGTTTTGGAAACAATCCTCTTACCTCTAAGGGACCTCTTTCATGACGTAATCAGCTATTTTCCTGATGTGCTGCCTCCTTTAGACTTGTTTTACCGACAAATTTCACTGCACTCTTGTATCTGGCGCTGTGGCTTAGCTGGTCAAAGCGCCTGTCTTGTAAACAGGAGATCCTGGGTTCAAATCCCAGCAGTGTCTATGCCACAGGATGTGGGCACCACTCACTTAAACATTTTACATTATGTAAAAATGTGCATGCTGAACAGCGTGTAGCTGCACAAAAAGTGGAAATCTAAGAAGTGATGTGCATGCAATAGCGTCTTAAAACTAGGCTTTTTGTGGCTCTGTGGCGCAATGGATAGCGCATTGGACTTCTAGGTTGTGAATGGAGGTATTCAAAGGTTGTGGGTTCGAGTCCCACCAGAGTCGTGAATGTCCTCTTTTAGACTTTGTCCTCTTTTACACTTTGTATACAAAATCATCGAACCGGGACAGTACCTGGCGCTGTGGCTTAGTTGGTCAAAGCGCCTGTCTAGTAAACAGGAGATCCTGGGTTCGAATCCCAGCAGTGCCTAATCTGTGTCTTCTAGGAGTAGTCATTCAAACTTTTCAGGTGAAACCGTCTCAGCAGGAAAGACAATCTGGACTTCTCGGTTGCAAATGAAGGCTTTAAAAAGGTTGTTGTAAAAATGTGCATGCTGAACAGTGTGTAGCTGCACAAAAAGTGGAAATCTAAGAAGTGATGTGCATGCAATAGCGTCTTAAAACTAGGCTTTGTGTGGCTCTGTGGCTCAATGGATAGCGCATTGGACTTCTAGGTTGTGAATGGAGGTATTCAAAGGTTGTGGGTTCGAGTCCCACCAGAGTCGTGAATGTCCTCTTTTAGACTTTGTCCTCTTTTACACTTTGTATACAAAATCATCGAACCAAGGACTGTACCTGGCGCTGTGGCTTAGTTGGTCAAAGCGCCTGTCTAGTAAACAAGAGATCCTGGGTTCGAATCCCAGCAGTGCCTAATCTGTGTCTTCTGGGAGTAGTCATTCAAACTTTTCAGGTGAAACCGTCTCAGCAGGAAAGACAATCTGGACTTCTCGGTTGCAAATGAAGGCTTTAAAAAGGTTGTTGGTTTTTGGGTCCCACCAGAGTCACAAATGCTATCCCTTTGCATAGACGTCTTTGCCAGACTGACATTTGCTTAAACTTTTCCAGCTTTTCCAGAAGCCAACGCAGCACTTGTTTCTTGTTTTCCTTATTGGGCACACCCATGTCCGATCATTGAGTACGTTAATAATCAGTCAATTATTTGATTCACCTGTTTTAAATGAGAGAGACAATTAAAAACTATGCTGTGCAGATGCGCTTCAAGAATGCTTTGCAAGCCCCTGGCTTAGGCTCGAAATCTGCTACTACCTATTGATAAAGTCAAGCCTATGGATATTTGTAGAAACAAAGTCTTTACGGATATGAAGAATAATGCATGGATATCTTTCTGGATTTTGCCCTTTCATGTCAGAAGAAAGCTCAGGAAACATTTTAGGCATGAGTATGGAGAGTGTAGGGCCAAAATGAAATGAGTTCAGACATTCCCTTGAGACCTGAAAGCCCCTCATGTTTTGGAAACAATCCTCTTACCTCTAAGGGACCTCTTTCATGACGTAATCAGCTATTTTCCTGATGTGCTGCCTCTTTTAGACTTGTTTTACAGACAAATTTCATTGCACTTTTGTAACTGGCGCTGTGGCTTAGCTGGTCAAAGCGCCTGTCTCGTAAACAGGAGATCCTGGGTTCAAATCCCAGCAGTGCCTATGCCACAGGATGTGGGCACCGCTCACTTAAACATTTTACATATGTAAAAATGTGCATGCTGAACAGTGTGTAGCTGCACAAAAAGTGGAAATCTAAGAAGTGATGTGCATGCAATAGCGTCTTAAAACTAGGCTTTTTGTGGCTCTGTGGAGCAATGGATAGTGCATTGGACTTCTAGGTTGTGAATGGAGGTATTCAAAGGTTGTGGGTTCGAGTCCCACCAGAGTCGTGAATGTCCTCTTTTAGACTTTGTCCTCTTTTACACTTTGTATACAAAATCATCGAACCAGGGACTGTACCTGGCGCTGTGGCTTAGTTGGTCAAAGTGCCTGTCTAGTAAACAGGAGATCCTGGGTTCAAATCCCAGCAGTGCCTAATCTGTGTCTTCTAGGAGTAGTCATTCAAACTTTTCAGGTGGAACCGTCTCAGCAGGAAAGACAATCTGGACTTCTCGGTTGCAAATGAAGGCTTTAAAAAGGTTGTTGGTTTTTGGGTCCCACCAGAGTCACAAATGCTATCCCTTTGCATAGACGTCTTTGCCAGACTGACATTTGCTTAAACTTTTCCAACTTTTCCAGAAGCCAACGCAGCACTTGTTTCTTGTTTTCCTTATTGGGCACACCCAAGTCCGATCATTGAGTACGTTAATAATCAGTCAATTATTTGATTTACCAGTTTTAAATGAGAGAGAAAATTAAAAACCATGCTGTGCAGATGCGCTTCAAGAATGCTTTGCAAGCCCCTGGCTTAGGCTCGAAATCTGCTACTACCTATTGATAAAGTCAAGCCTATGGATATTTGTAGAAACAAAGTCTTTACGGATATGAAGAATAATGCATGGATATCTTTCTGGATTTTGCCCTTTCATGTCAGAAGAAAGCTCAGGAAACATTTTAGGCATGAGTATGGAGAGTGTAGGGCCAAAATGAAATGAGTTCAGACATTCCCTTGAGACCTGAAAGCCCCTCCTGTTTTGGAAACAATCCTCTTACCTCTAAGGGACCTCATCATGACGTAATCAGCTATTTTCCTGATGTGCTGCCTCCTTTAGACTTGTTTTACCGACAAATTTCACTGCACTCTTGTATCTGGCGCTGTGGCTTAGCTGGTCAAAGCGCCTGTCTTGTAAACAGGAGATCCTGGGTTCAAATCCCAGCAGTGCCTATGCCACAGGATGTGGGCACCGTTCACTTAAACATTTTACATATGTAAAAATGTGCATGCTGAACAGTGTGTAGCTGCACAAAAAGTGGAAATCTAAGAAGTGCTGTGCATGCAATAGCGTCTTAAAACTAGGCTTTTTGTGGCTTTGTGGCGCAATGGATAGCGCATTGGACTTCTAGGTTGTGAATGGAGGTATTCAAAGGTTGTGGGTTCGAGTCCCACCAGAGTCGTGAATGTCCTCTTTTAGACTTTGTCCTCTTTTACACTTTGTATACAAAATCATCGAACCAGGGACAGTACCTGGCGCTGTGGCTTAGTTGGTCAAAGCGCCTGTCTAGTAAACAGGAGATCCTGGGTTCGAATCCCAGCAGTGCCTAATCTGTGTCTTCTAGGAGTAGTCATTCAAACTTTTCAGGTGAAACCGTCTCAGCAGGAAAGACAATCTGGACTTCTCGGTTGCAAATGAAGGCTTTAAAAAGGTTGTTGGTTTTTGGGTCCCACCAGAGTCACAAATGCTATCCCTTTGCATAGACGTCTTTGCCAGACTGACATTTGCTTAAACTTTTCCAACTTTTCCAGAAGCCAACGCAGCACTTGTTTCTTGTTTTCCTTATTGGGCACACCCAAGTCCGATCATTGAGTACGTTAATAATCAGTCAATTATTTGATTTACCAGTTTTAAATGAGAGAGAAAATTAAAAACTATGCTGTGCAGATGCGCTTCAAGAATGCTTTGCAAGCCCCTGGCTTAGGCTCGAAATTTGCTACTACCTATTGATAAAGTCAAGCCTATGGATATTTGTAGAAACAAAGTCTTTACGGATATGAAGAATAATACATGGATATCTTTCTGGATTTTGCCCTTTCATGTCAGAAGAAAGCTCAGGAAACATTTTAGGCATGAGTATGGAGAGTGTAGGGCCAAAATGAAATGAGTTCAGACATTCCCTTGAGACCTGAAAGCCCCTCCTGTTTTGGAAACAATCCTCTTACCTCTAAGGGACCTCTTTCATGACGTAATCAGCTATTTTCCTGATGTGCTGCCTCCTTTAGACTTGTTTTACCGACAAATTTCACTGCACTCTTGTATCTGGCGCTGTGGCTTAGCTGGTCAAAGCACCTGTCTTGTAAACAGGAGATCCTGGGTTTGAATCCCAGCAGTGCCTAATCTGTGTCTTCTAGGAGTAGTCATTCAAACTTTTCAGGTGAAACTGTCTGAGCAGGAAAGACAATCTGGACTTCTCGGTTGCAAATGAAGGCTTTAAAAAGGTTGTTGGTTTTTGGGTCCCACCAGAGTCACAAATGCTATCCCTTTGCATAGACGTCTTTGCCAGACTGACATTTGCTTAAACTTTTCCAGCTTTTTCAGAAGCCAACGCAGCACTTGTTTCTTGTTTTCCTTATTGGGCACACCCAAGTCCGATCATTGAGTACGTTAATAATCAGTCAATTATTTGATTCACCTGTTTTAAATGAGAGAGACAATTAAAAACTATGCTGTGCAGATGCGCTTCAAGAATGCTTTGCAAGCCCCTGGCTTAGGCTCGAAATCTGCTACTACCTATTGATAAAGTCAAGCCTATGGATATTTGTAGAAACAAAGTCTTTACGGATATGAAGAATAATACATGGATATCTTTCTGGATTTTGCCCTTTCATGTCAGAAGAAAGCTCAGGAAACATTTTAGGCATGAGTATGGAGAGTGTAGGGCCAAAATGAAATGAGTTCAGACATTCCCTTGAGACCTGAAAGCCCCTCCTGTTTTGGAAACAATCCTCTTACCTCTAAGGGACCTCTTTCATGACGTAATCAGCTATTTTCCTGATGTGCTGCCTCCTTTAGACTTGTTTTACCGACAAATTTCACTGCACTCTTGTATCTGGCGCTGTGGCTCAGCTGGTCAAAGCGCCTGTCTTGTAAACAGGAGATCCTGGGTTCAAATCCCAGCAGTGCCTATGCCACAGGATGTGGGCACCGCTCACTTAAACATTTTACATATGTAAAAATGTGCATGCTGAACAGTGTGTAGCTGCACAAAAAGTGGAAATCTAAGAAGTGATGTGCATGCAATAGCGTCTTAAAACTAGGCTTTTTGTGGCTCTGTGGCGCAATGGATAGCGCATTGGACTTCTAGGTTGTGAATGGAGGTATTCAAAGGTTGTGGGGTCGAGTCCCACCAGAGTCGTGAATGTCCTCTTTTAGACTTTGTCCTCTTTTACACTTTGTATACAAAATCATCGAACCAGGGACAGTACCTGGCGCTGTGGCTTAGTTGGTCAAAGCGCCTGTCTAGTAAACAGGAGATCCTGGGTTCGAATCCCAGCAGTGCCTAATCTGTGTCTTCTGGGAGTAGTCATTCAAACTTTTCAGGTGAAACCGTCTCAGCAGGAAAGACAATCTGGACTTCTCGGTTGCAAATGAAGGCTTTAAAAAGGTTGTTGGTTTTTGGGTCCCACCAGAGTCACAAATGCTATCCCTTTGCATAGACGTCTTTGCCAGACTGACATTTGCTTAAACTTTTCCAGCTTTTCCAGAAGCCAACGCAGCACTTGTTTCTTGTTTTCCTTATTGGGCACACCCATGTCCGATCATTGAGTACGTTAATAATCAGTCAATTATTTGATTCACCTGTTTTAAATGAGAGAGACAATTAAAAACTATGCTGTGCAGATGCGCTTCAAGAATGCTTTGCAAGCCCCTGGCTTAGGCTCGAAATCTGCTACTACCTATTGATAAAGTCAAGCCTATGGATATTTGTAGAAACAAAGTCTTTACGGATATGAAGAATAATGCATGGATATCTTTCTGGATTTTGCCCTTTCATGTCAGAAGAAAGCTCAGGAAACATTTTAGGCATGAGTATGAAGAGTGTAGGGCCAAAATGAAATGAGTTCAGACATTCCCTTGAGACCTGAAAGCCCCTCATGTTTTGGAAACAATCCTCTTACCTCTAAGGGACCTCTTTCATGACATAATCAGCTATTTTCCTGATGTGCTGCCTCTTTTAGACTTGTTTTACAGACAAATTTCATTGCACTTTTGTAACTGGCGCTGTGGCTTAGCTGGTCAAAGCGCCTGTCTCGTAAACAGGAGATCCTGGGTTCAAATCCCAGCAGTGCCTATGCCACAGGATGTGGGCACTGCTCACTTAAACATTTTACATATGTAAAAATGTGCATGCTGAACAGTGTGTAGCTGCACAAAAAGTGGAAATCTAAGAAGTGATGTGCATGCAATAGCGTCTTAAAACTAGGCTTTTTGTGGCTCTGTGGAGCAATGGATAGTGCATTGGACTTCTAGGTTGTGAATGGAGGTATTCAAAGGTTGTGGGTTCGAGTCCCACCAGAGTCGTGAATGTCGTCTTTTAGACTTTGTCCTCTTTTACACTTTGTATACAAAATCATCGAACCAGGGACTGTACCTGGCGCTGTGGCTTAGTTGGTCAAAGTGCCTGTCTAGTAAACAGGAGATCCTGGGTTCAAATCCCAGCAGTGCCTAATCTGTGTCTTCTAGGAGTAGTCATTCAAACTTTTCAGGTGGAACCGTCTCAGCAGGAAAGACAATCTGGACTTCTCGGTTGCAAATGAAGGCTTTAAAAAGGTTGTTGGTTTTTGGGTCCCACCAGAGTCACAAATGCTATCCCTTTGCATAGACGTCTTTGCCAGACTGACATTTGCTTAAACTTTTCCAACTTTTCCAGAAGCCAACGCAGCACTTGTTTCTTGTTTTCCTTATTGGGCACACCCAAGTCCGATCATTGAGTATGTTAATAATCAGTCAATTATTTGATTTACCAGTTTTAAATGAGAGAGAAAATTAAAAACTATGCTGTGCAGATGCGCTTCAAGAATGCTTTGCAAGCCCCTGGCTTAGGCTCGAAATCTGCTACTACCTATTGATAAAGTCAAGCCTATGGATATTTGTAGAAACAAAGTCTTTACGGATATGAAGAATAATGCATGGATATCTTTCTGGATTTTGCCCTTTCATGTCAGAAGAAAGCTCAGGAAACATTTTAGGCATGAGTATGGAGAGTGTAGGGCCAAAATGAAATGAGTTCAGACATTCCCTTGAGACCTGAAAGCCCCTCCTGTTTTGGAAACAATCCTCTTACCTCTAAGGGACCTCATCATGACGTAATCAGCTATTTTCCTGATGTGCTGCCTCCTTTAGACTTGTTTTACCGACAAATTTCACTGCACTCTTGTATCTGGCGCTGTGGCTTAGCTGGTCAAAGCGCCTGTCTTGTAAACAGGAGATCCTGGGTTCAAATCCCAGCAGTGCCTATGCCACAGGATGTGGGCACCGCTCACTTAAACATTTTACATATGTAAAAATGTGCATGCTGAACAGTGTGTAGCTGCACAAAAAGTGGAAATCTAAGAAGTGATGTGCATGGAATAGCGTCTTAAAACTAGGCTTTTTGTGGCTCTGTGGCACAATGGATAGCGCATTGGACTTCTAGGTTGTGAATGGCGGTATTCAAAGGTTGTGGGTTCGAGTCCCACCAGAGTCGTGAATGTCCTCTTTTAGACTTTGTCCTCTTTTACACTTTGTATACAAAATCATCGAACCAGGGACTGTACCTGGCGCTGTGGCTTAGTTGGTCAAAGCACCTGTCTAGTAAACAGGAGATCCTGGGTTCGAATCCCAGCAGTGCCTAATCTGTGTCTTCTAGGAGTAGTCATTCAAACTTTTCAGGTGAAACCGTCTCAGCAGGAAAGACAATCTGGACTTCTCGGTTGCAAATGAAGGCTTTAAAAAGGTTGTTGGTTTTTGGGTCCCACCAGAGTCACAAATGCTATCCCTTTGCATAGACGTCTTTGCCAGACTGACATTTGCTTAAACTTTTCCAGCTTTTTCAGAAGCCAACGCAGCACTTGTTTCTTGTTTTCCTTATTGGGCACACCCAAGTCCGATCATTGAGTACGTTAATAATCAGTCAATTATTTGATTCACCTGTTTTAAATGAGAGAGACAATTAAAAACTATGCTGTGCAGATGCGCTTCAAGAATGCTTTGCAAGCCCCTGGCTTAGGCTCGAAATCTGCTACTACCTATTGATAAAGTCAAGCCTATGGATATTTGTAGAAACAAAGTCTTTACGGATATGAAGAATAATACATGGATATCTTTCTGGATTTTGCCCTTTCATGTCAGAAGAAAGCTCCGGAAACATTTTAGGCATGAATATGGAGAGTGTAGGGCCAAAATGAAATAAGTTCAGACATTCCCTTGAGACCTGAAAGCCCCTCCTGTTTTGGAAACAATCCTCTTACCTCTAAGGGACCTCTTTCATGACGTAATCAGCTATTTTCCTGATGTGCTGCCTCCTTTAGACTTGTTTTACCGACAAATTTCACTGCACTCTTGTAACTGGCGCTGTGGCTTAGCTGGTCAAAGCGCCTGTCTTATAAACAGGAGATCCTGGGTTCAAATCCCAGCAGTGCCTATGCCACAGGATGTGGGCACCGTTCACTTAAACATTTTACATATGTAAAAATGTGCATGCTGAACAGTGTGTAGCTGCACAAAAAGTGGAAATCTAAGAAGTGATGTGCATGCAATAGCGTCTTAAAACTAGGCTTTTTGTGGCTCTGTGGCGCAATGGATAGCGCATTGGACTTCTAGGTTGTGAATGGAGGTATTCAAAGGTTGTGGGTTCGAGTCCCACCAGAGTCGTGAATGTCCTCTTTTAGACTTTGTCCTCTTTTACACTTTGTATACAAAATCATCGAACCAGGGACAGTACCTGGCGCTGTGGCTTAGTTGGTCAAAGCGCCTGTCTAGTAAACAGGAGATCCTGGGTTCGAATCCCAGCAGTGCCTAATCTGTGTCTTCTAGGAGTAGTCATTCAAACTTTTCAGGTGAAACCGTCTCAGCAGGAAAGACAATCTGGACTTCTCGGTTGCAAATGAAGGCTTTAAAAAGGTTGTTGGTTTTTGGGTCCCACCAGAGTCACAAATGCTATCCCTTTGCATAGACGTCTTTGCCAGACTGACATTTGCTTAAACTTTTCCAACTTTTCCAGAAGCCAACGCAGCACTTGTTTCTTGTTTTCCTTATTGGGCACACCCAAGTCCGATCATTGAGTACGTTAATAATCAGTCAATTATTTGATTTACCAGTTTTAAATGAGAGAGAAAATTAAAAACTATGCTGTGCAGATGCGCTTCAAGAATGCTTTGCAAGCCCCTGGCTTAGGCTCGAAATCTGCTACTACCTATTGATAAAGTCAAGCCTATGGATATTTGTAGAAACAAAGTCTTTACGGATATGAAGAATAATACATGGATATCTTTCTGGATTTTGCCCTTTCATGTCAGAAGAAAGCTCCGGAAACATTTTAGGCATGAGTATGGAGAGTGTAGGGCCAAAATGAAATAAGTTCAGACATTCCCTTGAGACCTGAAAGCCCCTCCTGTTTTGGAAACAATCCTCTTACCTCTAAGGGACCTCTTTCATGACGTAATCAGCTATTTTCCTGATGTGCTGCCTCCTTTAGACTTGTTTTACCGACAAATTTCACTGCACTCTTGTATCTGGCGCTGTGGCTTAGCTGGTCAAAGCGCCTGTCTTGTAAACAGGAGATCCTGGGTTCAAATCCCAGCAGTGCCTATGCCACAGGATGTGGGCACCGTTCACTTAAACATTTTACATATGTAAAAATGTGCATGCTGAACAGTGTGTAGCTGCACAAAAAGTGGAAATCTAAGAAGTGATGTGCATGCAATAGCGTCTTAAAACTAGGCTTTTTGTGGCTCTGTGGCGCAATGGATAGCGCATTGGACTTCTAGGTTGTGAATGGAGGTATTCAAAGGTTGTGGGTTCGAGTCCCACCAGAGTCGTGAATGTCCTCTTTTAGACTTTGTCCTCTTTTACACTTTGTATACAAAATCATCGAACCAGGGACAGTACCTGGCGCTGTGGCTTAGTTGGTCAAAGCGCCTGTCTAGTAAACAGGAGATCCTGGGTTCGAATCCCAGCAGTGCCTAATCTGTGTCTTCTAGGAGTAGTCATTCAAACTTTTCAGGTGAAACCGTCTCAGCAGGAAAGACAATCTGGACTTCTCGGTTGCAAATGAAGGCTTTAAAAAGGTTGTTGGTTTTTGGGTCCCACCAGAGTTACAAATGCTATCCCTTTGCATAGACGTCTTTGCCAGACTGACATTTGCTTAAACTTTTCCAACTTTTCCAGAAGCCAACGCAGCACTTGTTTCTTGTTTTCCTTATTGGGCACACCCAAGTCCGATCATTGAGTACGTTAATAATCAGTCAATTATTTGATTTACCAGTTTTAAATGAGAGAGAAAATTAAAAACTATGCTGTGCAGATGCGCTTCAAGAATGCTTTGCAAGCCCCTGGCTTAGGCTCGAAATCTGCTACTACCTATTGATAAAGTCAAGCCTATGGATATTTGTAGAAACAAAGTCTTTACGGATATGAAGAATAATGCATGGATATCTTTCTGGATTTTGCCCTTTCATGTCAGAAGAAAGCTCAGGAAACATTTTAGGCATGAGTATGGAGAGTGTAGGGCCAAAATGAAATGAGTTCAGACATTCCCTTGAGACCTGAAAGCCCCTCCTGTTTTGGAAACAATCCTCTTACCTCTAAGGGACCTCATCATGACGTAATCAGCTATTTTCCTGATGTGCTGCCTCCTTTAGACTTGTTTTACCGACAAATTTCACTGCACTCTTGTATCTGGCGCTGTGGCTTAGCTGGTCAAAGCGCCTGTCTTGTAAACAGGAGATCCTGGGTTCAAATCCCAGCAGTGCCTATGCCACAGGATGTGGGCACCGTTCACTTAAACATTTTACATATGTAAAAATGTGCATGCTGAACAGTGTGTAGCTGCACAAAAAGTGGAAATCTAAGAAGTGCTGTGCATGCAATAGCGTCTTAAAACTAGGCTTTTTGTGGCTTTGTGGCGCAATGGATAGCGCATTGGACTTCTAGGTTGTGAATGGAGGTATTCAAAGGTTGTGGGTTCGAGTCCCACCAGAGTAGTTAATGTCCTCTTTTAGACTTTGTCCTCTTTTACACTTTGTATACAAAATCATCGAACCAGGGACAGTACCTGGCGCTGTGGCTTAGTTGGTCAAAGCGCCTGTCTAGTAAACAGGAGATCCTGGGTTCGAATCCCAGCAGTGCCTAATCTGTGTCTTCTAGGAGTAGTCATTCAAACTTTTCAGGTGAAACCGTCTCAGCAGGAAAGACATTCTGGACTTCTCGGTTGCAAATGAAGGCTTTAAAAAGGTTGTTGGTTTTTGGGTCCCACCAGAGTCACAAATGCTATCCCTTTGCATAGACGTCTTTGCCAGACTGACATTTGCTTAAACTTTTCCAACTTTTCCAGAAGCCAACGCAGCACTTGTTTCTTGTTTTCCTTATTGGGCACACCCAAGTCCGATCATTGAGTACGTTAATAATCAGTCAATTATTTGATTTACCAGTTTTAAATGAGAGAGAAAATTAAAAACTATGCTGTGCAGATGCGCTTCAAGAATGCTTTGCAAGCCCCTGGCTTAGGCTCGAAATCTGCTACTACCTATTGATAAAGTCAAGCCTATGGATATTTGTAGAAACAAAGTCTTTACGGATATGAAGAATAATGCATGGATATCTTTCTGGATTTTGCCCTTTCATGTCAGAAGAAAGCTCAGGAAACATTTTAGGCATGAGTATGGAGAGTGTAGGGCCAAAATGAAATGAGTTCAGACATTCCCTTGAGACCTGAAAGCCCCTCCTGTTTTGGAAACAATCCTCTTACCTCAAAGGGACCTCATCATGACGTAATCAGCTATTTTCCTGATGTGCTGCCTCCTTTAGACTTGTTTTACCGACAAATTTCACTGCACTCTTGTATCTGGCGCTGTGGCTTAGCTGGTCAAAGCGCCTGTCTTGTAAACAGGAGATCCTGGGTTCAAATCCCAGCAGTGCCTATGCCACAGGATGTGGGCACCGCTCACTTAAACATTTTACATATGTAAAAATGTGCATGCTGAACAGTGTGTAGCTGCACAAAAAGTGGAAATCTAAGAAGTGATGTGCATGCAATAGCGTCTTAAAACTAGGCTTTTTGTGGCTCTGTGGCGCAATGGATAGCGCATTGGACTTCTAGGTTGTGAATGGCGGTATTCAAAGGTTGTGGGTTCGAGTCCCACCAGAGTCGTGAATGTCCTCTTTTAGACTTTGTCCTCTTTTACACTTTGTATACAAAATCATCGAACCAGGGACTGTACCTGGCGCTGTGGCTTAGTTGGTCAAAGCGCCTGTCTAGTAAACAGGAGATCCTGGGTTCGAATCCCAGCAGTGCCTAATCTGTGTCTTCTAGGAGTAGTCATTCAAACTTTTCAGGTGAAACCGTCTCAGCAGGAAAGACAATCTGGACTTCTCGGTTGCAAATGAAGGCTTTAAAAAGGTTGTTGGTTTTTGGGTCCCACCAGAGTCACAAATGCTATCCCTTTGCATAGACGTCTTTGCCAGACTGACATTTGCTTAAACTTTTCCAACTTTTCCAGAAGCCAACGCAGCACTTGTTTCTTGTTTTCCTTATTGGGCACACCCAAGTCCGATCATTGAGTACGTTAATAATCAGTCAATTATTTGATTTACCAGTTTTAAATGAGAGAGAAAATTAAAAACTATGCTGTGCAGATGCGCTTCAAGAATGCTTTGCAAGCCCCTGGCTTAGGCTCGAAATCTGCTACTACCTATTGATAAAGTCAAGCCTATGGATATTTGTAGAAACAAAGTCTTTACGGATATGAAGAATAATGCATGGATATCTTTCTGGATTTTGCCCTTTCATGTCAGAAGAAAGCTCAGGAAACATTTTAGGCATGAGTATGGAGAGTGTAGGGCCAAAATGAAATGAGTTCAGACATTCCCTTGAGACCTGAAAGCCCCTCCTGTTTTGGAAACAATCCTCTTACCTCTAAGGGACCTCATCATGACGTAATCAGCTATTTTCCTGATGTGCTGCCTCCTTTAGACTTGTTTTACCGACAAATTTCACTGCACTCTTGTATCTGGCGCTGTGGCTTAGCTGGTCAAAGCGCCTGTCTTGTAAACAGGAGATCCTGGGTTCAAATCCCAGCAGTGCCTATGCCACAGGATGTGGGCACCGTTCACTTAAACATTTTACATATGTAAAAATGTGCATGCTGAACAGTGTGTAGCTGCACAAAAAGTGGAAATCTAAGAAGTGCTGTGCATGCAATAGCGTCTTAAAACTAGGCTTTTTGTGGCTTTGTGGCGCAATGGATAGCGCATTGGACTTCTAGGTTGTGAATGGAGGTATTCAAAGGTTGTGGGTTCGAGTCCCACCAGAGTCGTTAATGTCCTCTTTTAGACTTTGTCCTCTTTTACACTTTGTATACAAAATCATCGAACCAGGGACAGTACCTGGCGCTGTGGCTTAGTTGGTCAAAGCGCCTGTCTAGTAAACAGGAGATCCTGGGTTCGAATCCCAGCAGTGCCTAATCTGTGTCTTCTAGGAGTAGTCATTCAAACTTTTCAGGTGAAACCGTCTCAGCAGGAAAGACATTCTGGACTTCTCGGTTGCAAATGAAGGCTTTAAAAAGGTTGTTGGTTTTTGGGTCCCACCAGAGTCACAAATGCTATCCCTTTGCATAGACGTCTTTGCCAGACTGACATTTGCTTAAACTTTTCCAACTTTTCCAGAAGCCAACGCAGCACTTGTTTCTTGTTTTCCTTATTGGGCACACCCAAGTCCGATCATTGAGTACGTTAATAATCAGTCAATTATTTGATTTACCAGTTTTAAATGAGAGAGAAAATTAAAAACTATGCTGTGCAGATGCGCTTCAAGAATGCTTTGCAAGCCCCTGGCTTAGGCTCGAAATCTGCTACTACCTATTGATAAAGTCAAGCCTATGGATATTTGTAGAAACAAAGTCTTTACGGATATGAAGAATAATGCATGGATATCTTTCTGGATTTTGCCCTTTCATGTCAGAAGAAAGCTCAGGAAACATTTTAGGCATGAGTATGGAGAGTGTAGGGCCAAAATGAAATGAGTTCAGACATTCCCTTGAGACCTGAAAGCCCCTCCTGTTTTGGAAACAATCCTCTTACCTCAAAGGGACCTCATCATGACGTAATCAGCTATTTTCCTGATGTGCTGCCTCCTTTAGACTTGTTTTACCGACAAATTTCACTGCACTCTTGTATCTGGCGCTGTGGCTTAGCTGGTCAAAGCGCCTGTCTTGTAAACAGGAGATCCTGGGTTCAAATCCCAGCAGTGCCTATGCCACAGGATGTGGGCACCGCTCACTTAAACATTTTACATATGTAAAAATGTGCATGCTGAACAGTGTGTAGCTGCACAAAAAGTGGAAATCTAAGAAGTGATGTGCATGCAATAGCGTCTTAAAACTAGGCTTTTTGTGGCTCTGTGGCGCAATGGATAGCGCATTGGACTTCTAGGTTGTGAATGGCGGTATTCAAAGGTTGTGGGTTCGAGTCCCACCAGAGTCGTGAATGTCCTCTTTTAGACTTTGTCCTCTTTTACACTTTGTATACAAAATCATCGAACCAGGGACTGTACCTGGCGCTGTGGCTTAGTTGGTCAAAGCGCCTGTCTAGTAAACAGGAGATCCTGGGTTCGAATCCCAGCAGTGCCTAATCTGTGTCTTCTAGGAGTAGTCATTCAAACTTTTCAGGTGAAACCGTCTCAGCAGGAAAGACAATCTGGACTTCTCGGTTGCAAATGAAGGCTTTAAAAAGGTTGTTGGTTTTTGGGTCCCACCAGAGTCACAAATGCTATCCCTTTGCATAGACGTCTTTGCCAGACTGACATTTGCTTAAACTTTTTCAACTTTTCCAGAAGCCAACGCAGCACTTGTTTCTTGTTTTCCTTATTGGGCACACCCAAGTCCGATCATTGAGTACGTTAATAATCAGTCAATTATTTGATTTACCAGTTTTAAATGAGAGAGAAAATTAAAAACTATGCTGTGCAGATGCGCTTCAAGAATGCTTTGCAAGCCCCTGGCTTAGGCTCGAAATCTGCTACTACCTATTGATAAAGTCAAGCCTATGGATATTTGTAGAAACAAAGTCTTTACGGATATGAAGAATAATGCATGGATATCTTTCTGGATTTTGCCCTTTCATGTCAGAAGAAAGCTCAGGAAACATTTTAGGCATGAGTATGGAGAGTGTAGGGCCAAAATGAAATGAGTTCAGACATTCCCTTGAGACCTGAAAGCCCCTCCTGTTTTGGAAACAATCCTCTTACCTCTAAGGGACCTCATCATGACGTAATCAGCTATTTTCCTGATGTGCTGCCTCCTTTAGACTTGTTTTACCGACAAATTTCACTGCACTCTTGTATCTGGCGCTGTGGCTTAGCTGGTCAAAGCGCCTGTCTTGTAAACAGGAGATCCTGGGTTCAAATCCCAGCAGTGCCTATGCCACAGGATGTGGGCACCGTTCACTTAAACATTTTACATATGTAAAAATGTGCATGCTGAACAGTGTGTAGCTGCACAAAAAGTGGAAATCTAAGAAGTGCTGTGCATGCAATAGCGTCTTAAAACTAGGCTTTTTGTGGCTTTGTGGCACAATGGATAGCGCATTGGACTTCTAGGTTGTGAATGGAGGTATTCGAAGGTTATGGGTTCGAGTCCCACCAGAGTCGTGAATGTCCTCTTTTAGACTTTGTCCTCTTTTACACTTTGTATACAAAATCATCGAACCAGGGACAGTACCTGGTGCTGTGGCTTAGTTGGTCAAAGCGCCTGTCTAGTAAACAGGAGATCCTGGGTTCGAATCCCAGCAGTGCCTAATCTGTGTCTTCTAGGAGTAGTCATTCAAACTTTTCAGGTGAAACCGTCTCAGCAGGAAAGACAATCTGGACTTCTCGGTTGCAAATGAAGGCTTTAAAAAGGTTGTTGGTTTTTGGGTCCCACCAGAGTCACAAATGCTATCCCTTTGCATAGACGTCTTTGCCAGACTGACATTTGCTTAAACTTTTCCAACTTTTCCAGAAGCCAACGCAGCACTTGTTTCTTGTTTTCCTTATTGGGCACACCCAAGTCCGATCATTGAGTACGTTAATAATCAGTCAATTATTTGATTTACCAGTTTTAAATGAGAGAGAAAATTAAAAACTATGCTGTGCAGATGCGCTTCAAGAATGCTTTGCAAGCCCCTGGCTTAGGCTCGAAATCTGCTACTACCTATTGATAAAGTCAAGCCTATGGATATTTGTAGAAACAAAGTCTTTACGGATATGAAGAATAATACATGGATATCTTTCTGGATTTTGCCCTTTCATGTCAGAAGAAAGCTCAGGAAACATTTTAGGCATGAGTATGGAGAGTGTAAGGCCAAAATGAAATGAGTTCAGACATTCCCTTGAGACCTGAAAGCCCCTCCTGTTTTGGAAACAATCCTCCTACCTCTAAGGGACCTCTTTCATGACGTAATCAGCTATTTTCCTGATGTGCTGCCTCCTTTAGACTTGTTTTACCGACAAATTTCACTGCACTCTTGTATCTGGCGCTGTGGCTTAGCTGGTCAAAGCACCTGTCTTGTAAACAGGAGATCCTGGGTTTGAATCCCAGCAGTGCCTAATCTGTGTCTTCTAGGAGTAGTCATTCAAACTTTTCAGGTGAAACTGTCTCAGCAGGAAAGACAATCTGGACTTCTCGGTTGCAAATGAAGGCTTTAAAAAGGTTGTTGGTTTTTGGGTCCCACCAGAGTCACAAATGCTATCCCTTTGCATAGACGTCTTTGCCAGACTGACATTTGCTTAAACTTTTCCAGCTTTTTCAGAAGCCAACGCAGCACTTGTTTCTTGTTTTCCTTATTGGGCACACCCAAGTCCGATCATTGAGTACGTTAATAATCAGTCAATTATTTGATTCACCTGTTTTAAATGAGAGAGACAATTAAAAACTATGCTGTGCAGATGCGCTTCAAGAATGCTTTGCAAGCCCCTGGCTTAGGCTCGAAATCTGCTACTACCTATTGATAAAGTCAAGCCTATGGATATTTGTAGAAACAAAGTCTTTACGGATATGAAGAATAATACATGGATATCTTTCTGGATTTTGCCCTTTCATGTCAGAAGAAAGCTCAGGAAACATTTTAGGCATGAGTATGGAGAGTGTAGGGCCAAAATGAAATGAGTTCAGACATTCCCTTGAGACCTGAAAGCCCCTCCTGTTTTGGAAACAATCCTCTTACCTCTAAGGGACCTCTTTCATGACGTAATCAGCTATTTTCCTGATGTGCTGCCTCCTTTAGACTTGTTTTACCGACAAATTTCACTGCACTCTTGTATCTGGCGCTGTGGCTTAGCTGGTCAAAGCGCCTGTCTTGTAAACAGGAGATCCTGGGTTCAAATCCCAGCAGTGCCTGTGCCACAGGATGTGGGCACCGTTCACTTAAACATTTTACATATGTAAAAATGTGCATGCTGAACAGTGTGTAGCTGCACAAAAAGTGGAAATCTAAGAAGTGATGTGCATGCAATAGCGTCTTAAAACTAGGCTTTTTGTGGCTCTGTGGCGCAATGGATAGCGCATTGGACTTCTAGGTTGTGAATGGAGGTATTCAAAGGTTGTGGGTTCGAGTCCCACCAGAGTCGTGAATGTCCTCTTTTAGACTTTGTCCTCTTTTACACTTTGTATACAAAATCATTGAACTAGGGACAGTACCTGGCGCTGTGGCTTAGTTGGTCAAAGTTCCTGTCTAGTAAACAGGAGATCCTGGGTTCGAATCCCAGCAGTGCCTAATCTGTGTCTTCTAGGAGTAGTCATTCAAACTTTTCAGGTGGAACCGTCTCAGCAGGAAAGACAATCTGGACTTCTCGGTTGCAAATGAAGGCTTTAAAAAGGTTGTTTGCTTTTGGGTCCCACCAGAGTCACAAATGCTATCCCTTTGCATAGACGTCTTTGCCAGACTGACATTTGCTTAAACTTTTCCAGCTTTTTCAGAAGCCAACGCAGCACTTGTTTCTTGTTTTCCTTATTGGGCACACCCAAGTCCGATCATTGAGTACGTTAATAATCAGTCAATTATTTGATTCACCTGTTTTAAATGAGAGAGACAATTAAAAACTATGCTGTGCAGATGCGCTTCAAGAATGCTTTGCAAGCCCCTGGCTTAGGCTCGAAATCTGCTACTACCTATTGATAAAGTCAAGCCTATGGATATTTGTAGAAACAAAGTCTTTACGGATATGAAGAATAATACATGGATATCTTTCTGGATTTTGCCCTTTCATGTCAGAAGAAAGCTCAGGAAACATTTTAGGCATGAGTATGGAGAGTGTAGGGCCAAAATGAAATGAGTTCAGACATTCCCTTGAGACCTGAAAGCCCCTCCTGTTTTGGAAACAATCCTCTTACCTCTAAGGGACCTCTTTCATGACGTAATCAGCTATTTTCCTGATGTGCTGCCTCCTTTAGACTTGTTTTACCGACAAATTTCACTGCACTCTTGTATCTGGCGCTGTGGCTTAGCTGGTCAAAGCACCTGTCTTGTAAACAGGAGATCCTGGGTTTGAATCCCAGCAGTGCCTAATCTGTGTCTTCTAGGAGTAGTCATTCAAACTTTTCAGGTGAAACTGTCTCAGCAGGAAAGACAATCTGGACTTCTCGGTTGCAAATGAAGGCTTTAAAAAGGTTGTTGGTTTTTGGGTCCCACCAGAGTCACAAATGCTATCCCTTTGCATAGACGTCTTTGCCAGACTGACATTTGCTTAAACTTTTCCAGCTTTTTCAGAAGCCAACGCAGCACTTGTTTCTTGTTTTCCTTATTGGGCACACCCAAGTCCGATCATTGAGTACGTTAATAATCAGTCAATTATTTGATTCACCTGTTTTAAATGAGAGAGACAATTAAAAACTATGCTGTGCAGATGCGCTTCAAGAATGCTTTGCAAGCCCCTGGCTTAGGCTCGAAATCTGCTACTACCTATTGATAAAGTCAAGCCTATGGATATTTGTAGAAACAAAGTCTTTACGGATATGAAGAATAATACATGGATATCTTTCTGGATTTTGCCCTTTCATGTCAGAAGAAAGCTCAGGAAACATTTTAGGCATGAGTATGGAGAGTGTAGGGCCAAAATTAAATGAGTTCAGACATTCCCTTGAGACCTGAAAGCCCCTCCTGTTTTGGAAACAATCCTCTTACCTCTAAGGGACCTCTTTCATGACGTAATCAGCTATTTTCCTGATGTGCTGCCTCCTTTAGACTTGTTTTACCGACAAATTTCACTGCACTCTTGTATCTGGCGCTGTGGCTTAGCTGGTCAAAGCGCCTGTCTTGTAAACAGGAGATCCTGGGTTCAAATCCCAGCAGTGCCTGTGCCACAGGATGTGGGCACCGTTCACTTAAACATTTTACATATGTAAAAATGTGCATGCTGAACAGTGTGTAGCTGCACAAAAAGTGGAAATCTAAGAAGTGATGTGCATGCAATAGCGTCTTAAAACTAGGCTTTTTGTGGCTCTGTGGCGCAATGGATAGCGCATTGGACTTCTAGGTTGTGAATGGAGGTATTCAAAGGTTGTGGGTTCGAGTCCCACCAGAGTCGTGAATGTCCTCTTTTAGACTTTGTCCTCTTTTACACTTTGTATACAAAATCATTGAACTAGGGACAGTACCTGGCGCTGTGGCTTAGTTGGTCAAAGTTCCTGTCTAGTAAACAGGAGATCCTGGGTTCGAATCCCAGCAGTGCCTAATCTGTGTCTTCTAGGAGTAGTCATTCAAACTTTTCAGGTGGAACCGTCTCAGCAGGAAAGACAATCTGGACTTCTCGGTTGCAAATGAAGGCTTTAAAAAGGTTGTTTGCTTTTGGGTCCCACCAGAGTCACAAATGCTATCCCTTTGCATAGACGTCTTTGCCAGACTGACATTTGCTTAAACTTTTCCAGCTTTTTCAGAAGCCAACGCAGCACTTGTTTCTTGTTTTCCTTATTGGGCACACCCAAGTCCGATCATTGAGTACGTTAATAATCAGTCAATTATTTGATTCACCTGTTTTAAATGAGAGGGACAATTAAAAACTATGCTGTGCAGATGCGCTTCAAGAATGCTTTGCAAGCCCCTGGCTTAGGCTCGAAATCTGCTACTACCTATTGATAAAGTCAAGCCTATGGATATTTGTAGAAACAAAGTCTTTACGGATATGAAGAATAATACATGGATATCTTTCTGGATTTTGCCCTTTCATGTCAGAAGAAAGCTCAGGAAACATTTTAGGCATGAGTATGGAGAGTGTAGGGCCAAAATGAAATGAGTTCAGACATTCCCTTGAGACCTGAAAGCCCCTCCTGTTTTGGAAACAATCCTCTTACCTCTAAGGGACCTCTTTCATGACGTAATCAGCTATTTTCCTGATGTGCTGCCTCCTTTAGACTTGTTTTACCGACAAATTTCACTGCACTCTTGTATCTGGCGCTGTGGCTTAGCTGGTCAAAGCGCCTGTCTTGTAAACAGGAGATCCTGGGTTAAAATCCCAGCAGTGCCTATGCCACAGGATGTGGGCACCGCTCACTTAAACATTTTACATTATGTAAAAATGTGCATGCTGAACAGTGTGTAGCTGTACAAAAAGTGGAAATCTAAGAAGTGATGTGCATGCAATGGCGTCTTAAAACTAGGCTTTTTGTGGCTCTGTGGCGCAATGGATAGCGCATTGGACTTCTAGGTTGTGAATGGAGGTATTCAAAGGTTGTGGGTTCGAGTCCCACCAGAGTCGTGAATGTCCTCTTTTAGACTTTGTCCTCTTTTACACTTTGTATACAAAATCATTGAACCAGGAACAGTACCTGGCGCTGTGGCTTAGTTGGTCAAAGTGCCTGTCTAGTAAACAGGAGATCCTGGGTTCGAATCCCAGCAGTGCCTAATCTGTGTCTTCTAGGAGTAGTCATTCAAACTTTTCAGGTGAAACGTCTCAGCAGGAAAGACAATCTGGACTTCTCGGTTGCAAATGAAGGCTTTAAAAAGGTTGTTGGTTTTTGGGTCCCACCAGAGTCACAAATGCTATCCTTTTGCATAGACGTCTTTGCCAGACTGAAATTTGCTTAAACTTTTCCAGCTTTTTCAGAAGCCAACGCAGCACTTGTTTCTTGTTTTCCTTATTGGGCACACCCAAGTCCGATCATTGAGTACGTTAATAATCAGTCAATTATTTGATTCACCTGTTTTAAATGAGAGAGACAATTAAAAACTATGCTGTGCAGATGCGCTTCAAGAATGCTTTGCAAGCCCCTGGCTTAGGCTCGAAATCTGCTACTACCTATTGATAAAGTCAAGCCTATGGATATTTGTAGAAACAAAGTCTTTACGGATATGAAGAATAATACATGGATATCTTTCTGGATTTTGCCCTTTCATGTCAGAAGAAAGCTCAGGAAACATTTTAGGCATGAGTATGGAGAGTGTAGGGCCAAAATTAAATGAGTTCAGACATTCCCTTGAGACCTGGGGCCCGTTCTTCGTACGTCGCTAACTCAGTTAGCTGGATTTGATTGTTGGGGATTTGGCATGATCTTGGATTGTTTGGTTCTTCGACGCTCATCCTGGACTTGCTGTCATAGCAACAGGTGCGCAATCTTAAACCTGCTCGGGAGCAGGCTTATTTCATGTTAACAGGATTAGACTGCGGCTTCATAAGCGGAGCTGATACGGGAAGTCCAGCGCAGCGCGATAGTGCACTCTCCGAGATATATATTTTTTCTCGTGACTCGTGAGATTGTCGTTTACATTATTAATTTGTTGGAAACGCACATTTATTTTCGACTTGTCGGAGTCGGGCTTTAACTAGGCTACAGCACAAACTGTTTGCATTGCCCTAAGATTATTTGCGAGTGGCTTTCCTTTACACTATTGGAGATGCGGAGAACTTGATGGAAAGTGCTGTCTGTCGTGTCATTCGGAGTTTACCTGGCGCTTTTAGGTTTAAGAAACAGTTTTAGGTTTTTTTTTTTTGTGGAATTTCCAAGCCACTTAAGACCCAATGTTGTAAAGCATTTTTTTTTAAAGCATTTTTTTTTTTTTTAGGCTATCATAATTTTTTATGAAGATCATGCAATCATGACCATGGTCCATGCCGATTACAGTATGTCACTCAGGCTTCACTAACGTGATTGGTAGACTATAGGCTATAGACTGCCATCAAGACCTCAATAAGGGGATTATGTGAACAGAAAGAGGGTTCACAATGTAAATGTGCAGCCCAGTTACTATTGTGATTCTTAATATTCCAGATTAGTAATATTATATAAAAAAAAGAAAGAATGCAGTTGACTAAAATCTTCCATATCACAAATGTGAAAGCAAAATGGCCAGGGTCTGTGCATGACTTAAGCATTTTCAGAGATTCACATTTATGCACATTATTTGAAAGTGGTAAGAAAAGTTACACAATTTAATATATCAAGCTCACTGTATTACATACACTTATGCTGATCCTAACAGAACTGCATTTTTTCATAGGTGATTATGACATGTTCCTGCCTGCAGACAGGTGTTTTATGACCCCATTGACCCAAACCAGCAGTTACAATGCAGCTCTTGCCAGGACAAGGGCACACAATGAAATGAACTTTGGCTAACTAAAGGGAAGATGTCAGTGTCTGAAAAGTCTGAGGGTTGCACACCTGACAGGGCCTGTGACATGTTGCATGTGCCATATTACACAACATTGCCAAAAAAACACACTTTTCATTACATGTTTAATAAAATACAAATATGCTTAGTTCCTTGAGTTTTATTTCAGTTGTTCTTTGTAAAGAAAAGCCAGTGGTCAAGTGCCTGCAACAAGTGATATTAGACACATGCCTCATGCAACAAATAAAAAGGAAAAGTTGGCTATACACTGCCCACCTGTAGCAGGCCTGCCTATGTCTCCTCTGTCTGTGCAGACTCTTCTGTAGGCCTTTCTGTAGATGTGGAATCCTGCAACTTATATTGCAGCCATAAAGCATACAAGTATATATTAAGTAAAGTTATTTATGCGCTTGCAGGTAGGCTAGTTCCTCCATATGACAGTTATCTGAGAAGGTTTATTCACTGTCTAGTGCAATGGAAACAAATGGACATTATAAAGTCTTATACTTTATTTATTTTGGAAAGTTAGAAAATGTCCACTTACTGCACATATTTCAGCCACCACTTTCTTGGGAACAGATACAAGTGTTAATATTTTTACATTAACATAACATAGGCCTAAGTTTATCAGTTTTCACTTTCACAAGTCAAAGCAATTCATCATTCAAGATTTAACAGTTGAAATGACTATACGGCCTTAATTTAATGCAGCAAAAATTATTTTACAGTGTAGGCTACTAAGATCTTTTCTTTTCTCAGCCTTTTTCTTGGTTACTTTTATAATCTGACAACCATTTATTTAACAGTGCCTTTTATAAAAGAGACTATATAACAAAAAATACCATTATGTAGAATATTTTTGTACTTCACTTTTATTTGTTCCCATGTTCTAGTGTGGTGACTCTGACATTACAATGCACAAAGTAATTATGCAATTATTAAAATACAAAAATATAGGCTAATAAGTGATAAAAACATCTAACATGGCCACTTCTAACGGATTTAAATTGTCTGCTACTTTTTGCCAGCCCTCTCTCCTGGCTTTTGCAGACTTTGAGGTGTTCCCTGGCGTTTTAATTAAACATTAAAATTCCGAATAAACTTTGACTATTAGTTCTTGCTCTGCTAAGGAGAAAAACTGAGCGCGCTCTTTGGCCACGCCCACGCTGAGCAGCCAATAGCAGCGTTGCTGATCAATGTTTCTACTATCGATACATATCCCCTTTTAACCAGCGCATGAACGCGCAATTATCTCAGATGACTCAAACCAGCTATACTAATCATATCCGGCAAGTGTGTTAGAAGAACCGAGTTAGCCAGATCATGATTAGCACAATGATATCATCTTGGATGTCTCATTTGATCTCGGATGTTTTAAGCAACGTACGAAGAACAGGCCCCTGAAAGCCCCTCCTGTTTTGGAAACAATCCTCTTACCTCTAAGGGACCTCTTTCATGACGTAATCAGCTATTTTCCTGATGTGCTGCCTCCTTTAGACTTGTTTTACCGACAAATTTCACTGCACTCTTGTATCTGGCGCTGTGGCTTAGCTGGTCAAAGCGCCTGTCTTGTAAACAGGAGATCCTGGGTTCAAATCCCAGCAGTGCCTATGCCACAGGATGTGGGCACCGTTCACTTAAACATTTTACATATGTAAAAATGTGCATGCTGAACAGTGTGTAGCTGCACAAAAAGTGGAAATCTAAGAAGTGATGTGCATGCAATAGCGTCTTAAAACTAGGCTTTTTGTGGCTCTGTGGCGCAATGGATAGCGCATTGGACTTCTAGGTTGTGAATGGAGGTATTCAAAGGTTGTGGGTTCGAGTCCCACCAGAGTCGTGAATGTCCTCTTTTAGACTTTGTCCTCTTTTACACTTTGTATACAAAATCATCGAACCAGGGACAGTACCTGGCGCTGTGGCTTAGTTGGTCAAAGCGCCTGTCTAGTAAACAGGAGATCCTGGGTTCGAATCCCAGCAGTGCCTAATCTGTGTCTTCTAGGAGTAGTCATTCAAACTTTTCAGGTGAAACCGTCTCAGCAGGAAAGACAATCTGGACTTCTCGGTTGCAAATGAAGGCTTTAAAAAGGTTGTTGGTTTTTGGGTCCCACCAGAGTCACAAATGCTATCCCTTTGCATAGATGTCTTTGCCAGACTGACATTTGCTTAAACTTTTCCAACTTTTCCAGAAGCCAACGCAGCACTTGTTTCTTGTTTTCCTTATTGGGCACACCCAAGTCCGATCATTGAGTACGTTAATAATCAGTCAATTATTTGATTTACCAGTTTTAAATGAGAGAGAAAATTAAAAACTATGCTGTGCAGATGCGCTTCAAGAATGCTTTGCAAGCCCCTGGCTTAGGCTCGAAATCTGCTACTACCTATTGATAAAGTCAAGCCTATGGATATTTGTAGAAACAAAGTCTTTACGGATATGAAGAATAATGCATGGATATCTTTCTGGATTTTGCCCTTTCATGTCAGAAGAAAGCTCAGGAAACATTTTAGGCATGAGTATGGAGAGTGTAGGGCCAAAATGAAATGAGTTCAGACATTCCCTTGAGACCTGAAAGCCCCTCCTGTTTTGGAAACAATCCTCTTACCTCTAAGGGACCTCATCATGACGTAATCAGCTATTTTCCTGATGTGCTGCCTCCTTTAGACTTGTTTTACCGACAAATTTCACTGCACTCTTGTATCTGGCGCTGTGGCTTAGCTGGTCAAAGCGCCTGTCTTGTAAACAGGAGATCCTGGGTTCAAATCCCAGCAGTGCCTATGCCACAGGATGTGGGCACCGTTCACTTAAACATTTTACATATGTAAAAATGTGCATGCTGAACAGTGTGTAGCTGCACAAAAAGTGGAAATCTAAGAAGTGCTGTGCATGCAATAGCGTCTTAAAACTAGGCTTTTTGTGGCTTTGTGGCGCAATGGATAGCGCATTGGACTTCTAGGTTGTGAATGGAGGTATTCAAAGGTTGTGGGTTCGAGTCCCACCAGAGTCGTGAATGTCGTCTTTTAGACTTTGTCCTCTTTTACACTTTGTATACAAAATCATCGAACCAGGGACAGTACCTGGCGCTGTGGCTTAGTTGGTCAAAGCGCCTGTCTAGTAAACAGGAGATCCTGGGTTCGAATCCCAGCAGTGCCTAATCTGTGTCTTCTAGGAGTAGTCATTCAAACTTTTCAGGTGAAACCGTCTCAGCAGGAAAGACAATCTGGACTTCTCGGTTGCAAATGAAGGCTTTAAAAAGGTTGTTGTAAAAATGTGCATGCTGAACAGTGTGTAGCTGCACAAAAAGTGGAAATCTAAGAAGTGATGTGCATGCAATAGCGTCTTAAAACTAGGCTTTTTGTGGCTCTGTGGCGCAATGGATATCGCATTGGACTTCTAGGTTGTGAATGGAGTTATTCAAAGGTTGTGGGTTCGAGTCCCACCAGAGTCGTGAATGTCCTCTTTTAGACTTTGTCCTCTTTTACACTTTGTATACAAAATCATCGAACCAGGGACAGTACCTGGCGCTGTGGCTTAGTTGGTCAAAGCGCCTGTCTAGTAAACAGGAGATCCTGGGTTCGAATCCCAGCAGTGCCTAATCTGTGTCTTCTTGGAGTAGTCATTCAAACTTTTCAGGTGAAACCGTCTCAGCAGGAAAGACAATCTGGACTTCTCGGTTGCAAATGAAGGCTTTAAAAAGGTTGTTGGTTTTTGGGTCCCACCAGAGTCACAAATGCTATCCCTTTGCATAGACGTCTTTGCCAGACTGACATTTGCTTAAACTTTTCCAGCTTTTCCAGAAGCCAACGCAGCACTTGTTTCTTGTTTTCCTTATTGGGCACACCCAAGTCCGATCATTGAGTACGTTAATAATCAGTCAATTATTTGATTCACCTGTTTTAAATGAGAGAGACAATTAAAAACTATGCTGTGCAGATGCGCTTCAAGAATGCTTTGCAAGCCCCTGGCTTAGGCTCGAAATCTGCTACTACCTATTGATAAAGTCAAGCCTATGGATATTTGTAGAAACAAAGTCTTTACGGATATGAAGAATAATGCATGGATATCTTTCTGGATTTTGCCCTTTCATGTCAGAAGAAAGCTCAGGAAACATTTTAGGCATGAGTATGGAGAGTGTAGGGCCAAAATGAAATGAGTTCAGACATTCCCTTGAGACCTGAAAGCCCCTCCTGTTTTGGAAACAATCCTCTTACCTCTAATGGACCTCATCATGACGTAATCAGCTATTTTCCTGATGTGCTGCCTCCTTTAGACTTGTTTTACCGACAAATTTCACTGCACTCTTGTATCTGGCGCTGTGGCTTAGCTGGTCAAAGCGCCTGTCTTGTAAACAGGAGATCCTGGGTTCAAATCCCAGCAGTGCCTATGCCACAGGATGTGGGCACCGTTCACTTAAACATTTTACATATGTAAAAATGTGCATGCTGAACAGTGTGTAGCTGCACAAAAAGTGGAAATCTAAGAAGTGCTGTGCATGCAATAGCGTCTTAAAACTAGGCTTTTTGTGGCTCTGTGGCGCAATGGATAGCGCATTGGACTTCTAGGTTGTGAATGGAGGTATTCAAAGGTTGTGGGTTCGAGTCCCACCAGAGTCGTGAATGTCCTCTTTCAGACTTTGTCCTCTTTTACACTTTGTATACAAAATCATCGAACCAGGGACAGTACCTGGCGCTGTGGCTTAGTTGGTCAAAGCGCCTGTCTAGTAAACAGGAGATCCTGGGTTCGAATCCCAGCAGTGCCTAATCTGTGTCTTCTAGGAGTAGTCATTCAAACTTTTCAGGTGAAACCGTCTCAGCAGGAAAGACAATCTGGACTTCTCGGTTGCAAATGAAGGCTTTAAAAAGGTTGTTGTAAAAATGTGCATGCTGAACAGTGTGTAGCTGCACAAAAAGTGGAAATCTAAGAAGTGATGTGCATGCAATAGCGTCTTAAAACTAGGCTTTTTGTGGCTCTGTGGCGCAATGGATATCGCATTGGACTTCTAGGTTGTGAATGGAGTTATTCAAAGGTTGTGGGTTCGAGTCCCACCAGAGTCGTGAATGTCCTCTTTTAGACTTTGTCCTCTTTTACACTTTGTATACAAAATCATCGAACCAGGGACAGTACCTGGCGCTGTGGCTTAGTTGGTCAAAGCGCCTGTCTAGTAAACAGGAGATCCTGGGTTCGAATCCCAGCAGTGCCTAATCTGTGTCTTCTAGGAGTAGTCATTCAAACTTTTCAGGTGAAACTGTCTCAGCAGGAAAGACAATCTGGACTTCTCGTTTGCAAATGAAGGCTTTAAAAAGGTTGTTGGTTTTTGGGTCCCACCAGAGTCACAAATGCTATCCCTTTGCATAGACGTCTTTGCCAGACTGACATTTGCTTAAACTTTTCCAGCTTTTTCAGAAGCCAACGCAGCACTTGTTTCTTGTTTTCCTTATTGGGCACACCCAAGTCCGATCATTGAGTACGTTAATAATCAGTCAATTATTTGATTCACCTGTTTTAAATGAGAGAGACAATTAAAAACTATGCTGTGCAGATGCGCTTCAAGAATGCTTTGCAAGCCCCTGGCTTAGGCTCGAAATCTGCTACTACCTATTGATAAAGTCAAGCCTATGGATATTTGTAGAAACAAAGTCTTTACGGATATGAAGAATAATGCATGGATATCTTTCTGGATTTTGCCCTTTCATGTCAGAAGAAAGCTCAGGAAACATTTTAGGCATGAGTATGGAGAGTGTAGGGCCAAAATGAAATGAGTTCAGACATTCCCTTGAGACCTGAAAGCCCCTCCTGTTTTGGAAACAATCCTCTTACCTCTAAGGGACCTCATCATGACGTAATCAGCTATTTTCCTGATGTGCTGCCTCCTTTAGACTTGTTTTACCGACAAATTTCACTGCACTCTTGTATCTGGCGCTGTGGCTTAGCTGGTCAAAGCGCCTGTCTTGTAAACAGGAGATCCTGGGTTCAAATCCCAGCAGTGCCTATGCCACAGGATGTGGGCACCGTTCACTTAAACATTTTACATATGTAAAAATGTGCATGCTGAACAGTGTGTAGCTGCACAAAAAGTGGAAATCTAAGAAGTGCTGTGCATGCAATAGCGTCTTAAAACTAGGCTTTTTGTGGCTTTGTGGCGCAATGGATAGCGCATTGGACTTCTAGGTTGTGAATGGAGGTATTCAAAGGTTGTGGGTTCGAGTCCCACCAGAGTCGTGAATGTCGTCTTTTAGACTTTGTCCTCTTTTACACTTTGTATACAAAATCATCGAACCAGGGACAGTACCTGGCGCTGTGGCTTAGTTGGTCAAAGCGCCTGTCTAGTAAACAGGAGATCCTGGGTTCGAATCCCAGCAGTGCCTAATCTGTGTCTTCTAGGAGTAGTCATTCAAACTTTTCAGGTGAAACCGTCTCAGCAGGAAAGACAATCTGGACTTCTCGGTTGCAAATGAAGGCTTTAAAAAGGTTGTTGGTTTTTGGGTCCCACCAGAGTCACAAATGCTATCCCTTTGCATAGACGTCTTTGCCAGACTGACATTTGCTTAAACTTTTCCAACTTTTCCAGAAGCCAACGCAGCACTTGTTTCTTGTTTTCCTTATTGGGCACACCCAAGTCCGATCATTGAGTACGTTAATAATCAGTCAATTATTTGATTTACCAGTTTTAAATGAGAGAGAAAATTAAAAACTATGCTGTGCAGATGCGCTTCAAGAATGCTTTGCAAGCCCCTGGCTTAGGCTCGAAATCTGCTACTACCTATTGATAAAGTCAAGCCTATGGATATTTGTAGAAACAAAGTCTTTACGGATATGAAGAATAATACATGGATATCTTTCTGGATTTTGCCCTTTCATGTCAGAAGAAAGCTCAGGAAACATTTTAGGCATGAGTATGGAGAGTGTAGGGCCAAAATGAAATGAGTTCAGACATTCCCTTGAGACCTGAAAGCCCCTCCTGTTTTGGAAACAATCCTCTTACCTCTAAGGGACCTCTTTCATGACGTAATCAGCTATTTTCCTGATGTGCTGCCTCCTTTAGACTTGTTTTACCGACAAATTTCACTGCACTCCTGTATCTGGCGCTGTGGCTTAGCTGGTCAAAGCACCTGTCTTGTAAACAGGAGATCCTGGGTTTGAATCCCAGCAGTGCCTAATCTGTGTCTTCTAGGAGTAGTCATTCAAACTTTTCAGGTGAAACTGTCTGAGCAGGAAAGACAATCTGGACTTCTCGGTTGCAAATGAAGGCTTTAAAAAGGTTGTTGGTTTTTGGGTCCCACCAGAGTCACAAATGCTATCCCTTTGCATAGACGTCTTTGCCAGACTGACATTTGCTTAAACTTTTCCAGCTTTTTCAGAAGCCAACGCAGCACTTGTTTCTTGTTTTCCTTATTGGGCACACCCAAGTCCGATCATTGAGTACGTTAATAATCAGTCAATTATTTGATTCACCTGTTTTAAATGAGAGAGACAATTAAAAACTATGCTGTGCAGATGCGCTTCAAGAATGCTTTGCAAGCCCCTGGCTTAGGCTCGAAATCTGCTACTACCTATTGATAAAGTCAAGCCTATGGATATTTGTAGAAACAAAGTCTTTACGGATATGAAGAATAATACATGGATATCTTTCTGGATTTTGCCCTTTCATGTCAGAAGAAAGCTCAGGAAACATTTTAGGCATGAGTATGGAGAGTGTAGGGCCAAAATGAAATGAGTTCAGACATTCCCTTGAGACCTGAAAGCCCCTCCTGTTTTGGAAACAATCCTCTTACCTCTAAGGGACCTATTTCATGACGTAATCAGCTATTTTCCTGATGTGCTGCCTCCTTTAGACTTGTTTTACCGACAAATTTCACTGCACTCTTGTATCTGGCGCTGTGGCTTAGCTGGTCAAAGCGCCTGTCTTGTAAACAGGAGATCCTGGGTTCAAATCCCAGCAGTGCCTATGCCACAGGATGTGGGCACCGCTCACTTAAACATTTTACATATGTAAAAATGTGCATGCTGAACAGTGTGTAGCTGCACAAAAAGTGGAAATCTAAGAAGTGATGTGCATGCAATAGCGTCTTAAAACTAGGCTTTTTGTGGCTCTGTGGCGCAATGGATAGCGCATTGGACTTCTAGGTTGTGAATGGAGGTATTCAAAGGTTGTGGGGTCGAGTCCCACCAGAGTCGTGAATGTCCTCTTTTAGACTTTGTCCTCTTTTACACTTTGTATACAAAATCATCGAACCAGGGACAGTACCTGGCGCTGTGGCTTAGTTGGTCAAAGCGCCTGTCTAGTAAACAGGAGATCCTGGGTTCGAATCCCAGCAGTGCCTAATCTGTGTCTTCTAGGAGTAGTCATTCAAACTTTTCAGGTGAAACTGTCTCAGCAGGAAAGACAATCTGGACTTCTCGTTTGCAAATGAAGGCTTTAAAAAGGTTGTTGGTTTTTGGGTCCCACCAGAGTCACAAATGCTATCCCTTTGCATAGACGTCTTTGCCAGACTGACATTTGCTTAAACTTTTCCAGCTTTTTCAGAAGCCAACGCAGCACTTGTTTCTTGTTTTCCTTATTGGGCACACCCAAGTCCGATCATTGAGTACGTTAATAATCAGTCAATTATTTGATTCACCTGTTTTAAATGAGAGAGACAATTAAAAACTATGCTGTGCAGATGCGCTTCAAGAATGCTTTGCAAGCCCCTGGCTTAGGCTCGAAATCTGCTACTACCTATTGATAAAGTCAAGCCTATGGATATTTGTAGAAACAAAGTCTTTACGGATATGAAGAATAATACATGGATATCTTTCTGGATTTTGCCCTTTCATGTCAGAAGAAAGCTCAGGAAACATTTTAGGCATGAGTATGGAGAGTGTAGGGCCAAAATGAAATAAGTTCAGACATTCCCTTGAGACCTGAAAGCCCCTCCTGTTTTGGAAACAATCCTCTTACCTCTAAGGGACCTCTTTCATGACGTAATCAGCTATTTTCCTGATGTGCTGCCTCCTTTAGACTTGTTTTACCGACAAATTTCACTGCACTCTTGTATCTGGCGCTGTGGCTTAGCTGGTCAAAGCGCCTGTCTTGTAAACAGGAGATCCTGGGTTCAAATCCAAGCAGTGCCTGTGCCACAGGATGTGGGCACCGTTCACTTAAACATTTTACATATGTAAAAATGTGCATGCTGAACAGTGTGTAGCTGCACAAAAAGTGGAAATCTAAGAAGTGATGTGCATGCAATAGCGTCTTAAAACTAGGCTTTTTGTGGCTCTGTGGCGCAATGGATATCGCATTGGACTTCTAGGTTGTGAATGGAGTTATTCAAAGGTTGTGGGTTCGAGTCCCACCAGAGTCGTGAATGTCCTCTTTTAGACTTTGTCCTCTTTTACACTTTGTATACAAAATCATCGAACCAGGGACAGTACCTGGCGCTGTGGCTTAGTTGGTCAAAGCGCCTGTCTAGTAAACAGGAGATCCTGGGTTCGAATCCCAGCAGTGCCTAATCTGTGTCTTCTTGGAGTAGTCATTCAAACTTTTCAGGTGAAACCGTCTCAGCAGGAAAGACAATCTGGACTTCTCGGTTGCAAATGAAGGCTTTAAAAAGGTTGTTGGTTTTTGGGTCCCACCAGAGTCACAAATGCTATCCCTTTGCATAGACGTCTTTGCCAGACTGACATTTGCTTAAACTTTTCCAGCTTTTCCAGAAGCCAACGCAGCACTTGTTTCTTGTTTTCCTTATTGGGCACACCCAAGTCCGATCATTGAGTACGTTAATAATCAGTCAATTATTTGATTCACCTGTTTTAAATGAGAGAGACAATTAAAAACTATGCTGTGCAGATGCGCTTCAAGAATGCTTTGCAAGCCCCTGGCTTAGGCTCGAAATCTGCTACTACCTATTGATAAAGTCAAGCCTATGGATATTTGTAGAAACAAAGTCTTTACGGATATGAAGAATAATGCATGGATATCTTTCTGGATTTTGCCCTTTCATGTCAGAAGAAAGCTCAGGAAACATTTTAGGCATGAGTATGGAGAGTGTAGGGCCAAAATGAAATGAGTTCAGACATTCCCTTGAGACCTGAAAGCCCCTCCTGTTTTGGAAACAATCCTCTTACCTCTAATGGACCTCATCATGACGTAATCAGCTATTTTCCTGATGTGCTGCCTCCTTTAGACTTGTTTTACCGACAAATTTCACTGCACTCTTGTATCTGGCGCTGTGGCTTAGCTGGTCAAAGCGCCTGTCTTGTAAACAGGAGATCCTGGGTTCAAATCCCAGCAGTGCCTATGCCACAGGATGTGGGCACCGTTCACTTAAACATTTTACATATGTAAAAATGTGCATGCTGAACAGTGTGTAGCTGCACAAAAAGTGGAAATCTAAGAAGTGCTGTGCATGCAATAGCGTCTTAAAACTAGGCTTTTTGTGGCTCTGTGGCGCAATGGATAGCGCATTGGACTTCTAGGTTGTGAATGGAGGTATTCAAAGGTTGTGGGTTCGAGTCCCACCAGAGTCGTGAATGTCCTCTTTCAGACTTTGTCCTCTTTTACACTTTGTATACAAAATCATCGAACCAGGGACAGTACCTGGCGCTGTGGCTTAGTTGGTCAAAGCGCCTGTCTAGTAAACAGGAGATCCTGGGTTCGAATCCCAGCAGTGCCTAATCTGTGTCTTCTAGGAGTAGTCATTCAAACTTTTCAGGTGAAACCGTCTCAGCAGGAAAGACAATCTGGACTTCTCGGTTGCAAATGAAGGCTTTAAAAAGGTTGTTGTAAAAATGTGCATGCTGAACAGTGTGTAGCTGCACAAAAAGTGGAAATCTAAGAAGTGATGTGCATGCAATAGCGTCTTAAAACTAGGCTTTTTGTGGCTCTGTGGCGCAATGGATATCGCATTGGACTTCTAGGTTGTGAATGGAGTTATTCAAAGGTTGTGGGTTCGAGTCCCACCAGAGTCGTGAATGTCCTCTTTTAGACTTTGTCCTCTTTTACACTTTGTATACAAAATCATCGAACCAGGGACAGTACCTGGCGCTGTGGCTTAGTTGGTCAAAGCGCCTGTCTAGTAAACAGGAGATCCTGGGTTCGAATCCCAGCAGTGCCTAATCTGTGTCTTCTTGGAGTAGTCATTCAAACTTTTCAGGTGAAACCGTCTCAGCAGGAAAGACAATCTGGACTTCTCGGTTGCAAATGAAGGCTTTAAAAAGGTTGTTGGTTTTTGGGTCCCACCAGAGTCACAAATGCTATCCCTTTGCATAGACGTCTTTGCCAGACTGACATTTGCTTAAACTTTTCCAGCTTTTCCAGAAGCCAACGCAGCACTTGTTTCTTGTTTTCCTTATTGGGCACACCCAAGTCCGATCATTGAGTACGTTAATAATCAGTCAATTATTTGATTCACCTGTTTTAAATGAGAGAGACAATTAAAAACTATGCTGTGCAGATGCGCTTCAAGAATGCTTTGCAAGCCCCTGGCTTAGGCTCGAAATCTGCTACTACCTATTGATAAAGTCAAGCCTATGGATATTTGTAGAAACAAAGTCTTTACGGATATGAAGAATAATGCATGGATATCTTTCTGGATTTTGCCCTTTCATGTCAGAAGAAAGCTCAGGAAACATTTTAGGCATGAGTATGGAGAGTGTAGGGCCAAAATGAAATGAGTTCAGACATTCCCTTGAGACCTGAAAGCCCCTCCTGTTTTGGAAACAATCCTCTTACCTCTAATGGACCTCATCATGACGTAATCAGCTATTTTCCTGATGTGCTGCCTCCTTTAGACTTGTTTTACCGACAAATTTCACTGCACTCTTGTATCTGGCGCTGTGGCTTAGCTGGTCAAAGCGCCTGTCTTGTAAACAGGAGATCCTGGGTTCAAATCCCAGCAGTGCCTATGCCACAGGATGTGGGCACCGTTCACTTAAACATTTTACATATGTAAAAATGTGCATGCTGAACAGTGTGTAGCTGCACAAAAAGTGGAAATCTAAGAAGTGCTGTGCATGCAATAGCGTCTTAAAACTAGGCTTTTTGTGGCTCTGTGGCGCAATGGATAGCGCATTGGACTTCTAGGTTGTGAATGGAGGTATTCAAAGGTTGTGGGTTCGAGTCCCACCAGAGTCGTGAATGTCCTCTTTTAGACTTTGTCCTCTTTTACACTTTGTATACAAAATCATCGAACCAGGGACAGTACCTGGCGCTGTGGCTTAGTTGGTCAAAGCGCCTGTCTAGTAAACAGGAGATCCTGGGTTCGAATCCCAGCAGTGCCTAATCTGTGTCTTCTAGGAGTAGTCATTCAAACTTTTCAGGTGAAACCGTCTCAGCAGGAAAGACAATCTGGACTTCTCGGTTGCAAATGAAGGCTTTAAAAAGGTTGTTGTAAAAATGTGCATGCTGAACAGTGTGTAGCTGCACAAAAAGTGGAAATCTAAGAAGTGATGTGCATGCAATAGCGTCTTAAAACTAGGCTTTGTGTGGCTCTGTGGCGCAATGGATAGCGCATTGGACTTCTAGGTTGTGAATGGAGGTATTCAAAGGTTGTGGGTTCGAGTCCCACCAGAGTCGTGAATGTCCTCTTTTAGACTTTGTCCTCTTTTACACTTTGTATACAAAATCATCGAACCAAGGACTGTACCTGGCGCTGTGGCTTAGTTGGTCAAAGCGCCTGTCTAGTAAACAGGAGATCCTGGGTTCGAATCCCAGCAGTGCCTAATCTGTGTCTTCTGGGAGTAGTCATTCAAACTTTTCAGGTGAAACCGTCTCAGCAGGAAAGACAATCTGGACTTCTCGGTTGCAAATGAAGGCTTTAAAAAGGTTGTTGGTTTTTGGGTCCCACCAGAGTCACAAATGCTATCCCTTTGCATAGACGTCTTTGCCAGACTGACATTTGCTTAAACTTTTCCAGCTTTTCCAGAAGCCAACGCAGCACTTGTTTCTTGTTTTCCTTATTGGGCACACCCATGTCCGATCATTGAGTACGTTAATAATCAGTCAATTATTTGATTCACCTGTTTTAAATGAGAGAGACAATTAAAAACTATGCTGTGCAGATGCGCTTCAAGAATGCTTTGCAAGCCCCTGGCTTAGGCTCGAAATCTGCTACTACCTATTGATAAAGTCAAGCCTATGGATATTTGTAGAAACAAAGTCTTTACGGATATGAAGAATAATGCATGGATATCTTTCTGGATTTTGCCCTTTCATGTCAGAAGAAAGCTCAGGAAACATTTTAGGCATGAGTATGGAGAGTGTAGGGCCAAAATGAAATGAGTTCAGACATTCCCTTGAGACCTGAAAGCCCCTCCTGTTTTGGAAACAATCCTCTTACCTCTAAGGGACCTCTTTCATGACGTAATCAGCTATTTTCCTGATGTGCTGCCTCTTTTAGACTTGTTTTACAGACAAATTTCATTGCACTTTTGTAACTGGCGCTGTGGCTTAGCTGGTCAAAGCGCCTGTCTCGTAAACAGGAGATCCTGGGTTCAAATCCCAGCAGTGCCTATGCCACAGGATGTGGGCACCGCTCACTTAAACATTTTACATATGTAAAAATGTGCATGCTGAACAGTGTGTAGCTGCACAAAAAGTGGAAATCTAAGAAGTGATGTGCATGCAATGGCGTCTTAAAACTAGGCTTTTTGTGGCTCTGTGGAGCAATGGATAGTGCATTGGACTTCTAGGTTGTGAATGGAGGTATTCAAAGGTTGTGGGTTCGAGTCCCACCAGAGTCGTGAATGTCGTCTTTTAGACTTTGTCCTCTTTTACACTTTGTATACAAAATCATCGAACCAGGGACTGTACCTGGCGCTGTGGCTTAGTTGGTCAAAGTACCTGTCTAGTAAACAGGAGATCCTGGGTTCGAATCCCAGCAGTGCCTAATCTGTGTCTTCTAGGAGTAGTCATTCAAACTTTTCAGGTGGAACCGTCTCAGCAGGAAAGACAATCTGGACTTCTCGGTTGCAAATGAAGGCTTTAAAAAGGTTGTTGGCTTTTGGGTCCCACCAGAGTCACAAATGCTATCCCTTTGCATAGACGTCTTTGCCAGACTGACATTTGCTTAAACTTTTCCAGCTTTTTCAGAAGCCAACGCAGCACTTGTTTCTTGTTTTCCTTATTGGGCACACCCAAGTCCGATCATTGAGTACGTTAATAATCAGTCAATTATTTGATTCACCTGTTTTAAATGAGAGAGACAATTAAAAACTATGCTGTGCAGATGCGCTTCAAGAATGCTTTGCAAGCCCCTGGCTTAGGCTCGAAATCTGCTACTACCTATTGATAAAGTCAAGCCTATGGATATTTGTAGAAACAAAGTCTTTACGGATATGAAGAATAATACATGGATATCTTTCTGGATTTTGCCCTTTCATGTCAGAAGAAAGCTCAGGAAACATTTTAGGCATGAGTATGGAGAGTGTAGGGCCAAAATGAAATGAGTTCAGACATTCCCTTGAGACCTGAAAGCCCCTCCTGTTTTGGAAACAATCCTCTTACCTCTAAGGGACCTCTTTCATGACGTAATCAGCTATTTTCCTGATGTGCTGCCTCCTTTAGACTTGTTTTACCGACAAATTTCACTGCACTCTTGTATCTGGCGCTGTGGCTTAGCTGGTCAAAGCGCCTGTCTTGTAAACAGGAGATCCTGGGTTCAAATCCCAGCAGTGCCTATGCCACAGGATGTGGGCACCGCTCACTTAAACATTTTACATTATGTAAAAATGTGCATGCTGAACAGTGTGTAGCTGTACAAAAAGTGGAAATCTAAGAAGTGATGTGCATGCAATAGCGTCTTAAAACTAGGCTTTTTGTGGCTCTGTGGCGCAATGGATAGCGCATTGGACTTCTAGGTTGTGAATGGAGGTATTCAAAGGTTGTGGGTTCGAGTCCCACCAGAGTCGTGAATGTCGTCTTTTAGACTTTGTCCTCTTTTACACTTTGTATACAAAATCATCGAACCAGGGACTGTACCTGGCGCTGTGGCTTAGTTGGTCAAAGTACCTGTCTAGTAAACAGGAGATCCTGGGTTCGAATCCCAGCAGTGCCTAATCTGTGTCTTCTAGGAGTAGTCATTCAAACTTTTCAGGTGGAACCGTCTCAGCAGGAAAGACAATCTGGACTTCTCGGTTGCAAATGAAGGCTTTAAAAAGGTTGTTGGCTTTTGGGTCCCACCAGAGTCACAAATGCTATCCCTTTGCATAGACGTCTTTGCCAGACTGACATTTGCTTAAACTTTTCCAGCTTTTTCAGAAGCCAACGCAGCACTTGTTTCTTGTTTTCCTTATTGGGCACACCCAAGTCCGATCATTGAGTACGTTAATAATCAGTCAATTATTTGATTCACCTGTTTTAAATGAGAGAGACAATTAAAAACTATGCTGTGCAGATGCGCTTCAAGAATGCTTTGCAAGCCCCTGGCTTAGGCTCGAAATCTGCTACTACCTATTGATAAAGTCAAGCCTATGGATATTTGTAGAAACAAAGTCTTTACGGATATGAAGAATAATACATGGATATCTTTCTGGATTTTGCCCTTTCATGTCAGAAGAAAGCTCAGGAAACATTTTAGGCATGAGTATGGAGAGTGTAGGGCCAAAATGAAATGAGTTCAGACATTCCCTTGAGACCTGAAAGCCCCTCCTGTTTTGGAAACAATCCTCTTACCTCTAAGGGACCTCTTTCATGACGTAATCAGCTATTTTCCTGATGTGCTGCCTCCTTTAGACTTGTTTTACCGACAAATTTCACTGCACTCTTGTATCTGGCGCTGTGGCTTAGCTGGTCAAAGCGCCTGTCTTGTAAACAGGAGATCCTGGGTTCAAATCCCAGCAGTGCCTATGCCACAGGATGTGGGCACCGCTCACTTAAACATTTTACATTATGTAAAAATGTGCATGCTGAACAGTGTGTAGCTGTACAAAAAGTGGAAATCTAAGAAGTGATGTGCATGCAATAGCGTCTTAAAACTAGGCTTTTTGTGGCTCTGTGGCGCAATGGATAGCGCATTGGACTTCTAGGTTGTGAATGGAGGTATTCAAAGGTTGTGGGTTCGAGTCCCACCAGAGTCGTGAATGTCCTCTTTTAGACTTTGTCCTCTTTTACACTTTGTATACAAAATCATTGAACCAGGGACAGTACCTGGCGCTGTGGCTTAGTTGGTCAAAGTGCCTGTCTAGTAAACAGGAGATCCTGGGTTCGAATCCCAGCAGTGCCTAATCTGTGTCTTCTAGGAGTAGTCATTCAAACTTTTCAGGTGAAACGTCTCAGCAGGAAAGACAATCTGGACTTCTCGGTTGCAAATGAAGGCTTTAAAAAGGTTGTTGGTTTTTGGGTCCCACCAGAGTCACAAATGCTATCCCTTTGCATAGACGTCTTTGCCAGACTGAAATTTGCTTAAACTTTTCCAGCTTTTTCAGAAGCCAACGCAGCACTTGTTTCTTGTTTTCCTTATTGGGCACACCCAAGTCCGATCATTGAGTACGTTAATAATCAGTCAATTATTTGATTCACCTGTTTTAAATGAGAGAGACAATTAAAAACTATGCTGTGCAGATGCGCTTCAAGAATGCTTTGCAAGCCCCTGGCTTAGGCTCGAAATCTGCTACTACCTATTGATAAAGTCAAGCCTATGGATATTTGTAGAAACAAAGTCTTTACGTATATGAAGAATAATACATGGATATCTTTCTGGATTTTGCCCTTTCATGTCAGAAGAAAGCTCAGGAAACATTTTAGGCATGAGTATGGAGAGTGTAGGGCCAAAATGAAATGAGTTCAGACATTCCCTTGAGACCTGAAAGCCCCTCCTGTTTTGGAAACAATCCTCTTACCTCTAAGGGACCTCTTTCATGACGTAATCAGCTATGTTCCTGATGTGCTGCCTCCTTTAGACTTGTTTTACCGACAAATTTCACTGCACTCTTGTATCTGGCGCTGTGGTTTAGCTGGTCAAAGCGCCTGTCTTGTAAACAGGAGATCCTGGGTTCAAATCCCAGCAGTGCCTATGCCACAGGATGTGGGCACCGTTCACTTAAACATTTTACATATGTAAAAATGTGCATGCTGAACAGTGTGTAGCTGCACAAAAAGTGGAAATCTAAGAAGTGATGTGCATGCAATAGCGTCTTAAAACTAGGCTTTTTGTGTCTCTGTGGCGCAATGGATAGCGCATTGGACTTCTAGGTTGTGAATGGAGGTATTCAAAGGTTGTGGGTTCGAGTCCCACCAGAGTCGTGAATGTCCTCTTTTAGACTTTGTCCTCTTTTACACTTTGTATACAAAATCATCGAACCAGGGACAGTACCTGGCGCTGTGGCTTAGTTGGTCAAAGCGCCTGTCTAGTAAACAGGAGATCCTGGGTTCGAATCCCAGCAGTGCCTAATCTGTGTCTTCTAGGAGTAGTCATTCAAACTTTTCAGGTGAAACCGTCTCAGCAGGAAAGACAATCTGGACTTCTAGGTTGCAAATGAAGGCTTTAAAAAGGTTGTTGGTTTTTGGGTCCCACCAGAGTCACAAATGCTATCCCTTTGCATAGACGTCTTTGCCAGACTGACATTTGCTTAAACTTTTCCAACTTTTCCAGAAGCCAACGCAGCACTTGTTTCTTGTTTTCCTTATTGGGCACACCCAAGTCCGATCATTGAGTACGTTAATAATCAGTCAATTATTTGATTTACCAGTTTTAAATGAGAGAGAAAATTAAAAACTATGCTGTGCAGATGCGCTTCAAGAATGCTTTGCAAGCCCCTGGCTTAGGCTCGAAATCTGCTACTACCTATTGATAAAGTCAAGCCTATGGATATTTGTAGAAACAAAGTCTTTACGGATATGAAGAATAATACATGGATATCTTTCTGGATTTTGCCCTTTCATGTCAGAAGAAAGCTCAGGAAACATTTTAGGCATGAGTATGGAGAGTGTAGGGCCAAAATTAAATGAGTTCAGACATTCCCTTGAGACCTGAAAGCCCCTCCTGTTTTGGAAACAATCCTCTTACCTCTAAGGGACCTCTTTCATGACGTAATCAGCTATTTTCCTGATGTGCTGCCTCCTTTAGACTTGTTTTACCGACAAATTTCACTGCACTCTTGTAACTGGCGCTGTGGCTTAGCTGGTCAAAGCGCCTGTCTTGTAAACAGGAGATCCTGGGTTCAAATCCCAGCAGTGCCTATGCCACAGGATGTGGGCACCGTTCACTTAAACATTTTACATATGTAAAAATGTGCATGCTGAACAGTGTGTAGCTGCACAAAAAGTGGAAATCTAAGAAGTGCTGTGCATGCAATAGCGTCTTAAAACTAGGCTTTTTGTGGCTCTGTGGCACAATGGATAGCGCATTGGACTTCTAGGTTGTGAATGGAGGTATTCAAAGGTTGTGGGTTCGAGTCCCACCAGAGTCGTGAATGTCCTCTTTTAGACTTTGTCCTCTTTTACACTTTGTATACAAAATCATCGAACCAGGGACAGTACCTGGCGCTGTGGCTTAGTTGGTCAAAGCGCCTGTCTAGTAAACAGGAGATCCTGGGTTCGAATCCCAGCAGTGCCTAATCTGTGTCTTCTAGGAGTAGTCATTCAAACTTTTCAGGTGAAACCGTCTCAGCAGGAAAGACAATCTGGACTTCTCGGTTGCAAATGAAGGCTTTAAAAAGGTTGTTGTAAAAATGTGCATGCTGAACAGTGTGTAGCTGCACAAAAAGTGGAAATCTAAGAAGTGATGTGCATGCAATAGCGTCTTAAAACTAGGCTTTGTGTGGCTCTGTGGCGCAATGGATAGCGCATTGGACTTCTAGGTTGTGAATGGAGGTATTCAAAGGTTGTGGGTTCGAGTCCCACCAGAGTCGTGAATGTCCTCTTTTAGACTTTGTCCTCTTTTACACTTTGTATACAAAATCATCGAACCAAGGACTGTACCTGGCGCTGTGGCTTAGTTGGTCAAAGCGCCTGTCTAGTAAACAGGAGATCCTGGGTTCGAATCCCAGCAGTGCCTAATCTGTGTCTTCTGGGAGTAGTCATTCAAACTTTTCAGGTGAAACCGTCTCAGCAGGAAAGACAATCTGGACTTCTCGGTTGCAAATGAAGGCTTTAAAAAGGTTGTTGGTTTTTGGGTCCCACCAGAGTCACAAATGCTATCCCTTTGCATAGACGTCTTTGCCAGACTGACATTTGCTTAAACTTTTCCAGCTTTTCCAGAAGCCAACGCAGCACTTGTTTCTTGTTTTCCTTATTGGGCACACCCATGTCCGATCATTGAGTACGTTAATAATCAGTCAATTATTTGATTCACCTGTTTTAAATGAGAGAGACAATTAAAAACTATGCTGTGCAGATGCGCTTCAAGAATGCTTTGCAAGCCCCTGGCTTAGGCTCGAAATCTGCTACTACCTATTGATAAAGTCAAGCCTATGGATATTTGTAGAAACAAAGTCTTTACGGATATGAAGAATAATGCATGGATATCTTTCTGGATTTTGCCCTTTCATGTCAGAAGAAAGCTCAGGAAACATTTTAGGCATGAGTATGGAGAGTGTAGGGCCAAAATGAAATGAGTTCAGACATTCCCTTGAGACCTGAAAGCCCCTCATGTTTTGGAAACAATCCTCTTACCTCTAAGGGACCTCTTTCATGACGTAATCAGCTATTTTCCTGATGTGCTGCCTCTTTTAGACTTGTTTTACAGACAAATTTCATTGCACTTTTGTAACTGGCGCTGTGGCTTAGCTGGTCAAAGCGCCTGTCTCGTAAACAGGAGATCCTGGGTTCAAATCCCAGCAGTGCCTATGCCACAGGATGTGGGCACCGCTCACTTAAACATTTTACATTATGTAAAAATGTGCATGCTGAACAGTGTGTAGCTGTACAAAAAGTGGAAATCTAAGAAGTGATGTGCATGCAATAGCGTCTTAAAACTAGGCTTTTTGTGGCTCTGTGGCGCAATGGATAGCGCATTGGACTTCTAGGTTGTGAATGGAGGTATTCAAAGGTTGTGGGTTCGAGTCCCACCAGAGTCGTGAATGTCCTCTTTTAGACTTTGTCCTCTTTTACACTTTGTATACAAAATCATTGAACCAGGGACAGTACCTGGCGCTGTGGCTTAGTTGGTCAAAGTGCCTGTCTAGTAAACAGGAGATCCTGGGTTCGAATCCCAGCAGTGCCTAATCTGTGTCTTCTAGGAGTAGTCATTCAAACTTTTCAGGTGAAACGTCTCAGCAGGAAAGACAATCTGGACTTCTCGGTTGCAAATGAAGGCTTTAAAAAGGTTGTTGGTTTTTGGGTCCCACCAGAGTCACAAATGCTATCCCTTTGCATAGACGTCTTTGCCAGACTGAAATTTGCTTAAACTTTTCCAGCTTTTTCAGAAGCCAACGCAGCACTTGTTTCTTGTTTTCCTTATTGGGCACACCCAAGTCCGATCATTGAGTACGTTAATAATCAGTCAATTATTTGATTCACCTGTTTTAAATGAGAGAGACAATTAAAAACTATGCTGTGCAGATGCGCTTCAAGAATGCTTTGCAAGCCCCTGGCTTAGGCTCGAAATCTGCTACTACCTATTGATAAAGTCAAGCCTATGGATATTTGTAGAAACAAAGTCTTTACGGATATGAAGAATAATACATGGATATCTTTCTGGATTTTGCCCTTTCATGTCAGAAGAAAGCTCAGGAAACATTTTAGGCATGAGTATGGAGAGTGTAGGGCCAAAATTAAATGAGTTCAGACATTCCCTTGAGACCTGAAAGCCCCTCCTGTTTTGGAAACAATCCTCTTACCTCTAAGGGACCTCTTTCATGACGTAATCAGCTATGTTCCTGATGTGCTGCCTCCTTTAGACTTGTTTTACCGACAAATTTCACTGCACTCTTGTATCTGGCGCTGTGGTTTAGCTGGTCAAAGCGCCTGTCTTGTAAACAGGAGATCCTGGGTTCAAATCCCAGCAGTGCCTATGCCACAGGATGTGGGCACCGTTCACTTAAACATTTTACATATGTAAAAATGTGCATGCTGAACAGTGTGTAGCTGCACAAAAAGTGGAAATCTAAGAAGTGATGTGCATGCAATAGCGTCTTAAAACTAGGCTTCTTGTGGCTCTGTGGCGCAATGGATAGCGCATTGGACTTCTAGGTTGTGAATGGAGGTATTCAAAGGTTGTGGGTTCGAGTCCCACCAGAGTCGTGAATGTCCTCTTTTAGACTTTGTCCTCTTTTACACTTTGTATACAAAATCATCGAACCAGGGACAGTACCTGGCGCTGTGGCTTAGTTGGTCAAAGCGCCTGTCTAGTAAACAGGAGATCCTGGGTTCGAATCCCAGCAGTGCCTAATCTGTGTCTTCTAGGAGTAGTCATTCAAACTTTTCAGGTGAAACTGTCTCAGCAGGAAAGACAATCTGGACTTCTCGGTTGCAAATGAAGGCTTTAAAAAGGTTGTTGGTTTTTGGGTCCCACCAGAGTCACAAATGCTATCCCTTTGCATAGACGTCTTTGCCAGACTGACATTTGCTTAAACTTTTCCAACTTTTCCAGAAGCCAACGCAGCACTTGTTTCTTGTTTTCCTTATTGGGCACACCCAAGTCCGATCATTGAGTACGTTAATAATCAGTCAATTATTTGATTTACCAGTTTTAAATGAGAGAGAAAATTAAAAACTATGCTGTGCAGATGCGCTTCAAGAATGCTTTGCAAGCCCCTGGCTTAGGCTCGAAATCTGCTACTACCTATTGATAAAGTCAAGCCTATGGATATTTGTAGAAACAAAGTCTTTACGGATATGAAGAATAATGCATGGATATCTTTCTGGATTTTGCCCTTTCATGTCAGAAGAAAGCTCAGGAAACATTTTAGGCATGAGTATGGAGAGTGTAGGGCCAAAATGAAATGAGTTCAGACATTCCCTTGAGACCTGAAAGCCCCTCCTGTTTTGGAAACAATCCTCTTACCTCTAAGGGACCTCATCATGACGTAATCAGCTATTTTCCTGATGTGCTGCCTCCTTTAGACTTGTTTTACCGACAAATTTCACTGCACTCTTGTATCTGGCGCTGTGGCTTAGCTGGTCAAAGCGCCTGTCTTGTAAACAGGAGATCCTGGGTTCAAATCCCAGCAGTGCCTATGCCACAGGATGTGGGCGCCGTTCACTTAAACATTTTACATATGTAAAAATGTGCATGCTGAACAGTGTGTAGCTGCACAAAAAGTGGAAATCTAAGAAGTGCTGTGCATGCAATAGCGTCTTAAAACTAGGCTTTTTGTGGCTTTGTGGCGCAATGGATAGCGCATTGGACTTCTAGGTTGTGAATGGAGGTATTCAAAGGTTGTGGGTTCGAGTCCCACCAGAGTCGTGAATGTCCTCTTTTAGACTTTGTCCTCTTTTACACTTTGTATACAAAATCATCGAACCAGGGACAGTACCTGGCGCTGTGGCTTAGTTGGTCAAAGCGCCTGTCTAGTAAACAGGAGATCCTGGGTTCGAATCCCAGCAGTGCCTAATCTGTGTCTTCCAGGAGTAGTCATTCAAACTTTTCAGGTGAAACCGTCTCAGCAGGAAAGACAATCTGGACTTCTCGGTTGCAAATGAAGGCTTTAAAAAGGTTGTTGGTTTTTGGGTCCCACCAGAGTCACAAATGCTATCCCTTTGCATAGACGTCTTTGCCAGACTGACATTTGCTTAAACTTTTCCAACTTTTCCAGAAGCCAACGCAGCACTTGTTTCTTGTTTTCCTTATTGGGCACACCCAAGTCCGATCATTGAGTACGTTAATAATCAGTCAATTATTTGATTTACCAGTTTTAAATGAGAGAGAAAATTAAAAACTATGCTGTGCAGATGCGCTTCAAGAATGCTTTGCAAGCCCCTGGCTTAGGCTCGAAATCTGCTACTACCTATTGATAAAGTCAAGCCTATGGATATTTGTAGAAACAAAGTCTTTACGGATATGAAGAATAATGCATGGATATCTTTCTGGATTTTGCCCTTTCATGTCAGAAGAAAGCTCAGGAAACATTTTAGGCATGAGTATGGAGAGTGTAGGGCCAAAATGAAATGAGTTCAGACATTCCCTTGAGACCTGAAAGCCCCTCCTGTTTTGGAAACAATCCTCTTACCTCTAAGGGACCTCATCATGACGTAATCAGCTATTTTCCTGATGTGCTGCCTCCTTTAGACTTGTTTTACCGACAAATTTCACTGCACTCTTGTATCTGGCGCTGTGGCTTAGCTGGTCAAAGCGCCTGTCTTGTAAACAGGAGATCCTGGGTTCAAATCCCAGCAGTGCCTATGCCACAGGATGTGGGCGCCGTTCACTTAAACATTTTACATATGTAAAAATGTGCATGCTGAACAGTGTGTAGCTGCACAAAAAGTGGAAATCTAAGAAGTGCTGTGCATGCAATAGCGTCTTAAAACTAGGCTTTTTGTGGCTTTGTGGCGCAATGGATAGCGCATTGGACTTCTAGGTTGTGAATGGAGGTATTCAAAGGTTGTGGGTTCGAGTCCCACCAGAGTCGTGAATGTCCTCTTTTAGACTTTGTCCTCTTTTACACTTTGTATACAAAATCATCGAACCAGGGACAGTACCTGGCGCTGTGGCTTAGTTGGTCAAAGCGCCTGTCTAGTAAACAGGAGATCCTGGGTTCGAATCCCAGCAGTGCCTAATCTGTGTCTTCCAGGAGTAGTCATTCAAACTTTTCAGGTGAAACCGTCTCAGCAGGAAAGACAATCTGGACTTCTCGGTTGCAAATGAAGGCTTTAAAAAGGTTGTTGGTTTTTGGGTCCCACCAGAGTCACAAATGCTATCCCTTTGCATAGACGTCTTTGCCAGACTGACATTTGCTTAAACTTTTCCAACTTTTCCAGAAGCCAACGCAGCACTTGTTTCTTGTTTTCCTTATTGGGCACACCCAAGTCCGATCATTGAGTACGTTAATAATCAGTCAATTATTTGATTTACCAGTTTTAAATGAGAGAGAAAATTAAAAACTATGCTGTGCAGATGCGCTTCAAGAATGCTTTGCAAGCCCCTGGCTTAGGCTCGAAATCTGCTACTACCTATTGATAAAGTCAAGCCTATGGATATTTGTAGAAACAAAGTCTTTACGGATATGAAGAATAATACATGGATATCTTTCTGGATTTTGCCCTTTCATGTCAGAAGAAAGCTCAGGAAACATTTTAGGCATGAGTAAGGAGAGTGTAGGGCCAAAATGAAATGAGTTCAGACATTCCCTTGAGACCTGAAAGCCCCTCCTGTTTTGGAAACAATCCTCTTACCTCTAAGGGACCTCTTTCATGACGTAATCAGCTATTTTCCTGATGTGCTGCCTCCTTTAGACTTGTTTTACCGACAAATTTCACTGCACTCTTGTATCTGGCGCTGTGGCTTAGCTGGTCAAAGCACCTGTCTTGTAAACAGGAGATCCTGGGTTTGAATCCCAGCAGTGCCTAATCTGTGTCTTCTAGGAGTAGTCATTCAAACTTTTCAGGTGAAACTGTCTGAGCAGGAAAGACAATCTGGAATTCTCGGTTGCAAATGAAGGCTTTAAAAAGGTTGTTGGTTTTTGGGTCCCACCAGAGTCACAAATGCTATCGCTTTGCATAGACGTCTTTGCCAGACTGACATTTGCTTAAACTTTTCCAGCTTTTTCAGAAGCCAACGCAGCACTTGTTTCTTGTTTTCCTTATTGGGCACACCCAAGTCCGATCATTGAGTACGTTAATAATCAGTCAATTATTTGATTCACCTGTTTTAAATGAGAGAGACAATTAAAAACTATGCTGTGCAGATGCGCTTCAAGAATGCTTTGCAAGCCCCTGGCTTAGGCTCGAAATCTGCTACTACCTATTGATAAAGTCAAGCCTATGGATATTTGTAGAAACAAAGTCTTTACGGATATGAAGAATAATACATGGATATCTTTCTGGATTTTGCCCTTTCATGTCAGAAGAAAGCTCAGGAAACATTTTAGGCATGAGTATGGAGAGTGTAGGGCCAAAATGAAATAAGTTCAGACATTCCCTTGAGACCTGAAAGCCCCTCCTGTTTTGGAAACAATCCTCTTACCTCTAAGGGACCTCTTTCATGACGTAATCAGCTATTTTCCTGATGTGCTGCCTCCTTTAGACTTGTTTTACAGACAAATTTCATTGCACTTTTGTAACTGGCGCTGTGGCTTAGCTGGTCAAAGCGCCTGTCTTGTAAACAGGAGATCCTGGGTTCAAATCCCAGCAGTGCCTATGCCACAGGATGTGGGCACCGTTCACTTAAACATTTTACATATGTAAAAATGTGCATGCTGAACAGTGTGTAGCTGCACAAAAAGTGGAAATCTAAGAAGTGATGTGCATGCAATAGCGTCTTAAAACTAGGCTTTTTGTGGCTCTGTGGCGCAATGGATATCGCATTGGACTTCTAGGTTGTGAATGGAGGTATTCAAAGGTTGTGGGTTCGAGTCCCACCAGAGTCGTGAATGTCCTCTTTTAGACTTTGTCCTCTTTTACACTTTGTATACAAAATCATCGAACCAGGGACAGTACCTGGCGCTGTGGCTTAGTTGGTCAAAGCGCCTGTCTAGTAAACAGGAGATCCTGGGTTCGAATCCCAGCAGTGCCTAATCTGTGTCTTCTAGGAGTAGTCATTCAAACTTTTCAGGTGAAACCGTCTCAGCAGGAAAGACAATCTGGACTTCTCGGTTGCAAATGAAGGCTTTAAAAAGGTTGTTGGTTTTTGGGTCCCACCAGAGTCACAAATGCTATCCCTTTGCATAGACGTCTTTGCCAGACTGACATTTGCTTAAACTTTTCCAGCTTTTCCAGAAGCCAACGCAGCACTTGTTTCTTGTTTTCCTTATTGGGCACACCCAAGTCCGATCATTGAGTACGTTAATAATCAGTCAATTATTTGATTCACCTGTTTTAAATGAGAGAGACAATTAAAAACTATGCTGTGCAGATGCGCTTCAAGAATGCTTTGCAAGCCCCTGGCTTAGGCTCGAAATCTGCTACTACCTATTGATAAAGTCAAGCCTATGGATATTTGTAGAAACAAAGTCTTTACGGATATGAAGAATAATGCATGGATATCTTTCTGGATTTTGCCCTTTCATGTCAGAAGAAAGCTCAGGAAACATTTTAGGCATGAGTATGGAGAGTGTAGGGCCAAAATGAAATGAGTTCAGACATTCCCTTGAGACCTGAAAGCCCCTCCTGTTTTGGAAACAATCCTCTTACCTCTAAGGGACCTCATCATGACGTAATCAGCTATTTTCCTGATGTGCTGCCTCCTTTAGACTTGTTTTACCGACAAATTTCACTACACTCTTGTATCTGGCGCTGTGGCTTAGCTGGTCAAAGCGCCTGTCTTGTAAACAGGAGATCCTGGGTTCAAATCCCAGCAGTGCCTATGCCACAGGATGTGGGCACCGTTCACTTAAACATTTTACATATGTAAAAATGTGCATGCTGAACAGTGTGTAGCTGCACAAAAAGTGGAAATCTAAGAAGTGCTGTGCATGCAATAGCGTCTTAAAACTAGGCTTTTTCTGGCTCTGTGGCGCAATGGATAGCGCATTGGACTTCTAGGTTGTGAATGGAGGTATTCAAAGGTTGTGGGTTCGAGTCCCACCAGAGTCGTGAATGTCCTCTTTTAGACTTTGTCCTCTTTTACACTTTGTATACAAAATCATCGAACAAGGGACAGTACCTGGCGCTGTGGCTTAGTTGGTCAAAGCGCCTGTCTAGTAAACAGGAGATCCTGGGTTCGAATCCCAGCAGTGCCTAATCTGTGTCTTCTAGGAGTAGTCATTCAAACTTTTCAGGTGAAACCGTCTCAGCAGGAAAGACAATCTGGACTTCTCGGTTGCAAATGAAGGCTTTAAAAAGGTTGTTGGTTTTTGGGTCCCACCAGAGTCACAAATGCTATCCCTTTGCATAGACGTCTTTGCCAGACTGACATTTGCTTAAACTTTTCCAACTTTTCCAGAAGCCAACGCAGCACTTGTTTCTTGTTTTCCTTATTGGGCACACCCAAGTCCGATCATTGAGTACGTTAATAATCAGTCAATTATTTGATTTACCAGTTTTAAATGAGAGAGACAATTAAAAACTATGCTGTGCAGATGCGCTTCAAGAATGCTTTGCAAGCCCCTGGCTTAGGCTCGAAATCTGCTACTACCTATTGATAAAGTCAAGCCTATGGATATTTGTAGAAACAAAGTCTTTACGGATATGAAGAATAATGCATGGATATCTTTCTGGATTTTGCCCTTTCATGTCAGAAGAAAGCTCAGGAAACATTTTAGGCATGAGTATGGAGAGTGTAGGGCCAAAATGAAATGAGTTCAGACATTCCCTTGAGACCTGAAAGCCCCTCATGTTTTGGAAACAATCCTCTTACCTCTAAGGGACCTCTTTCATGACGTAATCAGCTATTTTCCTGATGTGCTGCCTCTTTTAGACTTGTTTTACAGACAAATTTCATTGCACTTTTGTAACTGGCGCTGTGGCTTAGCTGGTCAAAGCGCCTGTCTCGTAAACAGGAGATCCTGGGTTCAAATCCCAGCAGTGCCTATGCCACAGGATGTGGGCACCGCTCACTTAAACATTTTACATTATGTAAAAATGTGCATGCTGAACAGTGTGTAGCTGTACAAAAAGTGGAAATCTAAGAAGTGATGTGCATGCAATAGCGTCTTAAAACTAGGCTTTTTGTGGCTCTGTGGCGCAATGGATAGCGCATTGGACTTCTAGGTTGTGAATGGAGGTATTCAAAGGTTGTGGGTTCGAGTCCCACCAGAGTCGTGAATGTCCTCTTTTAGACTTTGTCCTCTTTTACACTTTGTATACAAAATCATTGACCCAGGGACAGTACCTGGCGCTGTGGCTTAGTTGGTCAAAGCGCCTGTCTAGTAAACAGGAGATCCTGGGTTTGAATCCCAGCAGTGCCTAATCTGTGTCTTCTAGGAGTAGTCATTCAAACTTTTCAGGTGAAACCGTCTCAGCAGGAAAGACAATCTGGACTTCTCGGTTGCAAATGAAGGCTTTAAAAAGGTTGTTGGTTTTTGGGTCCCACCAGAGTCACAAATGCTTTCCCTTTGCATAGACGTCTTTGCCAGACTGACATTTGCTTAAACTTTTCCAGCTTTTTCAGAAGCCAACGCAGCACTTGTTTCTTGTTTTCCTTATTGGGCACACCCAAGTCCGATCATTGAGTACGTTAATAATCAGTCAATTATTTGATTCACCTGTTTTAAATGAGAGAGACAATTAAAAACTATGCTGTGCAGATGCGCTTCAAGAATGCTTTGCAAGCCCCTGGCTTAGGCTCGAAATCTGCTACTACCTATTGATAAAGTCAAGCCTATGGATATTTGTAGAAACAAAGTCTTTACGGATATGAAGAATAATACATGGATATCTTTCTGGATTTTGCCCTTTCATGTCAGAAGAAAGCTCAGGAAACATTTTAGGCATGAGTATGGAGAGTGTAGGGCCAAAATGAAATGAGTTCAGACATTCCCTTGAGACCTGAAAGCCCCTCCTGTTTTGGAAACAATCCTCTTACCTCTAAGGGACCTCTTTCATGACGTAATCAGCTATTTTCCTGATGTGCTGCCTCCTTTAGACTTGTTTTACTGACAAATTTCACTGCACTCTTGTATCTGGCGCTGTGGCTTAGCTGGTCAAAGCACCTGTCTTGTAAACAGGAGATCCTGGGTTCGAATCCCAGCAGTGCCTATGCCGCAGGATGTGGGCACCGCTCACTTAAACATTTTACATATGTAAAAATGTGCATGCTGAACAGTGTGTAGCTGCACAAAAAGTGGAAATCTAAGAAGTGATGTGCATGCAATAGCGTCTTAAAACTAGGCTTTTTGTGGCTCTGTGGCGCAATGGATAGCGCATTGGACTTCTAGGTTGTGAATGGAGGTATTCAAAGGTTGTGGGGTCGAGTCCCACCAGAGTCGTGAATGTCCTCTTTTAGACTTTGTGCTCTTTTACACTTTGTATACAAAATCATCGAACCAGGGACAGTACCTGGCGCTGTGGCTTAGTTGGTCAAAGCGCCTGTCTAGTAAATAGGAGATCCTGGGTTCGAATCCCAGCAGTGCCTAATCTGTGTCTTCTAGGAGTAGTCATTCAAACTTTTCAGGTGAAACCGTCTCAGCAGGAAAGACAATCTGGACTTCTCGGTTGCAAATGAAGGCTTTAAAAAGGTTGTTGGTTTTTGGGTCCCACCAGAGTCACAAATGCTATCCCTTTGCATAGACGTCTTTGCCAGACTGACATTTGCTTAAACTTTTCCAGCTTTTTCAGAAGCCAACGCAGCACTTGTTTCTTGTTTTCCTTATTGGGCACACCCAAGTCCGATCATTGAGTACGTTAATAATCAGTCAATTATTTGATTCACCTGTTTTAAATGAGAGAGACAATTAAAAACTATGCTGTGCAGATGCGCTTCAAGAATGCTTTGCAAGCCCCTGGCTTAGGCTCGAAATCTGCTACTACCTATTGATAAAGTCAAGCCTATGGATATTTGTAGAAACAAAGTCTTTACGGATATGAAGAATAATACATGGATATCTTTCTGGATTTTGCCCTTTCATGTCAGAAGAAAGCTCAGGAAACATTTTAGGCATGAGTATGGAGAGTGTAGGGCCAAAATGAAATGAGTTCAGACATTCCCTTGAGACCTGAAAGCCCCTCCTGTTTTGGAAACAATCCTCTTACCTCTAAGGGACCTCTTTCATGACGTAATCAGCTATTTTCCTGATGTGCTGCCTCCTTTAGACTTGTTTTACCGACAAATTTCACTGCACTCTTGTATCTGGCGCTGTGGGTTAGCTGGTCAAAGCGCCTGTCTTGTAAACAGGAGATCCTGGGTTCAAATCCCAGCAGTACCTATGCCACAGGATGTGGTTACCGCTCACTTAAACATTTTACATTATGTAAAAATGTGCATGCTCAACAGTGTGTAGCTGCACAAAAAGTGGAAATCTAAGAAGTGATGTGCATGCAATAGCGTCTTTAAACTAGGCTTTTTGTGGCTCTGTGGTGCAATGGATAGCGCATTGGACTTCTAGGTTGTGAATGGAGGTATTCAAAGGTTGTGGGTTCGAGTCCCACCAGAGTCGTGAATGTCCTCTTTTAGACTTTGTCCTCTTTTACACTTTGTATACAAAATCATCGAACCAGGGACTGTACCTGGCGCTGTGGCTTAGTTGGTCAAAGCGCCTGTCTAGTAAACAGGAGATCCTGGGTTTGAATCCCAGCAGTGCCTAATCTGTGTCTTCTAGGAGTAGTCATTCAAACTTTTCAGGTGAAACCGTCTCAGCAGGAAAGACAATCTGGACTTCTCGGTTGCAAATGAAGGCTTTAAAAAGGTTGTTGGTTTTTGGGTCCCACCAGAGTCACAAATGCTATCCCTTTGCATAGACGTCTTTGCCAGACTGACATTTGCTTAAACTTTTCCAGCTTTTTCAGAAGCCAACGCAGCACTTGTTTCTTGTTTTCCTTATTGGGCACACCCAAGTCCGATCATTGAGTACGTTAATAATCAGTCAATTATTTGATTCACCTGTTTTAAATGAGAGAGACAATTAAAAACTATGCTGTGCAGATGCGCTTCAAGAATGCTTTGCAAGCCCCTGGCTTAGGCTCGAAATCTGCTACTACCTATTGATAAAGTCAAGCCTATGGATATTTGTAGAAACAAAGTCTTTACGGATATGAAGAATAATACATGGATATCTTTCTGGATTTTGCCCTTTCATGTCAGAAGAAAGCTCAGGAAACATTTTAGGCATGAGTATGGAGAGTGTAGGGCCAAAATGAAATGAGTTCAGACATTCCCTTGAGACCTGAAAGCCCCTCCTGTTTTGGAAACAATCCTCTTACCTCTAAGGGACCTCTTTCATGACGTAATCAGCTATTTTCCTGATGTGCTGCCTCCTTTAGACTTGTTTTACCGACAAATTTCACTGCACTCTTGTATCTGGCGCTGTGGCTTAGCTGGTCAAAGCGCCTGTCTTGTAAACAGGAGATCCTGGGTTCAAATCCCAGCAGTACCTATGCCACAGGATGTGGTTACCGCTCACTTAAACATTTTACATTATGTAAAAATGTGCATGCTGAACAGTGTGTAGCTGCACAAAAAGTGGAAATCTAAGAAGTGATGTGCATGCAATAGCGTCTTTAAACTAGGCTTTTTGTGGCTCTGTGGTGCAATGGATAGCGCATTGGACTTCTAGGTTGTGAATGGAGGTATTCAAAGGTTGTGGGTTCGAGTCCCACCAGAGTCGTGAATGTCCTCTTTTAGACTTTGTCCTCTTTTACACTTTGTATACAAAATCATCGAACCAGGGACTGTACCTGGCGCTGTGGCTTAGTTGGTCAAAGCGCCTGTCTAGTAAACAGGAGATCCTGGGTTTGAATCCCAGCAGTGCCTAATCTGTGTCTTCTAGGAGTAGTCATTCAAACTTTTCAGGTGAAACCGTCTCAGCAGGAAAGACAATCTGGACTTCTCGGTTGCAAATGAAGGCTTTAAAAAGGTTGTTGGTTTTTGGGTCCCACCAGAGTCACAAATGCTATCCCTTTGCATAGACGTCTTTGCCAGACTGACATTTGCTTAAACTTTTCCAGCTTTTTCAGAAGCCAACGCAGCACTTGTTTCTTGTTTTCCTTATTGGGCACACCCAAGTCCGATCATTGAGTACGTTAATAATCAGTCAATTATTTGATTCACCTGTTTTAAATGAGAGAGACAATTAAAAACTATGCTGTGCAGATGCGCTTCAAGAATGCTTTGCAAGCCCCTGGCTTAGGCTCGAAATCTGCTACTACCTATTGATAAAGTCAAGCCTATGGATATTTGTAGAAACAAAGTCTTTACGGATATGAAGAATAATACATGGATATCTTTCTGGATTTTGCCCTTTCATGTCAGAAGAAAGCTCAGGAAACATTTTAGGCATGAGTATGGAGAGTGTAGGGCCAAAATGAAATAAGTTCAGACATTCCCTTGAGACCTGAAAGCCCCTCCTGTTTTGGAAACAATCCTCTTACCTCTAAGGGACCTCATCATGACGTAATCAGCTATTTTCCTGATGTGCTGCCTCCTTTAGACTTGTTTTACCAACAAATTTCACTGCACTCTTGTATCTGGCGCTGTGGCTTAGCTGGTCAAAGCGCCTGTCTTGTAAACAGGAGATCCTGGGTTCAAATCCCAGCAGTGCCTATGCCACAGGATGTGGGCACCGTTCACTTAAACATTTTACATATGTAAAAATGTGCATGCTGAACAGTGTGTAGCTGCAAAAAAAGTGGAAATCTAAGAAGTGCTGTGCATGCAAGAGCGTCTTAAAACTAGGCTTTTTGTGGCTCTGTGGCGCAATGGATAGCGCATTGGACTTCTAGGTTGTGAATGGAGGTATTCAAAGGTTGTGGGTTCGAGTCCCACCAGAGTCGTGAATGTCCTCTTTTAGACTTTGTCCTCTTTTACACTTTGTATACAAAATCATCGAACCAGGGACAGTACCTGGCGCTGTGGCTTAGTTGGTCAAAGCGCCTGTCTAGTAAACAGGAGATCCTGGGTTCTAATCCCAGCAGTGCCTAATCTGTGTCTTCTAGGAGTAGTCATTCAAACTTTTCAGGTGAAACCGTCTCAGCAGGAAAGACAATCTGGACTTCTCGGTTGCAAATGAAGGCTTTAAGGCGAGACACGGCAGGCAAAAACATCGATTTTCATGCAGTGGTCAATTTTGAGATTTTGGGCTAGTTTACTCCTTCAATATGTGTTCTTTCAAGCTGCTATAAAGAAAACGCTGAAAATATACATTAAGATGTTTATTTTATTACATTTTGTTTACTTGCGGCTGTAAGTTTCTCCCGAATATACCAGGAAGTTAGCATTACAACGCGACACGCCGAGCTCCGTCTGTTTACTGAAGTCTGTCATGACCGGTATCACTGTGAAGCTCTGAGTCTCCTGCACAACTTTATGTAACCCAAATATGGGCATTTCCTTTCTATCAGTAACCAATCGTGAATGTCCAAAGGGGGATTTAAAGCTACGACGATTTCTCATTTAGAGCTATTTAAATCTTTAACTGCCGTTTTCTCAAAATGAGTTTTTGTCATTCTCCAGTAGAAACATCTCAGCCTATGTAGCACCTATGTACACCAAACTTTCCAGTTATACACTTAGCAGTATTCTGAAGATATTTTCAGAGGGATTTGTTAATAAATAATTCATGGCCTGATTTATGTGACATTGTAATCAAAAAAATATGGTGAAAATCTATTTTTTATGGCTATGGACAGTATATTTTGATTTCCTAGGTAATGAAAGCATATATCCTGAAATCCCTCTGAGTTTTAATTTTCATCTTGTTTGTAAACAAAATGAAAAAATAATTTTTCACCTGGCTTTATCATATGTTCAGATCTATCTACCGAAAATATATGCAAAATCGTGCATATTTAATGAGATAATGCCTAATTTGCATAATTAAACATACAAATTTCTAAAACTTGTAATACATTTTTTTTATATACTTGTGAAAGTAATCAACTGAGGAAGTTTCATGGTGATATCTATTATTTTAAAATTTTACCCTATTCACCTGTAGTGTCTCGCCTTAAAAAGGTTGTTGGTTTTTGGGTCCCACCAGAGTCACAAATGCTATCCCTTTGCATAGACGTCTTTGCCAGACTGACATTTGCTTAAACTTTTCCAACTTTTCCAGAAGCCAACGCAGCACTTGTTTCTTGTTTTCCTTATTGGGCACACCCAAGTCCGATCATTGAGTACGTTAATAATCAGTCAATTATTTGATTTACCAGTTTTAAATGAGAGAGACAATTAAAAACTATGCTGTGCAGATGCGCTTCAAGAATGCTTTGCAAGCCCCTGGCTTAGGCTCGAAATCTGCTACTACCTATTGATAAAGTCAAGCCTATGGATATTTGTAGAAACAAAGTCTTTACGGATATGAAGAATAATACATGGATATCTTTCTGGATTTTGCCCTTTCATGTCAGAAGAAAGCTCAGGAAACATTTTAGGCATGAGTATGGAGAGTGTAGGGCCAAAATGAAATGAGTTCAGACATTCCCTTGAGACCTGAAAGCCCCTCCTGTTTTGGAAACAATCCTCTTACCTCTAAGGGACCTCTTTCATGACGTAATCAGCTATTTTCCTGATGTGCTGCCTCCTTTAGACTTGTTTTACCGACAAATTTCACTGCACTTTTGTATCAGGCGCTGTGGCTTAGCTGGTCAAAGCACCTGTCTTGTAAACAGGAGATCCTGGGTTCGAATCCCAGCAGTGCCTATGCCACAGGATGTGGGCACCGCTCACTTAAACATTTTACATATGTAAAAATGTGCATGCTGAACAGTGTGTAGCTGCACAAAAAGTGGAAATCTAAGAAGTGATGTGCATGCAATAGCGTCTTAAAACTAGGCTTTTTGTGGCTCTGTGGCGCAATGGATAGCGCATTGGACTTCTAGGTTGTGAATGGAGGTATTCAAAGGTTGTGGGGTCGAGTCCCACCAGAGTCGTGAATGTCCTCTTTTAGACTTTGTGCTCTTTTACACTTTGTATACAAAATCATCGAACCAGGGACAGTACCTGGCGCTGTGGCTTAGTTGGTCAAAGCGCTTGTCTAGTAAATAGGAGATCCTGGGTTCGAATCCCAGCAGTGCCTAATCTGTGTCTTCTAGGAGTAGTCATTCAAACTTTTCAGGTGAAACCGTCTCAGCAGGAAAGACAATCTGGACTTCTCGGTTGCAAATGAAGGCTTTAAAAAGGTTGTTGGTTTTTGGGTCCCACCAGAGTCACAAATGCTATCCCTTTGCCAGACTGACATTTGCTTAAACTTTTCCAGCTTTTTCAGAAGCCAACGCAGCACTTGTTTCTTGTTTTCCTTATTGGGCACACCCAAGTCCGATCATTGAGTACGTTAATAATCAGTCAATTATTTGATTCACCTGTTTTAAATGAGAGAGACAATTAAAAACTATGCTGTGCAGATGCGCTTCAAGAATGCTTTGCAAGCCTCTGGCTTAGGCTCGAAATCTGCTACTACCTATTGATAAAGTCAAGCCTATGGATATTTGTAGAAACAAAGTCTTTACGGATATGAAGAATAATACATGGATATCTTTCTGGATTTTGCCCTTTCATGTCAGAAGAAAGCTCAGGAAACATTTTAGGCATGAGTATGGAGAGTGTAGGGCCAAAATGAAATAAGTTCAGACATTCCCTTGAGACCTGAAAGCCCCTCCTGTTTTGGAAACAATCCTCTTACCTCTAAGGGACCTCTTTCATGACGTAATCAGCTATTTTCCTGATGTGCTGCCTCCTTTAGACTTGTTTTACCGACAAATTTCACTGCACTCTTGTATCTGGCGCTGTGGCTTAGCTGGTCAAAGCGCCTGTCTTGTAAACAGGAGATCCTGGGTTCAAATCCCAGCAGTGCCTGTGCCACAGGATGTGGGCACCGTTCACTTAAACATTTTACATATGTAAAAATGTGCATGCTGAACAGTGTGTAGCTGCACAAAAAGTGGAAATCTAAGAAGTGATGTGCATGCAATAGCGTCTTAAAACTAGGCTTTTTGTGGCTCTGTGGCGCAATGGATATCGCATTGGACTTCTAGGTTGTGAATGGAGGTATTCAAAGGTTGTGGGTTCGAGTCCCACCAGAGTCGTGAATGTCCTCTTTTAGACTTTGTCCTCTTTTACACTTTGTATACAAAATCATCGAACCAGGGACAGTACCTGGCGCTGTGGCTTAGTTGGTCAAAGCGCCTGTCTAGTAAACAGGAGATCCTGGGTTCGAATCCCAGCAGTGCCTAATCTGTGTCTTCTTGGAGTAGTCATTCAAACTTTTCAGGTGAAACCGTCTCAGCAGGAAAGACAATCTGGACTTCTCGGTTGCAAATGAAGGCTTTAAAAAGGTTGTTGGTTTTTGGGTCCCACCAGAGTCACAAATGCTATCCCTTTGCATAGACGTCTTTGCCAGACTGACATTTGCTTAAACTTTTCCAGCTTTTCCAGAAGCCAACGCAGCACTTGTTTCTTGTTTTCCTTATTGGGCACACCCAAGTCCGATCATTGAGTACGTTAATAATCAGTCAATTATTTGATTCACCTGTTTTAAATGAGAGAGACAATTAAAAACTATGCTGTGCAGATGCGCTTCAAGAATGCTTTGCAAGCCCCTGGCTTAGGCTCGAAATCTGCTACTACCTATTGATAAAGTCAAGCCTATGGATATTTGTAGAAACAAAGTCTTTACGGATATGAAGAATAATGCATGGATATCTTTCTGGATTTTGCCCTTTCATGTCAGAAGAAAGCTCAGGAAACATTTTAGGCATGAGTATGGAGAGTGTAGGGCCAAAATGAAATGAGTTCAGACATTCCCTTGAGACCTGAAAGCCCCTCCTGTTTTGGAAACAATCCTCTTACCTCTAAGGGACCTCATCATGACGTAATCAGCTATTTTCCTGATGTGCTGCCTCCTTTAGACTTGTTTTACCGACAAATTTCACTGCACTCTTGTATCTGGCGCTGTGGCTTAGCTGGTCAAAGCGCCTGTCTTGTAAACAGGAGATCCTGGGTTCAAATCCCAGCAGTGCCTATGCCACAGGATGTGGGCACCGTTCACTTAAACATTTTACATATGTAAAAATGTGCATGCTGAACAGTGTGTAGCTGCACAAAAAGTGGAAATCTAAGAAGTGCTGTGCATGCAATAGCGTCTTAAAACTAGGCTTTTTGTGGCTCTGTGGCGCAATGGATAGCGCATTGGACTTCTAGGTTGTGAATGGAGGTATTCAAAGATTGTGGGTTCGAGTCCCACCAGAGTCGTGAATGTCCTCTTTTAGACTTTGTCCTCTTTTACACTTTTTATACAAAATCATCGAACCAGGGACAGTACCTGGCGCTGTGGCTTAGTTGGTCAAAGCGCCTGTCTAGTAAACAGGAGATCCTGGGTTCGAATCCCAGCAGTGCCTAATCTGTGTCTTCTAGGAGTAGTCATTCAAACTTTTCAGGTGAAACCGTCTCAGCAGGAAAGACAATCTGGACTTCTCGGTTGCAAATGAAGGCTTTAAAAAGGTTGTTGGTTTTTGGGTCCCACCAGAGTCACAAATGCTATCCCTTTGCATAGACGTCTTTGCCAGACGGACATTTGCTTAAACTTTTCCAACTTTTCCAGAAGCCAACGCAGCACTTGTTTCTTGTTTTCCTTATTGGGCACACCCAAGTCCGATCATTGAGTACGTTAATAATCAGTCAATTATTTGATTTACCAGTTTTAAATGAGAGAGACAATTAAAAACTATGCTGTGCAGATGCGCTTCAAGAATGCTTTGCAAGCCCCTGGCTTAGGCTCGAAATCTGCTACTACCTATTGATAAAGTCAAGCCTATGGATATTTGTAGAAACAAAGTCTTTACGGATATGAAGAATAATACATGGATATCTTTCTGGATTTTGCCCTTTCATGTCAGAAGAAAGCTCAGGAAACATTTTAGGCATGAGTATGGAGAGTGTAGGGCCAAAATGAAATGAGTTCAGACATTCCCTTGAGACCTGAAAGCCCCTCCTGTTTTGGAAACAATCCTCTTACCTCTAAGGGACCTCTTTCATGACGTAATCAGCTATTTTCCTGATGTGCTGCCTCCTTTAGACTTGTTTTACCGACAAATTTCACTGCACTCTTGTATCTGACGCTGTGGCTTAGCTGGTCAAAGCGCCTGTCTTGTAAACAGGAGATCCTGGGTTCAAATCCCAGCAGTGCCTATGCCACAGGATGTGGGCACCGTTCACTTAAACATTTTACATATGTAAAAATGTGCATGCTGAACAGTGTGTAGCTGCACAAAAAGTGGAAATCTAAGAAGTGATGTGCATGCAATAGCGTCTTAAAACTAGGCTTTTTTGTGGCTCTGTGGCGCAATGGATAGCGCATTGGACTTCTAGGTTGTGAATGGAGGTATTCAAAGGTTGTGGGTTCGAGTCCCACCAGAGTCGTGAATGTCCTCTTTTAGACTTTGTCCTCTTTTACACTTTGTATACAAAATCATCGAACCAGGGACAGTACCTGGCGCTGTGGCTTAGTTGGTCAAAGCGCCTGTCTAGTAAATAGGAGATCCTGGGTTCGAATCCCAGCAGTGCCTAATCTGTGTCTTCTAGGAGTAGTCATTCAAACTTTTCAGGTGAAACCGTCTCAGCAGGAAAGACAATCTGGACTTCTCGGTTGCAAATGAAGGCTTTAAAAAGGTTGTTGGTTTTTGGGTCCCACCAGAGTCACAAATGCTATCCCTTTGCATAGACGTCTTTGCCAGACTGACATTTGCTTAAACTTTTCCAACTTTTCCAGAAGCCAACGCAGCACTTGTTTCTTGTTTTCCTTATTGGGCACACCCAAGTCCGATCATTGAGTACGTTAATAATCAGTCAATTATTTGATTTACCAGTTTTAAATGAGAGAGACAATTAAAAACTATGCTGTGCAGATGCGCTTCAAGAATGCTTTGCAAGCCCCTGGCTTAGGCTCGAAATCTGCTACTACCTATTGATAAAGTCAAGCCTATGGATATTTGTAGAAACAAAGTCTTTACGGATATGAAGAATAATACATGGATATCTTTCTGGATTTTGCCCTTTCATGTCAGAAGAAAGCTCAGGAAACATTTTAGGCATGAGTATGGAGAGTGTAGGGCCAAAATGAAATGAGTTCAGACATTCCCTTGAGACCTGAAAGCCCCTCCTGTTTTGGAAACAATCCTCTTACCTCTAAGGGACCTCTTTCATGACGTAATCAGCTATTTTCCTTATGTGCTGCCTCCTTTAGACTTGTTTTACCGACAAATTTCACTGCACTCTTGTATCTGGCGCTGTGGCTTAGCTGGTCAAAGCGCCTGTCTTGTAAACAGGAGATCCTGGGTTCAAATCCCAGCAGTGCCTATGCCACAGGATGTGGGCACTGCTCACTTAAACATTTTACATTATGTAAAAATGTGCATGCTGAACAGTGTGTAGCTGCACAAAAAGTGGAAATCTAAGAAGTGATGTGCATGCAATAGCGTCTTAAAACTAGGCTTTTTGTGGCTCTGTGGCGCAATGGATAGCGCATTGGACTTCTAGGTTGTGAATGGAGGTATTCAAAGGTTGTGGGTTCGAGTCCCACCAGAGTCGTGAATGTCCTCTTTTAGACTTTGTCCTCTTTTACACTTTGTATACAAAATCATCGAACCAGGGACTGTACCTGGCGCTGTGGCTTAGTTGGTCAAAGTGCCTGTCTAGTAAACAGGAGATCCTGGGTTCGAATCCCAGCAGTGCCTAATCTGTGTCTTCTAGGAGTAGTCATTCAAACTTTTCAGGTGGAGCCGTCTCAGCAGTAAAGACAATCTGGACTTCTCGGTTGCAAATGAAGGCTTTAAAAAGGTTGTTGGCTTTTGGGTCCCACCAGAGTCACAAATGCTATCCCTTTGCATAGACGTCTTTGCCAGACTGACATTTGCTTAAACTTTTCCAGCTTTTTCAGAAGCCAACGCAGCACTTGTTTCTTGTTTTCCTTATTGGGCACACCCAAGTCCGATCATTGAGTACGTTAATAATCAGTCAATTATTTGATTCACCTGTTTTAAATGAGAGAGACAATTAAAAAATATGCTGTGCAGATGCGCTTCAAGAATGCTTTGCAAGCCCCTGGCTTAGGCTCGAAATCTGCTACTACCTATTGATAAAGTCAAGCCTATGGATATTTGTAGAAACAAAGTCTTTACGGATATGAAGAATAATACATGGATATCTTTCTGGATGTTGCCCTTTCATGTCAGAAGAAAGCTCAGGAAACATTTTAGGCATGAGTATGGAGAGTGTAGGGCCAAAATGAAATGAGTTCAGACATTCCCTTGAGACCTGAAAACCCCTCCTGTTTTGGAAACAATCCTCTTACCTCTAAGGGACCTCATCATGACGTAATCAGCTATTTTTCTGATGTGCTGCCTCCTTTAGACTTGTTTTACCGACAAATTTCACTGCACTCTTGTATCTGGCGCTGTGGCTTAGCTGGTCAAAGCGCCTGTCTTGTAATCAGGAGATCCTGGGTTCAAATCCCAGCAGTGCCTATGCCACAGGATGTGGGCACCGTTCACTTAAACATTTTACATATGTAAAAATGTGCATGCTGAACAGTGTGTAGCTGCACAAAAAGTGGAAATCTAAGAAGTGCTGTGCATGCAATAGCGTCTTAAAACTAGGCTTTTTGTGGCTCTGTGGCGCAATGGATAGCGCATTGGACTTCTAGGTTGTGAATGGAGGTATTCAAAGGTTGTGGGTTCGAGTCCCACCAGAGTCGTGAATGTCCTCTTTTAGACTTTGTCCTCTTTTACACTTTGTATACAAAATCATCGAACCAGGGACAGTACCTGGCGCTGTGGCTTAGTTGGTCAAAGCGCCTGTCTAGTAAACAGGAGATCCTGGGTTCGAATCCCAGCAGGGCCTAATCTGTGTCTTCTAGGAGTAGTCATTCAAAATTTTCAGGTGAAACCGTCTCAGCAGGAAAGACAATCTGGACTTCTCGGTTGCAAATGAAGGCTTTAAAAAGGTTGTTGGTTTTTGGGTCCCACCAGAGTCACAAATGCTATCCCTTTGCATAGACGTCTTTGCCAGACTGACATTTGCTTAAACTTTTCCAACTTTTCCAGAAGCCAACGCAGCACTTGTTTCTTGTTTTCCTTATTGGGCACACCCAAGTCCGATCATTGAGTACGTTAATAATCAGTCAATTATTTTATTTACCAGTTTTAAATGAGAGAGACAATTAAAAACTATGCTGTGCAGATGCGCTTCAAGAATGCTTTGCAAGCCCCTGGCTTAGGCTCGAAATCTGCTACTACCTATTGATAAAGTCAAGCCTATGGATATTTGTAGAAACAAAGTCTTTACGGATATGAAGAATAATGCATGGATATCTTTCTGGATTTTGCCCTTTCATGTCAGAAGAAAGCTCAGGAAACATTTTAGGCATGAGTATGGAGAGTGTAGGGCCAAAATGAAATGAGTTCAGACATTCCCTTGAGACCTGAAAGCCCCTCATGTTTTGGAAACAATCCTCTTACCTCTAAGGGACCTCTTTCATGACGTAATCAGTTATTTTCCTGATGTGCTGCCTCTTTTAGACTTGTTTTACAGACAAATTTCATTGCACTTTTGTAACTGGCGCTGTGGCTTAGCTGGTCAAAGCACCTGTCTTGTAAACAGGAGATCCTGGGTTCAAATCCCAGCAGTGCCTATGCCACAGGATGTGGGCACCGTTCACTTAAACATTTTACATATGTAAAAATGTGCATGCTGAACAGTGTGTAGCTGCACAAAAAGTGGAAATCTAAGAAGTGATGTGCATGCAATAGCGTCTTAAAACTAGGCTTTTTGTGGCTCTGTGGCGCAATGGATAGCGCATTGGACTTCTAGGTTGTGAATGGAGGTATTCAAAGGTTGTGGGTTCGAGTCCCACCAGAGTCGTGAATGTCCTCTTTTAGACTTTGTCCTCTTTTACACTTTGTATACAAAATCATCGAACCAGGGACAGTACCTGGCGCTGTGGCTTAGTTGGTCAAAGCGCCTGTCTAGTAAACAGGAGATCCTGGGTTCGAATCCCAGCAGTGCCTAATCTGTGTCTTCTAGGAGTAGTCATTCAAACTTTTCAGGTGAAACCGTCTCAGCAGGAAAGACAATCTGGACTTCTCGGTTGCAAATGAAGGCTTTAAAAAGGTTGTTGGTTTTTGGGTCCCACCAGAGTCACAAATGCTATCCCTTTGCATAGACGTCTTTGCCAGACTGACATTTGCTTAAACTTTTCCAGCTTTTCCAGAAGCCAACGCAGCACTTGTTTCTTGTTTTCCTTATTGGGCACACCCAAGTCCGATCATTGAGTACGTTAATAATCAGTCAATTATTTGATTTACCAGTTTTAAATGAGAGAGACAATTAAAAACTATGCTGTGCAGATGCGCTTCAAGAATGCTTTGCAAGCCCCTGGCTTAGGCTCGAAATCTGCTACTACCTATTGTTAAAGTCAAGCCTATGGATATTTGTAGAAACAAAGTCTTTACGGATATGAAGAATAATACATGGATATCTTTCTGGATTTTGCCCTTTCATGTCAGAAGAAAGCTCAGGAAACATTTTAGGCATGAGTATGGAGAGTGTAGGGCCAAAATGAAATGAGTTCAGACATTCCCTTGAGACCTGAAAGCCCCTCATGTTTTGGAAACAATCCTCTTACCTCTAAGGGACCTCTTTCATGACGTAGTCAGCTATTTTCCTGATGTGCTGCCTCTTTTAGACTTGTTTTACAGACAAATTTCATTGCACTTTTGTAACTGGCGCTGTGGCTTAGTTGGTCAAAGCGCCTGTCTAGTAAACAGGAGATCCTGGGTTCGAATCCCAGCAGGGCCTAATCTGTGTCTTCTAGGAGTAGTCATTCAAAATTTTCAGGTGAAACCGTCTCAGCAGGAAAGACAATCTGGACTTCTCGGTTGCAAATGAAGGCTTTAAAAAGGTTGTTGGTTTTTGGGTCCCACCAGAGTCACAAATGCTATCCCTTTGCATAGACGTCTTTGCCAGACTGACATTTGCTTAAACTTTTCCAACTTTTCCAGAAGCCAACGCAGCACTTGTTTCTTGTTTTCCTTATTGGGCACACCCAAGTCCGATCATTGAGTACGTTAATAATCAGTCAATTATTTTATTTACCAGTTTTAAATGAGAGAGACAATTAAAAACTATGCTGTGCAGATGCGCTTCAAGAATGCTTTGCAAGCCCCTGGCTTAGGCTCGAAATCTGCTACTACCTATTGATAAAGTCAAGCCTATGGATATTTGTAGAAACAAAGTCTTTACGGATATGAAGAATAATGCATGGATATCTTTCTGGATTTTGCCCTTTCATGTCAGAAGAAAGCTCAGGAAACATTTTAGGCATGAGTATGGAGAGTGTAGGGCCAAAATGAAATGAGTTCAGACATTCCCTTGAGACCTGAAAGCCCCTCATGTTTTGGAAACAATCCTCTTACCTCTAAGGGACCTCTTTCATGACGTAATCAGTTATTTTCCTGATGTGCTGCCTCTTTTAGACTTGTTTTACAGACAAATTTCATTGCACTTTTGTAACTGGCGCTGTGGCTTAGCTGGTCAAAGCACCTGTCTTGTAAACAGGAGATCCTGGGTTCAAATCCCAGCAGTGCCTATGCCACAGGATGTGGGCACCGTTCACTTAAACATTTTACATATGTAAAAATGTGCATGCTGAACAGTGTGTAGCTGCACAAAAAGTGGAAATCTAAGAAGTGATGTGCATGCAATAGCGTCTTAAAACTAGGCTTTTTGTGGCTCTGTGGCGCAATGGATAGCGCATTGGACTTCTAGGTTGTGAATGGAGGTATTCAAAGGTTGTGGGTTCGAGTCCCACCAGAGTCGTGAATGTCCTCTTTTAGACTTTGTCCTCTTTTACACTTTGTATACAAAATCATCGAACCAGGGACAGTACCTGGCGCTGTGGCTTAGTTGGTCAAAGCGCCTGTCTAGTAAACAGGAGATCCTGGGTTCGAATCCCAGCAGTGCCTAATCTGTGTCTTCTAGGAGTAGTCATTCAAACTTTTCAGGTGAAACCGTCTCAGCAGGAAAGACAATCTGGACTTCTCGGTTGCAAATGAAGGCTTTAAAAAGGTTGTTGGTTTTTGGGTCCCACCAGAGTCACAAATGCTATCCCTTTGCATAGACGTCTTTGCCAGACTGACATTTGCTTAAACTTTTCCAGCTTTTCCAGAAGCCAACGCAGCACTTGTTTCTTGTTTTCCTTATTGGGCACACCCAAGTCCGATCATTGAGTACGTTAATAATCAGTCAATTATTTGATTTACCAGTTTTAAATGAGAGAGACAATTAAAAACTATGCTGTGCAGATGCGCTTCAAGAATGCTTTGCAAGCCCCTGGCTTAGGCTCGAAATCTGCTACTACCTATTGATAAAGTCAAGCCTATGGATATTTGTAGAAACAAAGTCTTTACGGATATGAAGAATAATACATGGATATCTTTCTGGATTTTGCCCTTTCATGTCAGAAGAAAGCTCAGGAAACATTTTAGGCATGAGTATGGAGAGTGTAGGGCCAAAATGAAATGAGTTCAGACATTCCCTTGAGACCTGAAAGCCCCTCCTGTTTTGGAAACAATCCTCTTACCTCTAAGGGACCTCTTTCATGACGTAATCAGCTATTTTCCTTATGTGCTGCCTCCTTTAGACTTGTTTTACCGACAAATTTCACTGCACTCTTGTATCTGGCGCTGTGGCTTAGCTGGTCAAAGCGCCTGTCTTGTAAACAGGAGATCCTGGGTTCAAATCCCAGCAGTGCCTATGCCACAGGATGTGGGCACCGTTCACTTAAACATTTTACATATGTAAAAATGTGCATGCTGAACAGTGTGTAGCTGCACAAAAAGTGGAAATCTAAGAAGTGATGTGCATGCAATAGCGTCTTAAAACTAGGCTTTTTTGTGGCTCTGTGGCGCAATGGATAGCGCATTGGACTTCTAGGTTGTGAATGGAGGTATTCAAAGGTTGTGGGTTCGAGTCCCACCAGAGTCGTGAATGTCCTCTTTTAGACTTTGTCCTCTTTTACACTTTGTATACAAAATCATCGAACCAGGGACAGTACCTGGCGCTGTGGCTTAGTTGGTCAAAGCGCCTGTCTAGTAAATAGGAGATCCTGGGTTCGAATCCCAGCAGTGCCTAATCTGTGTCTTCTAGGAGTAGTCATTCAAACTTTTCAGGTGAAACCGTCTCAGCAGGAAAGACAATCTGGACTTCTCGGTTGCAAATGAAGGCTTTAAAAAGGTTGTTGGTTTTTGGGTCCCACCAGAGTCACAAATGCTATCCCTTTGCATAGACGTCTTTGCCAGACTGACATTTGCTTAAACTTTTCCAACTTTTCCAGAAGCCAACGCAGCACTTGTTTCTTGTTTTCCTTATTGGGCACACCCAAGTCCGATCATTGAGTACGTTAATAATCAGTCAATTATTTGATTTACCAGTTTTAAATGAGAGAGACAATTAAAAACTATGCTGTGCAGATGCGCTTCAAGAATGCTTTGCAAGCCCCTGGCTTAGGCTCGAAATCTGCTACTACCTATTGATAAAGTCAAGCCTATGGATATTTGTAGAAACAAAGTCTTTACGGATATGAAGAATAATACATGGATATCTTTCTGGATTTTGCCCTTTCATGTCAGAAGAAAGCTCAGGAAACATTTTAGGCATGAGTATGGAGAGTGTAGGGCCAAAATGAAATGAGTTCAGACATTCCCTTGAGACCTGAAAGCCCCTCCTGTTTTGGAAACAATCCTCTTACCTCTAAGGGACCTCTTTCATGACGTAATCAGCTATTTTCCTTATGTGCTGCCTCCTTTAGACTTGTTTTACCGACAAATTTCACTGCACTCTTGTATCTGGCGCTGTGGCTTAGCTGGTCAAAGCGCCTGTCTTGTAAACAGGAGATCCTGGGTTCAAATCCCAGCAGTGCCTATGCCACAGGATGTGGGCACCGTTCACTTAAACATTTTACATATGTAAAAATGTGCATGCTGAACAGTGTGTAGCTGCACAAAAAGTGGAAATCTAAGAAGTGATGTGCATGCAATAGCGTCTTAAAACTAGGCTTTTTTGTGGCTCTGTGGCGCAATGGATAGCGCATTGGACTTCTAGGTTGTGAATGGAGGTATTCAAAGGTTGTGGGTTCGAGTCCCACCAGAGTCGTGAATGTCCTCTTTTAGACTTTGTCCTCTTTTACACTTTGTATACAAAATCATCGAACCAGGGACTGTACCTGGCGCTGTGGCTTAGTTGGTCAAAGCGCCTGTCTAGTAAACAGGAGATCCTGGGTTCGAATCCCAGCAGTGCCTAATCTGTGTCTTCTAGGAGTAGTCATTCAAACTTTTCAGGTGGAACCGTCTCAGCAGTAAAGACAATCTGGACTTCTTGGTTGCAAATGAAGGCTTTAAAAAGGTTGTTGGCTTTTGGGTCCCACCAGAGTCACAAATGCTATCCCTTTGCATAGACGTCTTTGCCAGACTGACATTTGCTTAAACTTTTCCAGCTTTTTCAGAAGCCAACGCAGCACTTGTTTCTTGTTTTCCTTATTGGGCACACCCAAGTCCGATCATTGAGTACGTTAATAATCAGTCAATTATTTGATTCACCTGTTTTAAATGAGAGAGACAATTAAAAACTATGCTGTGCAGATGCGCTTCAAGAATGCTTTGCAAGCCCCTGGCTTAGGCTCGAAATCTGCTACTACCTATTGATAAAGTCAAGCCTATGGATATTTGTAGAAACAAAGTCTTTACGGATATGAAGAATAATACATGGATATCTTTCTGGATGTTGCCCTTTCATGTCAGAAGAAAGCTCAGGAAACATTTTAGGCATGAGTATGGAGAGTGTAGGGCCAAAATGAAATGAGTTCAGACATTCCCTTGAGACCTGAAAGCCCCTCCTGTTTTGGAAACAATCCTCTTACCTCTAAGGGACCTCATCATGACGTAATCAGCTATTTTTCTGATGTGCTGCCTCCTTTAGACTTGTTTTACCGACAAATTTCACTGCACTCTTGTATCTGGCGCTGTGGCTTAGCTGGTCAAAGCGCCTGTCTTGTAATCAGGAGATCCTGGGTTCAAATCCCAGCAGTGCCTATGCCACAGGATGTGGGCACCGTTCACTTAAACATTTTACATATGTAAAAATGTGCATGCTGAACAGTGTGTAGCTGCACAAAAAGTGGAAATCTAAGAAGTGCTGTGCATGCAATAGCGTCTTAAAACTAGGCTTTTTGTGGCTCTGTGGCGCAATGGATAGCGCATTGGACTTCTAGGTTGTGAATGGAGGTATTCAAAGGTTGTGGGTTCGAGTCCCACCAGAGTCGTGAATGTCCTCTTTTAGACTTTGTCCTCTTTTACACTTTGTATACAAAATCATCGAACCAGGGACAGTACCTGGCGCTGTGGCTTAGTTGGTCAAAGCGCCTGTCTAGTAAACAGGAGATCCTGGGTTCGAATCCCAGCAGTGCCTAATCTGTGTCTTCTAGGAGTAGTCATTCAAACTTTTCAGGTGAAACCGTCTCAGCAGGAAAGACAATCTGGACTTCTCGGTTGCAAATGAAGGCTTTAAAAAGGTTGTTGGTTTTTGGGTCCCACCAGAGTCACAAATGCTATCCCTTTGCATAGACGTCTTTGCCAGACTGACATTTGCTTAAACTTTTCCAGCTTTTCCAGAAGCCAACGCAGCACTTGTTTCTTGTTTTCCTTATTGGGCACACCCAAGTCCGATCATTGAGTACGTTAATAATCAGTCAATTATTTGATTCACCTGTTTTAAATGAGAGAGACAATTAAAAACTATGCTGTGCAGATGCGCTTCAAGAATGCTTTGCAAGCCCCTGGCTTAGGCTCGAAATCTGCTACTACCTATTGATAAAGTCAAGCCTATGGATATTTGTAGAAACAAAGTCTTTACGGATATGAAGAATAATGCATGGATATCTTTCTGGATTTTGCCCTTTCATGTCAGAAGAAAGCTCAGGAAACATTTTAGGCATGAGTATGGAGAGTGTAGGGCCAAAATGAAATGAGTTCAGACATTCCCTTGAGACCTGAAAGCCCCTCATGTTTTGGAAACAATCCTCTTACCTCTAAGGGACCTCTTTCATGACGTAGTCAGCTATTTTCCTGATGTGCTGCCTCTTTTAGACTTGTTTTACAGACAAATTTCATTGCACTTTTGTAACTGGCGCTGTGGCTTAGTTGGTCAAAGCGCCTGTCTAGTAAACAGGAGATCCTGGGTTCGAATCCCAGCAGGGCCTAATCTGTGTCTTCTAGGAGTAGTCATTCAAAATTTTCAGGTGAAACCGTCTCAGCAGGAAAGACAATCTGGACTTCTCGGTTGCAAATGAAGGCTTTAAAAAGGTTGTTGGTTTTTGGGTCCCACCAGAGTCACAAATGCTATCCCTTTGCATAGACGTCTTTGCCAGACTGACATTTGCTTAAACTTTTCCAACTTTTCCAGAAGCCAACGCAGCACTTGTTTCTTGTTTTCCTTATTGGGCACACCCAAGTCCGATCATTGAGTACGTTAATAATCAGTCAATTATTTTATTTACCAGTTTTAAATGAGAGAGACAATTAAAAACTATGCTGTGCAGATGCGCTTCAAGAATGCTTTGCAAGCCCCTGGCTTAGGCTCGAAATCTGCTACTACCTATTGATAAAGTCAAGCCTATGGATATTTGTAGAAACAAAGTCTTTACGGATATGAAGAATAATGCATGGATATCTTTCTGGATTTTGCCCTTTCATGTCAGAAGAAAGCTCAGGAAACATTTTAGGCATGAGTATGGAGAGTGTAGGGCCAAAATGAAATGAGTTCAGACATTCCCTTGAGACCTGAAAGCCCCTCATGTTTTGGAAACAATCCTCTTACCTCTAAGGGACCTCTTTCATGACGTAATCAGTTATTTTCCTGATGTGCTGCCTCTTTTAGACTTGTTTTACAGACAAATTTCATTGCACTTTTGTAACTGGCGCTGTGGCTTAGCTGGTCAAAGCACCTGTCTTGTAAACAGGAGATCCTGGGTTCAAATCCCAGCAGTGCCTATGCCACAGGATGTGGGCACCGTTCACTTAAACATTTTACATATGTAAAAATGTGCATGCTGAACAGTGTGTAGCTGCACAAAAAGTGGAAATCTAAGAAGTGATGTGCATGCAATAGCGTCTTAAAACTAGGCTTTTTGTGGCTCTGTGGCGCAATGGATAGCGCATTGGACTTCTAGGTTGTGAATGGAGGTATTCAAAGGTTGTGGGTTCGAGTCCCACCAGAGTCGTGAATGTCCTCTTTTAGACTTTGTCCTCTTTTACACTTTGTATACAAAATCATCGAACCAGGGACAGTACCTGGCGCTGTGGCTTAGTTGGTCAAAGCGCCTGTCTAGTAAACAGGAGATCCTGGGTTCGAATCCCAGCAGTGCCTAATCTGTGTCTTCTAGGAGTAGTCATTCAAACTTTTCAGGTGAAACCGTCTCAGCAGGAAAGACAATCTGGACTTCTCGGTTGCAAATGAAGGCTTTAAAAAGGTTGTTGGTTTTTGGGTCCCACCAGAGTCACAAATGCTATCCCTTTGCATAGACGTCTTTGCCAGACTGACATTTGCTTAAACTTTTCCAGCTTTTCCAGAAGCCAACGCAGCACTTGTTTCTTGTTTTCCTTATTGGGCACACCCAAGTCCGATCATTGAGTACGTTAATAATCAGTCAATTATTTGATTTACCAGTTTTAAATGAGAGAGACAATTAAAAACTATGCTGTGCAGATGCGCTTCAAGAATGCTTTGCAAGCCCCTGGCTTAGGCTCGAAATCTGCTACTACCTATTGATAAAGTCAAGCCTATGGATATTTGTAGAAACAAAGTCTTTACGGATATGAAGAATAATACATGGATATCTTTCTGGATTTTGCCCTTTCATGTCAGAAGAAAGCTCAGGAAACATTTTAGGCATGAGTATGGAGAGTGTAGGGCCAAAATGAAATGAGTTCAGACATTCCCTTGAGACCTGAAAGCCCCTCCTGTTTTGGAAACAATCCTCTTACCTCTAAGGGACCTCATCATGACGTAATCAGCTATTTTTCTGATGTGCTGCCTCCTTTAGACTTGTTTTACCGACAAATTTCACTGCACTCTTGTATCTGGCGCTGTGGCTTAGCTGGTCAAAGCACCTGTCTTGTAAACAGGAGATCCTGGGTTCAAATCCCAGCAGTGCCTATGCCACAGGATGTGGGCACCGTTCACTTAAACATTTTACATATGTAAAAATGTGCATGCTGAACAGTGTGTAGCTGCACAAAAAGTGGAAATCTAAGAAGTGATGTGCATGCAATAGCGTCTTAAAACTAGGCTTTTTGTGGCTCTGTGGCGCAATGGATAGCGCATTGGACTTCTAGGTTGTGAATGGAGGTATTCAAAGGTTGTGGGTTCGAGTCCCACCAGAGTCGTGAATGTCCTCTTTTAGACTTTGTCCTCTTTTACACTTTGTATACAAAATCATCGAACCAGGGACAGTACCTGGCGCTGTGGCTTAGTTGGTCAAAGCGCCTGTCTAGTAAACAGGAGATCCTGGGTTCGAATCCCAGCAGTGCCTAATCTGTGTCTTCTAGGAGTAGTCATTCAAACTTTTCAGGTGAAACCGTCTCAGCAGGAAAGACAATCTGGACTTCTCGGTTGCAAATGAAGGCTTTAAAAAGGTTGTTGGTTTTTGGGTCCCACCAGAGTCACAAATGCTATCCCTTTGCATAGACGTCTTTGCCAGACTGACATTTGCTTAAACTTTTCCAGCTTTTCCAGAAGCCAACGCAGCACTTGTTTCTTGTTTTCCTTATTGGGCACACCCAAGTCCGATCATTGAGTACGTTAATAATCAGTCAATTATTATGACCGCCGCTAGCGTAGCTAGCGAAAGCGGTCATATAGGGATTGTCAAAGTTTTTTTTTTTTTTTTTTTTTCGTCACCTTACTGAATTTTTCGTCAACGATACCAGGGACACCGAAGCACCGGGGAACATGAAATTTGGTGGGCATGTAGCCCCACTAGACTTCTAAGGAAAAATTTTGTTTGGTCCCCGGGGGCCACTCCCCCCCCGCGCTGGGCCCCCCCAAACCCAAAAAAATGCAGTTTTTCCTAAATAACTACCTGAACCGTGGCACCGAGGATGAAGAAATTTTTATGGTATGTTGGTCTACTAGACTTTTACGGAAAAATTTCGTTTGGTCCTCGGGGGCCACTTCCCCCCCCGCGCTGGGGCCCCCGTAAATTTTTCGTCAACGATACCAGGGACACTGAAGCACCGGGGAACATGAAATTTGGTGGCCATGTAGCCCCACTAGACTTCTACGGAAAAATTTCGTTTGGTCCCCGGGGGCCACTCCCCCCCCGCGCTGGGCCCCCCCAAACCCCAAAAAATGCAGTTTTTCCTAAATAACTACCTGAACCGTGGCACCAAGGATGAAGAAATTTTTATGGTATGTTGGTCTGCTAGACTTTTACGAAAAAATTTCGTTTGGTCCCCGGGGGCCACTCCCCCCCCCGCGCTGGGGCCCCCGTAAATTTTTCGTCAACGATACCAGGGACACCGAAGCACCGGGGAACATGAAATTTGGTGGGCATGTAGCCCCACTAGACTTCTAAGGAAAAATTTTGTTTGGTCCCCGGGGGCCACTCCCCCCCCCGTGCTGGGCCCCCCCAAACCCAAAAAAATGCAGTTTTTCCTAAATAACTACCTGAACCGTGGCACCGAGGATGAAGAAATTTTATGGTATGTTGATCTACTAGACTTTTACAGAAAAATTTCGTTTGGTCCCCGGGGGCCACTCCCCCCCCCCCCCCGCGCTGGGGCCCCCGTAAATTTTTCGTCAACGATACCAGGGACACCGAAGCACCGGGGAACATGAAATTTGGTGGGCATGTAGCCCCACTAGACTTCTAAGGAAAAATTTTGTTTGGTCCCGGGGAGTTTCGAAACTCCCCCCCCCCCCCCCCCCGCGCTGGGCCCCCCCAAACCCAAAAAAATGCAGTTTTTCCTAAATAACTACCTGAACCGTGGCACCGAGGATGAAGAAATTTTTATGGTATGTTGCTCTTAAGGGCCCACATCAACCTAGCCCATAATCACTCATTTGTGATTTGCGCCCCTCCCATAAAAAATGAAAATGCAATATTATTCTGCTTTAATCGCCCCTATCTTCAGTGGAGATGTTCAGAACCGCACCATATTTCATGTGTATGATTAACTTGACATCCTCTGGGGGTATCCTCTGCTAAGTTTCGTAGAATTTCATCCATGGGGGGGTATAAAATAAATTCATTTATGTGCACATTTAGTGACTGTACACTCATCGGCCTGTAGATGGTGCTGTTGAGCGAAGGGTTGCTGGTTTAGGATGATACTGTCACACACACACATGCAGGAATACAAACAAACGCAAGCATGCACACACACTGACATCCACACGCACAGACACACACCCATACACACACATACAAATCCACATGCACAGACACACACACACAAAAACACGCGCACACATGTACGCACACATACATACATGCACAGACACACACACACACACACACAGACACACACATACACAAACACACACACATACACACACACACACACACACACAGACAGACATGCACATACTACTACTTTTTTTAGGTATATACATAAACACGCAATACAGCCAAATTACTCCACGTCATTTATTTTTGTGGAAAGCCAGTGCAGGCCTGAGCGGCGGTCATATTTTGTACCGCGATGCGGTACATCTAGTTTGATTCACCTGTTTTAAATGAGAGAGACAATTAAAAACTATGCTGTGCAGATGCGCTTCAAGAATGCTTTGCAAGCCCCTGGCTTAGGCTCGAAATCTGCTACTACCTATTGATAAAGTCAAGCCTATGGATATTTGTAGAAACAAAGTCTTTACGGATATGAAGAATAATGCATTTATATCTTTCTGGATTTTGCCCTTTCATGTCAGAAGAAAGCTCAGGAAACATTTTAGGCATGAGTATGGAGAGTGTAGGGCCAAAATGAAATGAGTTCAGACATTCCCTTGAGACCTGAAAGCCCCTCATGTTTTGGAAACAATCCTCTTACCTCTAAGGGACCTCTTTCATGACGTAATCAGCTATTTTCCTGATGTGCTGCCTCTTTTAGACTTGTTTTACAGACAAATTTCATTGCACTTTTGTAACTGGCGCTGTGGCTTAGCTGGTCAAAGCGCCTGTCTCGTAAACAGGAGATCCTGGGTTCAAATCCCAGCAGTGCCTATGCCACAGGATGTGGGCACCGCTCACTTTGATTTACCAGTTTTAAATGAGAGAGACAATTAAAAACTATGCTGTGCAGATGCGCTTCAAGAATGCTTTGCAAGCCCCTGGCTTAGGCTCGAAATCTGCTACTACCTATTGATAAAGTCAAGCCTATGGATATTTGTAGAAACAAAGTCTTTACGGATATGAAGAATAATACATGGATATCTTTCTGGATTTTGCCCTTTCATGTCAGAAGAAAGCTCAGGAAACATTTTAGGCATGAGTATGGAGAGTGTAGGGCCAAAATGAAATGAGTTCAGACATTCCCTTGAGACCTGAAAGCCCCTCCTGTTTTGGAAACAATCCTCTTACCTCTAAGGGACCTCTTTCATGACGTAATCAGCTATTTTCCTTATGTGCTGCCTCCTTTAGACTTGTTTTACCGACAAATTTCACTGCACTCTTGTATCTGGCGCTGTGGCTTAGCTGGTCAAAGCGCCTGTCTTGTAAACAGGAGATCCTGGGTTCAAATCCCAGCAGTGCCTATGCCACAGGATGTGGGCACCGTTCACTTAAACATTTTACATATGTAAAAATGTGCATGCTGAACAGTGTGTAGCTGCACAAAAAGTGGAAATCTAAGAAGTGATGTGCATGCAATAGCGTCTTAAAACTAGGCTTTTTTGTGGCTCTGTGGCGCAATGGATAGCGCATTGGACTTCTAGGTTGTGAATGGAGGTATTCAAAGGTTGTGGGTTCGAGTCCCACCAGAGTCGTGAATGTCCTCTTTTAGACTTTGTCCTCTTTTACACTTTGTATACAAAATCATCGAACCAGGAACTGTACCTGGCGCTGTGGCTTAGTTGGTCAAAGCGCCTGTCTAGTAAACAGGAGATCCTGGGTTCGAATCCCAGCAGTGCCTAATCTGTGTCTTCTAGGAGTAGTCATTCAAACTTTTCAGGTGGAACCGTCTCAGCAGTAAAGACAATCTGGACTTCTTGGTTGCAAATGAAGGCTTTAAAAAGGTTGTTGGCTTTTGGGTCCCACCAGAGTCACAAATGCTATCCCTTTGCATAGACGTCTTTGCCAGACTGACATTTGCTTAAACTTTTCCAGCTTTTTCAGAAGCCAACGCAGCACTTGTTTCTTGTTTTCCTTATTGGGCACACCCAAGTCCGATCATTGAGTACGTTAATAATCAGTCAATTATTTGATTCACCTGTTTTAAATGAGAGAGACAATTAAAAACTATGCTGTGCAGATGCGCTTCAAGAATGCTTTGCAAGCCCCTGGCTTAGGCTCGAAATCTGCTACTACCTATTGATAAAGTCAAGCCTATGGATATTTGTAGAAACAAAGTCTTTACGGATATGAAGAATAATACATGGATATCTTTCTGGATGTTGCCCTTTCATGTCAGAAGAAAGCTCAGGAAACATTTTAGGCATGAGTATGGAGAGTGTAGGGCCAAAATGAAATGAGTTCAGACATTCCCTTGAGACCTGAAAGCCCCTCCTGTTTTGGAAACAATCCTCTTACCTCTAAGGGACCTCATCATGACGTAATCAGCTATTTTTCTGATGTGCTGCCTCCTTTAGACTTGTTTTACCGACAAATTTCACTGCACTCTTGTATCTGGCGCTGTGGCTTAGCTGGTCAAAGCGCCTGTCTTGTAATCAGGAGATCCTGGGTTCAAATCCCAGCAGTGCCTATGCCACAGGATGTGGGCACCGTTCACTTAAACATTTTACATATGTAAAAATGTGCATGCTGAACAGTGTGTAGCTGCACAAAAAGTGGAAATCTAAGAAGTGCTGTGCATGCAATAGCGTCTTAAAACTAGGCTTTTTGTGGCTCTGTGGCGCAATGGATAGCGCATTGGACTTCTAGGTTGTGAATGGAGGTATTCAAAGGTTGTGGGTTCGAGTCCCACCAGAGTCGTGAATGTCCTCTTTTAGACTTTGTCCTCTTTTACACTTTGTATACAAAATCATCGAACCAGGGACAGTACCTGGCGCTGTGGCTTAGTTGGTCAAAGCGCCTGTCTAGTAAACAGGAGATCCTGGGTTCGAATCCCAGCAGTGCCTAATCTGTGTCTTCTAGGAGTAGTCATTCAAACTTTTCAGGTGAAACCGTCTCAGCAGGAAAGACAATCTGGACTTCTCGGTTGCAAATGAAGGCTTTAAAAAGGTTGTTGGTTTTTGGGTCCCACCAGAGTCACAAATGCTATCCCTTTGCATAGACGTCTTTGCCAGACTGACATTTGCTTAAACTTTTCCAGCTTTTCCAGAAGCCAACGCAGCACTTGTTTCTTGTTTTCCTTATTGGGCACACCCAAGTCCGATCATTGAGTACGTTAATAATCAGTCAATTATTATGACCGCCGCTAGCGTAGCTAGCGAAAGCGGTCATATAGGGATTGTCAAAGTTTTTTTGTTTTTGTTTTTTCGTCACCTTACTGAATTTTTCGTCAACGATACCAGGGACACCGAAGCACCGGGGAACATGAAATTTGGTGGGCATGTAGCCCCACTAGACTTCTAAGGAAAAATTTTGTTTGGTCCCCGGGGGCCACTCCCCCCCCGCGCTGGGCCCCCCCAAACCCAAAAAAATGCAGTTTTTCCTAAATAACTACCTGAACCGTGGCACCGAGGATGAAGAAATTTTTATGGTATGTTGGTCTACTAGACTTTTACGGAAAAATTTCGTTTGGTCCTCGGGGGCCACTTCCCCCCCCGCGCTGGGGCCCCCGTAAATTTTTCGTCAACGATACCAGGGACACTGAAGCACCGGGGAACATGAAATTTGGTGGCCATGTAGCCCCACTAGACTTCTACGGAAAAATTTCGTTTGGTCCCCGGGGGCCACTCCCCCCCCGCGCTGGGCCCCCCCAAACCCCAAAAAATGCAGTTTTTCCTAAATAACTACCTGAACCGTGGCACCAAGGATGAAGAAATTTTTATGGTATGTTGGTCTGCTAGACTTTTACGAAAAAATTTCGTTTGGTCCCCGGGGGCCACTCCCCCCCCCCGCGCTGGGGCCCCCGTAAATTTTTCGTCAACGATACCAGGGACACCGAAGCACCGGGGAACATGAAATTTGGTGGGCATGTAGCTCCACTAGACTTCTAAGGAAAAATTTTGTTTGGTCCCCGGGGGCCACTCCCCCCCCCGTGCTGGGCCCCCCCAAACCCAAAAAAATGCAGTTTTTCCTAAATAACTACCTGAACCGTGGCACCGAGGATGAAGAAATTTTATGGTATGTTGATCTACTAGACTTTTACAGAAAAATTTAATTTGGTCCCCGGGGGCCACTCCCCCCCCCCCCCCCCCCCGCGCTGGGGCCCCCGTAAATTTTTCGTCAACGATACCAGGGACACCGAAGCACCGGGGAACATGAAATTTGGTGGGCATGTAGCCCCACTACACTTCTACGGAAAAATTTCGTTTGGTCCTCGGGGGCCACTCCCCCCCCGCGCTGGGCCCCCCCCCAAACCCAAAAAAATGCAGTTTTTCCTAAATAACTACCTGAACCGTGGCACCAAGGATGAAGAAATTTTTATGGTATGTTGGTCTACTAGACTTTTACGGAAAAATTTTGTTTGGTCCCCGGGGGCCACTCCCCCCCCCGCGCTGGGGCCCCCGTAAATTTTTCGTCAACGATACCAGGGACACCGAAGCACCGGGGAACATGAAATTTGGTGGGCATGTAGCCCCACTAGACTTCTAAGGAAAAATTTTGTTTGGTCCCGGGGAGTTTCGAAACTCCCCCCCCCCCGCGCTGGGCCCCCCCAAACCCAAAAAAATGCAGTTTTTCCTAAATAACTACCTGAACCGTGGCACCGAGGATGAAGAAATTTTTATGGTATGTTGCTCTTAAGGGCCCACATCAACCTAGCCCATAATCACTCATTTGTGATTTGCGCCCCTCCCATAAAAAATGAAAATGCAATATTATTCTGCTTTAATCGCCCCTATCTTCAGTGGAGATGTTCAGAACCGCACCATATTTCATGTGTATGATTAACTTGACATCCTCTGGGGGTATCCTCTGCTAAGTTTCGTAGAATTTCATCCATGGGGGGGTATAAAATAAATTCATTTATGTGCACATTTAGTGACTGTACACTCATCGGCCTGTAGATGGTGCTGTTGAGCGAAGGGTTGCTGGTTTAGGATGATACTGTCACACACACACATGCAGGAATACAAACAAACGCAAGCATGCACACACACTGACATCCACACGCACAGACACACACCCATACACACACATACAAATCCACATGCACAGACACACACACACAAAAACACGCGCACACATGTACGCACACATACATACATGCACAGACACACACACACACACACACAGACACACACATACACAAACACACACACATACACACACACACACACACACACAGACAGACATGCACATACTACTACTTTTTTTAGGTATATACATAAACACGCAATACAGCCAAATTACTCCACGTCATTTATTTTTGTGGAAAGCCAGTGCAGGCCTGAGCGGCGGTCATATTTTGTACCGCGATGCGGTACATCTAGTTTGATTCACCTGTTTTAAATGAGAGAGACAATTAAAAACTATGCTGTGCAGATGCGCTTCAAGAATGCTTTGCAAGCCCCTGGCTTAGGCTCGAAATCTGCTACTACCTATTGATAAAGTCAAGCCTATGGATATTTGTAGAAACAAAGTCTTTACGGATATGAAGAATAATGCATTTATATCTTTCTGGATTTTGCCCTTTCATGTCAGAAGAAAGCTCAGGAAACATTTTAGGCATGAGTATGGAGAGTGTAGGGCCAAAATGAAATGAGTTCAGACATTCCCTTGAGACCTGAAAGCCCCTCATGTTTTGGAAACAATCCTCTTACCTCTAAGGGACCTCTTTCATGACGTAATCAGCTATTTTCCTGATGTGCTGCCTCTTTTAGACTTGTTTTACAGACAAATTTCATTGCACTTTTGTAACTGGCGCTGTGGCTTAGCTGGTCAAAGCGCCTGTCTCGTAAACAGGAGATCCTGGGTTCAAATCCCAGCAGTGCCTATGCCACAGGATGTGGGCACCGCTCACTTTGATTTACCAGTTTTAAATGAGAGAGACAATTAAAAACTATGCTGTGCAGATGCGCTTCAAGAATGCTTTGCAAGCCCCTGGCTTAGGCTCGAAATCTGCTACTACCTATTGATAAAGTCAAGCCTATGGATATTTGTAGAAACAAAGTCTTTACGGATATGAAGAATAATGCATGGATATCTTTCTGGATTTTGCCCTTTCATGTCAGAAGAAAGCTCAGGAAACATTTTAGGCATGAGTATGGAGAGTGTAGGGCCAAAATGAAATGAGTTCAGACATTCCCTTGAGACCTGAAAGCCCCTCCTGTTTTGGAAACAATCCTCTTACCTCTAAGGGACCTCTTTCATGACGTAATCAGCTATTTTCCTGATGTGCTGCCTCTTTTAGACTTGTTTTACAGACAAATTTCATTGCACTTTTGTAACTGGCGCTGTGGCTTAGCTGGTCAAAGCGCCTGTCTCGTAAACAGGAGATCCTGGGTTCAAATCCCAGCAGTGCCTATGCCACAGGATGTGGGCACCGCTCACTTAAACATTTTACATATGTAAAAATGTGCATGCTGAACAGTGTGTAGCTGCACAAAAAGTGGAAATCTAAGAAGTGATGTGCATGCAATGGCGTCTTAAAACTAGGCTTTTTGTGGCTCTGTGGAGCAATGGATAGTGCATTGGACTTCTAGGTTGTGAATGGAGGTATTCAAAGGTTGTGGGTTCGAGTCCCACCAGAGTCGTGAATGTCCTCTTTTAGACTTTGTCCTTTTTTACACTTTGTATACAAAATCATCGAACCAGGGACAGTACCTGGCGCTGTGGCTTAGTTGGTCAAAGTGCCTGTCTAGTAAACAGGAGATCCTGGGTTTGAATCCCAGCAGTGCCTAATCTGTGTCTTCTAGGAGTAGTCATTCAAACTTTTCAGGTGGAACCGTCTCAGCAGGAAAGACAATCTGGACTTCTCGGTTGCAAATGAAGGCTTTAAAAAGGTTGTTGGCTTTTGGGTCCCACCAGAGTCACAAATGCTATCCCTTTGCATAGACGTCTTTGCCAGACTGACATTTGCTTAAACTTTTCCAGCTTTTTCAGAAGCCAACGCAGCACTTGTTTCTTGTTTTCCTTATTGGGCACACCCAAGTCCGATCATTGAGTACGTTTATAATCAGTCAATTATTTGATTCACCTGTTTTAAATGAGAGAGACAATAAAAACTATGCTGTGCAGATGCGCTTCAAGAATGCTTTGCAAGCCCCTGGCTTAGGCTCGAAATCTGCTACTACCTATTGATAAAGTCAAGCCTATGGATATTTGTAGAAACAAAGTCTTTACGGATATGAAGAATAATACATGGATATCTTTCTGGATTTTGCCCTTTCATGTCAGAAGAAAGCTCAGGAAACATTTTAGGCATGAGTATGGAGAGTGTAGGGCCAAAATGAAATGAGTTCAGACATTCCCTTGAGACCTGAAAGCCCCTCCTGTTTTGGAAACAATCCTCTTACCTCTAAGGGACCTCTTTCATGACGTAATCAGCTATTTTCCTGATGTGCTGCCTCCTTTAGACTTGTTTTACCGACAAATTTCACTGCACTCTTGTATCTGGCGCTGTGGCTTAGCTGGTCAAAGCGCCTGTCTTGTAAACAGGAGATCCTGGGTTCAAATCCCAGCATTGCCTATGCCACAGGATGTGGGCACCGTTCACTTAAACATTTTACATATGTAAAAATGTGCATGCTGAACAGTGTATAGATGCACAAAAAGTGGAAATCTAAGAAGTGATGTGCATGCAATAGCGTCTTAAAACTAGGCTTTTTGTGGCTCTGTGGCGCAATGGATAGCGCATTGGACTTCTAGGTTGTGAATGGAGGTATTCAAAGGTTGTGGGTTCGAGTCCCACCAGAGTCGTGAATGTCCTCTTTTAGACTTTGTCCTCTTTTACACTTTGTAAACAAAATCATCGAACCAGGGACTGTACCTGGCGCTGTGGCTTAGTTGGTCAAAGTGCCTGTCTAGTAAACAGGAGATCCTGGGTTCGAATCCCAGCAGTGCCTAATCTGTGTCTTCTAGGAGTAGTCATTCAAACTTTTCAGGTGGAACCGTCTCAGCAGGAAAGACAATCTGGACTTCTCGGTTGCAAATGAAGGCTTTAAAAGGGTTGTTGGCTTTTGGGTCCCACCAGAGTCACAAATGCTATCCCTTTGCATAGACGTCTTTGCCAGACTGACATTTGCTTAAACTTTTCCAGCTTTTTCAGAAGCCAACGCAGCACTTGTTTCTTGTTTTCCTTATTGGGCACACCCAAGTCCGATCATTGAGTATGTTAATAATCAGTCAATTATTTGATTCACCTGTTTTAAATGAGAGAGACAATTAAAAACTATGCTGTGCAGATGCGCTTCAAGAATGCTTTGCAAGCCCCTGGCTTAGGCTCGAAATCTGCTACTACCTATTGATAAAGTCAAGCCTATGGATATTTGTAGAAACAAAGTCTTTACGGATATGAAGAATAATACATGGATATCTTTCTGGATTTTGCCCTTTCATGTCAGAAGAAAGCTCAGGAAACATTTTAGGCATGAGTATGGAGAGTGTAGGGCCAAAATGAAATGAGTTCAGACATTCCCTTGAGACCTGAAAGCCCCTCCTGTTTTGGAAACAATCCTCTTACCTCTAAGGGACCTCTTTCATGACGTAATCAGCTATTTTCCTGATGTGCTGCCTCCTTTAGACTTGTTTTACCGACAAATTTCACTGCACTCTTGTATCTGGCGCTGTGGCTTAGCTGGTCAAAGCGCCTGTCTTGTAAACAGGAGATCCTGGGTTCAAATCCCAGCAGTGCCTATGCCACAGGATGTGGGCACCGTTCACTTAAACATTTTACATATGTAAAAATGTGCATGCTGAACAGTGTGTAGCTGCACAAAAAGTGGAAATCTAAGAAGTGATGTGCATGCAGTAGCGTCTTAAAACTAGGCTTTTTGTGGCTCTGTGGCGCAATGGATAGTGCATTGGAATTCTAGGTTGTGAATGGAGGTATTCAAAGGTTGTGGGTTCGAGTCCCACCAGAGTCGTGAATGTCCTCTTTTAGACTTTGTCCTCTTTTACACTTTGTATACAAAATCATCGAACTAGGGACAGTACCTGGCGCTGTGGCTTAGTTGGTCAAAGCGCCTGTCTAGTAAACAGGAGATCCTGGGTTCGAATCCCAGCAGTGCCTAATCTGTGTCTTCTAGGAGTAGTCATTCAAACTTTTCAGGTGAAACCGTCTCAGCAGGAAAGACAATCTGGACTTCTCGGTTGCAAATGAAGGCTTTAAAAAGGTTGTTGGTTTTTGGGTCCCACCAGAGTCACAAATGCTATCCCTTTGCATAGACGTCTTTGCCAGACTGACATTTGCTTAAACTTTTCCAGCTTTTCCAGAAGCCAACGCAGCACTTGTTTCTTGTTTTCCTTATTGGGCACACCCAAGTCCGATCATTGAGTACGTTAATAATCAGTCAATTATTATGACCGCCGCTAGCGTAGCTAGCGAAAGCGGTCATATAGGGATTTTCAAAGTTTTTTTTTTTTTTTTTTTTTGTCACCTTACTGAATTTTTCGTCAACGATACCAGGGACACCGAAGCACCGGGGAACATGAAATTTGGTGGGCATGTAGCCCCACTAGACTTCTAAGGAAAAATTTCGTTTGGTCCCCGGGGGCCACTCCCCCCCCGCGCTGGGCCCCCCCAAACCCAAAAAAATGCAGTTTTTCCTAAATAACTACCTGAACCGTGGCACCGAGGATGAAGAAATTTTTATGGTATGTTGGTCTACTAGACTTTTACGGAAAAATTTCGTTTGGTCCTCGGGGGCCACTCCCCCCCCCCGCGCTGGGGCCCCCGTAAATTTTTCGTCAACGATACCAGGGACACCGAAGCACCGGGGAACATGAAATTTGGTGGCCATGTAGCCCCACTAGACTTCTAAGGAAAAATTTCGTTTGGTCCCCGGGGACCACTCCCCCCCCGCGCTGGGCCCCCGCAAACCCCAAAAAATGCAGTTTTTCCTAAATAACTACCTGAACCGTGGCACCGAGGATGAAGAAATTTTTATGGTATGTTGGTCTACTAGACTTTTACGGAAAAATTTCGTTTGGTCCCTGGGGGCCACTCCCCCCCCCGCGCTGGGGCCCCCGTAAATTTTTCGTCAACGATACCAGGGACACTGAAACACCGGGGAACATGAAATTTGGTGGGCATGTAGCCCCACTAGACTTCTACGGAAAAATTTCGTTTGGTCCCCGGGGGCCACTCCCCCCCCGCGCTGGGCCCCCCCAAACCCCAAAAAATGCAGTTTTTCCTAAATAACTACCTGAACCGTGGCACCAAGGATGAAGAAATTTTTATGGTATGTTGGTCTGCTAGACTTTTACGAAAAAATTTCGTTTGGTCCCCGGGGGCCACTCCCCCCCCCGCGCTGGGGCCCCCGTAAATTTTTCGTCAACGATACCAGGGACACCGAAGCACCGGGGAACATGAAATTTGGTGGGCATGTAGCCCCACTACACTTCTACGGAAAAATTTCGTTTGGTCCCCGGGGGCCACTCCCCCCCCCCGCGCTGGGCCCCCCCCAAACCCAAAAAAATGCAGTTTTTCCTAAATAACTACCTGAACCGTGGCACCGAGGATGAAGAAATTTTTATGGTATGTTGGTCTACTAGACTTTTACGGAAAAATTTTGTTTGGTCCCCGGGGGCCACTCCCCCCCCCCGCGCTGGGGCCCCCGTAAATTTTTCGTCAACGATACCAGGGACACAACGAAGCACCGGGGAACATGAAATTTGGTGGGCATGTAGCCCCACTAGACTTCTAAGGAAAAATTTTGTTTGGTCCCCGGGGGCCACTCCCCCCCCCGCGCTGGGCCCCCCCAAACCCAAAAAAATGCAGTTTTTCCTAAATAACTACCTGAACCGTGGCACCGAGGATGAAGAAATTTTTATGGTATGTTGCTCTTAAGGGCCCACATCAACCTAGCCCATAATCACTCATTTGTGATTTGCGCCCCTCCCATAAAAAATGAAAATGCAATATTATTCTGCTTTAATCGCCCCTATCTTCAGTGGAGATGTTCAGAACCGCACCATATTTCATGTGTATGATTAACTTGACATCCTCTGGGGGTATCCTCTGCTAAGTTTCGTAGAATTTCATCCATGGGGGGGTATAAAATAAATTCATTTATGTGCACATTTAGTGACTGTACACTCATCGGCCTGTAGATGGTGCTGTTGAGCGAAGGGTTGCTGGTTTAGGATGATACTGTCACACACACACATGCAGGAATACAAACAAACGCAAGCATGCACACACACTGATATCCACACGCACAGACACACACCCATACACACACATACAAATCCACATGGACAGACACACACACACAAACACACACGCGCACACATGTACGCACACATACATACATGCACAGACACACACACACACACACACACACACACAGACACACACATACACAAACACACACACATACACACACACACACACACACACACAGACAGACATGCACATACTACTACTTTTTTTAGGTATATACATAAACACGCAATACAGCCAAATTACTCCACGTCATTTATTTTTGTGGAAAGCCAGTGCAGGCCTGAGCGGCGGTCATATTTTGTACCGCGATGCGGTACATCTAGTTTGATTCACCTGTTTTAAATGAGAGAGACAATTAAAAACTATGCTGTGCAGATGCGCTTCAAGAATGCTTTGCAAGCCCCTGGCTTAGGCTCGAAATCTGCTACTACCTATTGATAAAGTCAAGCCTATGGATATTTGTAGAAACAAAGTCTTTACGGATATGAAGAATAATGCATTTATATCTTTCTGGATTTTGCCCTTTCATGTCAGAAGAAAGCTCAGGAAACATTTTAGGCATGAGTATGGAGAGTGTAGGGCCAAAATGAAATGAGTTCAGACATTCCCTTGAGACCTGAAAGCCCCTCATGTTTTGGAAACAATCCTCTTACCTCTAAGGGACCTCTTTCATGACGTAATCAGCTATTTTCCTGATGTGCTGCCTCTTTTAGACTTGTTTTACAGACAAATTTCATTGCACTTTTGTAACTGGCGCTGTGGCTTAGCTGGTCAAAGCGCCTGTCTCGTAAACAGGAGATCCTGGGTTCAAATCCCAGCAGTGCCTATGCCACAGGATGTGGGCACCGCTCACTTAAACATTTTACATATGTAAAAATGTGCATGCTGAACAGTGTGTAGCTGCACAAAAGTGGAAATCTAAGAAGTGATGTGCATGCAATAGCGTCTTAAAACTAGGCTTTTTGTGTCTCTGTGGCGCAATGGATAGCGCATTGGACTTCTAGGTTGTGAATGGAGGTATTCAAAGGTTGTGGGTTCGAGTCCCACCAGAGTCGTGAATGTCCTCTTTTAGACTTTGTCCTCTTTTACACTTTGTATACAAAATCATCGAACCAGGGACAGTACCTGGCGCTGTGGCTTAGTTGGTCAAAGCGCCTGTCTAGTAAACAGGAGATCCTGGGTTCGAATCCCAGCAGTGCCTAATCTGTGTCTTCTAGGAGTAGTCATTCAAACTTTTCAGGTGAAACCGTCTCAGCAGGAAAGACAATCTGGACTTCTAGGTTGCAAATGAAGGCTTTAAAAAGGTTGTTGGTTTTTGGGTCCCACCAGAGTCACAAATGCTATCCCTTTGCATAGACGTCTTTGCCAGACTGACATTTGCTTAAACTTTTCCAACTTTTCCAGAAGCCAACGCAGCACTTGTTTCTTGTTTTCCTTATTGGGCACACCCAAGTCCGATCATTGAGTACGTTAATAATCAGTCAATTATTTGATTTACCAGTTTTAAATGAGAGAGAAAATTAAAAACTATGCTGTGCAGATGCGCTTCAAGAATGCTTTGCAAGCCCCTGGCTTAGGCTCGAAATCTGCTACTACCTATTGATAAAGTCAAGCCTATGGATATTTGTAGAAACAAAGTCTTTACGGATATGAAGAATAATACATGGATATCTTTCTGGATTTTGCCCTTTCATGTCAGAAGAAAGCTCAGGAAACATTTTAGGCATGAGTATGGAGAGTGTAGGGCCAAAATGAAATGAGTTCAGACATTCCCTTGAGACCTGAAAGCCCCTCCTGTTTTGGAAACAATCCTCTTACCTCTAAGGGACCTCATCATGACGTAATCAGCTATTTTCCTGATGTGCTGCCTCCTTTAGACTTGTTTTACCGACAAATTTCACTGCACTCTTGTAACTGGCGCTGTGGCTTAGCTGGTCAAAGCGCCTGTCTTGTAAACAGGAGATCCTGGGTTCAAATCCCAGCAGTGCCTATGCCACAGGATGTGGGCACCGTTCACTTAAACATTTTACATATGTAAAAATGTGCATGCTGAACAGTGTGTAGCTGCACAAAAAGTGGAAATCTAAGAAGTGCTGTGCATGCAATAGCGTCTTAAAACTAGGCTTTTTGTGGCTCTGTGGCACAATGGATAGCGCATTGGACTTCTAGGTTGTGAATGGAGGTATTCAAAGGTTGTGGGTTCGAGTCCCACCAGAGTCGTGAATGTCCTCTTTTAGACTTTGTCCTCTTTTACACTTTGTATACAAAATCATCGAACCAGGGACAGTACCTGGCGCTGTGGCTTAGTTGGTCAAAGCGCCTGTCTAGTAAACAGGAGATCCTGGGTTCGAATCCCAGCAGTGCCTAATCTGTGTCTTCTAGGAGTAGTCATTCAAACTTTTCAGGTGAAACCGTCTCAGCAGGAAAGACAATCTGGACTTCTCGGTTGCAAATGAAGGCTTTAAAAAGGTTGTTGTAAAAATGTGCATGCTGAACAGTGTGTAGCTGCACAAAAAGTGGAAATCTAAGAAGTGATGTGCATGCAATAGCGTCTTAAAACTAGGCTTTGTGTGGCTCTGTGGCGCAATGGATAGCGCATTGGACTTCTAGGTTGTGAATGGAGGTATTCAAAGGTTGTGGGTTCGAGTCCCACCAGAGTCGTGAATGTCCTCTTTTAGACTTTGTCCTCTTTTACACTTTGTATACAAAATCATCGAACCAGGGACAGTACCTGGCGCTGTGGCTTAGTTGGTCAAAGCGCCTGTCTAGTAAACAGGAGATCCTGGGTTCGAATCCCAGCAGTGCCTAATCTGTGTCTTCTTGGAGTAGTCATTCAAACTTTTCAGGTGAAACCGTCTCAGCAGGAAAGACAATCTGGACTTCTCGGTTGCAAATGAAGGCTTTAAAAAGGTTGTTGGTTTTTGGGTCCCACCAGAGTCACAAATGCTATCCCTTTGCATAGACGTCTTTGCCAGACTGACATTTGCTTAAACTTTTCCAGCTTTTCCAGAAGCCAACGCAGCACTTGTTTCTTGTTTTCCTTATTGGGCACACCCAAGTCCGATCATTGAGTACGTTAATAATCAGTCAATTATTTGATTCACCTGTTTTAAATGAGAGAGACAATTAAAAACTATGCTGTGCAGATGCGCTTCAAGAATGCTTTGCAAGCCCCTGGCTTAGGCTCGAAATCTGCTACTACCTATTGATAAAGTCAAGCCTATGGATATTTGTAGAAACAAAGTCTTTACGGATATGAAGAATAATGCATGGATATCTTTCTGGATTTTGCCCTTTCATGTCAGAAGAAAGCTCAGGAAACATTTTAGGCATGAGTATGGAGAGTGTAGGGCCAAAATGAAATGAGTTCAGACATTCCCTTGAGACCTGAAAGCCCCTCCTGTTTTGGAAACAATCCTCTTACCTCTAATGGACCTCATCATGACGTAATCAGCTATTTTCCTGATGTGCTGCCTCCTTTAGACTTGTTTTACCGACAAATTTCACTGCACTCTTGTATCTGGCGCTGTGGCTTAGCTGGTCAAAGCGCCTGTCTTGTAAACAGGAGATCCTGGGTTCAAATCCCAGCAGTGCCTATGCCACAGGATGTGGGCACCGTTCACTTAAACATTTTACATATGTAAAAATGTGCATGCTGAACAGTGTGTAGCTGCACAAAAAGTGGAAATCTAAGAAGTGATGTGCATGCAATAGCGTCTTAAAACTAGGCTTTTTTGTGGCTCTGTGGCGCAATGGATAGCGCATTGGACTTCTAGGTTGTGAATGGAGGTATTCAAAGGTTGTTGGTTCGAGTCCCACCAGAGTCGTGAATGTCCTCTTTTAGACTTTGTCCTCTTTTACACTTTGTATACAAAATCATCGAACCAGGGACAGTACCTGGCGCTGTGGCTTAGTTGGTCAAAGCGCCTGTCTAGTAAACAGGAGATCCTGGGTTCGAATCCCAGCAGTGCCTAATCTGTGTCTTCTAGGAGTAGTCATTCAAACTTTTCAGGTGAAACCGTCTCAGCAGGAAAGACAATCTGGACTTCTCGGTTGCAAATGAAGGCTTTAAAAAGGTTGTTGTAAAAATGTGCATGCTGAACAGTGTGTAGCTGCACAAAAAGTGGAAATCTAAGAAGTGATGTGCATGCAATAGCGTCTTAAAACTAGGCTTTGTGTGGCTCTGTGGCGCAATGGATAGCGCATTGGACTTCTAGGTTGTGAATGGAGGTATTCAAAGGTTGTGGGTTCGAGTCCCACCAGAGTCGTGAATGTCCTCTTTTAGACTTTGTCCTCTTTTACACTTTGTATACAAAATCATCGAACCAAGGACTGTACCTGGCGCTGTGGCTTAGTTGGTCAAAGCGCCTGTCTAGTAAACAGGAGATCCTGGGTTCGAATCCCAGCAGTGCCTAATCTGTGTCTTCTGGGAGTAGTCATTCAAACTTTTCAGGTGAAACCGTCTCAGCAGGAAAGACAATCTGGACTTCTCGGTTGCAAATGAAGGCTTTAAAAAGGTTGTTGGTTTTTGGGTCCCACCAGAGTCACAAATGCTATCCCTTTGCATAGACGTCTTTGCCAGACTGACATTTGCTTAAACTTTTCCAGCTTTTCCAGAAGCCAACGCAGCACTTGTTTCTTGTTTTCCTTATTGGGCACACCCATGTCCGATCATTGAGTACGTTAATAATCAGTCAATTATTTGATTCACCTGTTTTAAATGAGAGAGACAATTAAAAACTATGCTGTGCAGATGCGCTTCAAGAATGCTTTGCAAGCCCCTGGCTTAGGCTCGAAATCTGCTACTACCTATTGATAAAGTCAAGCCTATGGATATTTGTAGAAACAAAGTCTTTACGGATATGAAGAATAATGCATGGATATCTTTCTGGATTTTGCCCTTTCATGTCAGAAGAAAGCTCAGGAAACATTTTAGGCATGAGTATGGAGAGTGTAGGGCCAAAATGAAATGAGTTCAGACATTCCCTTGAGACCTGAAAGCCCCTCATGTTTTGGAAACAATCCTCTTACCTCTAAGGGACCTCTTTCATGACGTAATCAGCTATTTTCCTGATGTGCTGCCTCTTTTAGACTTGTTTTACAGACAAATTTCATTGCACTTTTGTAACTGGCGCTGTGGCTTAGCTGGTCAAAGCGCCTGTCTCGTAAACAGGAGATCCTGGGTTCAAATCCCAGCAGTGCCTATGCCACAGGATGTGGGCACCGCTCACTTAAACATTTTACATTATGTAAAAATGTGCATGCTGAACAGTGTGTAGCTGTACAAAAAGTGGAAATCTAAGAAGTGATGTGCATGCAATAGCGTCTTAAAACTAGGCTTTTTGTGGCTCTGTGGCGCAATGGATAGCGCATTGGACTTCTAGGTTGTGAATGGAGGTATTCAAAGGTTGTGGGTTCGAGTCCCACCAGAGTCGTGAATGTCCTCTTTTAGACTTTGTCCTCTTTTACACTTTGTATACAAAATCATTGAACCAGGGACAGTACCTGGCGCTGTGGCTTAGTTGGTCAAAGTGCCTGTCTAGTAAACAGGAGATCCTGGGTTCGAATCCCAGCAGTGCCTAATCTGTGTCTTCTAGGAGTAGTCATTCAAACTTTTCAGGTGAAACGTCTCAGCAGGAAAGACAATCTGGACTTCTCGGTTGCAAATGAAGGCTTTAAAAAGGTTGTTGGTTTTTGGGTCCCACCAGAGTCACAAATGCTATCCCTTTGCATAGACGTCTTTGCCAGACTGAAATTTGCTTAAACTTTTCCAGCTTTTTCAGAAGCCAACGCAGCACTTGTTTCTTGTTTTCCTTATTGGGCACACCCAAGTCCGATCATTGAGTACGTTAATAATCAGTCAATTATTTGATTCACCTGTTTTAAATGAGAGAGACAATTAAAAACTATGCTGTGCAGATGCGCTTCAAGAATGCTTTGCAAGCCCCTGGCTTAGGCTCGAAATCTGCTACTACCTATTGATAAAGTCAAGCCTATGGATATTTGTAGAAACAAAGTCTTTACGGATATGAAGAATAATACATGGATATCTTTCTGGATTTTGCCCTTTCATGTCAGAAGAAAGCTCAGGAAACATTTTAGGCATGAGTATGGAGAGTGTAGGGCCAAAATGAAATGAGTTCAGACATTCCCTTGAGACCTGAAAGCCCCTCCTGTTTTGGAAACAATCCTCTTACCTCTAAGGGACCTCTTTCATGACGTAATCAGCTATGTTCCTGATGTGCTGCCTCCTTTAGACTTGTTTTACCGACAAATTTCACTGCACTCTTGTATCTGGCGCTGTGGTTTAGCTGGTCAAAGCGCCTGTCTTGTAAACAGGAGATCCTGGGTTCAAATCCCAGCAGTGCCTATGCCACAGGATGTGGGCACCGTTCACTTAAACATTTTACATATGTAAAAATGTGCATGCTGAACAGTGTGTAGCTGCACAAAAAGTGGAAATCTAAGAAGTGCTGTGCATGCAATAGCGTCTTAAAACTAGGCTTCTTGTGGCTCTGTGGCGCAATGGATAGCGCATTGGACTTCTAGGTTGTGAATGGAGGTATTCAAAGGTTGTGGGTTCGAGTCCCACCAGAGTCGTGAATGTCCTCTTTTAGACTTTGTCCTCTTTTACACTTTGTATACAAAATCATCGAACCAGGGACAGTACCTGGCGCTGTGGCTTAGTTGGTCAAAGCGCCTGTCTAGTAAACAGGAGATCCTGGGTTCGAATCCCAGCAGTGCCTAATCTGTGTCTTCTAGGAGTAGTCATTCAAACTTTTCAGGTGAAACCGTCTCAGCAGGAAAGACAATCTGGACTTCTCGGTTGCAAATGAAGGCTTTAAAAAGGTTGTTGGTTTTTGGGTCCCACCAGAGTCACAAATGCTATCCCTTTGCATAGACGTCTTTGCCAGACTGACATTTGCTTAAACTTTTCCAACTTTTCCAGAAGCCAACGCAGCACTTGTTTCTTGTTTTCCTTATTGGGCACACCCAAGTCCGATCATTGAGTACGTTAATAATCAGTCAATTATTTGATTTACCAGTTTTAAATGAGAGAGAAAATTAAAAACTATGCTGTGCAGATGCGCTTCAAGAATGCTTTGCAAGCCCCTGGCTTAGGCTCGAAATCTGCTACTACCTATTGATAAAGTCAAGCCTATGGATATTTGTAGAAACAAAGTCTTTACGGATATGAAGAATAATGCATGGATATCTTTCTGGATTTTGCCCTTTCATGTCAGAAGAAAGCTCAGGAAACATTTTAGGCATGAGTATGGAGAGTGTAGGGCCAAAATGAAATGAGTTCAGAGATTCCCTTGAGACCTGAAAGCCCCTCCTGTTTTGGAAACAATCCTCTTACCTCTAAGGGACCTCATCATGACGTAATCAGCTATTTTCCTGATGTGCTGCCTCCTTTAGACTTGTTTTACCGACAAATTTCACTGCACTCTTGTATCTGGCGCTGTGGCTTAGCTGGTCAAAGCGCCTGTCTTGTAAACAGGAGATCCTGGGTTCAAATCCCAGCAGTGCCTATGCCACAGGATGTGGGCGCCATTCACTTAAACATTTTACATATGTAAAAATGTGCATGCTGAACAGTGTGTAGCTGCACAAAAAGTGGAAATCTAAGAAGTGCTGTGCATGCAATAGCGTCTTAAAACTAGGCTTTTTGTGGCTTTGTGGCGCAATGGATAGCGCATTGGACTTCTAGGTTGTGAATGGAGGTATTCAAAGGTTGTGGGTTCGAGTCCCACCAGAGTCGTGAATGTCCTCTTTTAGACTTTGTCCTCTTTTACACTTTGTATACAAAATCATCGAACCAGGGACAGTACCTGGCGCTGTGGCTTAGTTGGTCAAAGCGCCTGTCTAGTAAACAGGAGATCCTGGGTTCGAATCCCAGCAGTGCCTAATCTGTGTCTTCCAGGAGTAGTCATTCAAACTTTTCAGGTGAAACCGTCTCAGCAGGAAAGACAATCTGGACTTCTCGGTTGCAAATGAAGGCTTTAAAAAGGTTGTTGGTTTTTGGGTCCCACCAGAGTCACAAATGCTATCCCTTTGCATAGACGTCTTTGCCAGACTGACATTTGCTTAAACTTTTCCAACTTTTCCAGAAGCCAACGCAGCACTTGTTTCTTGTTTTCCTTATTGGGCACACCCAAGTCCGATCATTGAGTACGTTAATAATCAGTCAATTATTTGATTTACCAGTTTTAAATGAGAGAGAAAATTAAAAACTATGCTGTGCAGATGCGCTTCAAGAATGCTTTGCAAGCCCCTGGCTTAGGCTCGAAATCTGCTACTACCTATTGATAAAGTCAAGCCTATGGATATTTGTAGAAACAAAGTCTTTACGGATATGAAGAATAATGCATGGATATCTTTCTGGATTTTGCCCTTTCATGTCAGAAGAAAGCTCAGGAAACATTTTAGGCATGAGTATGGAGAGTGTAGGGCCAAAATGAAATGAGTTCAGACATTCCCTTGAGACCTGAAAGCCCCTCCTGTTTTGGAAACAATCCTCTTACCTCTAAGGGACCTCATCATGACGTAATCAGCTATTTTCCTGATGTGCTGCCTCCTTTAGACTTGTTTTACCGACAAATTTCACTGCACTCTTGTATCTGGCGCTGTGGCTTAGCTGGTCAAAGCGCCTGTCTTGTAAACAGGAGATCCTGGGTTCAAATCCCAGCAGTGCCTATGCCACAGGATGTGGGCGCCGTTCACTTAAACATTTTACATATGTAAAAATGTGCATGCTGAACAGTGTGTAGCTGCACAAAAAGTGGAAATCTAAGAAGTGCTGTGCATGCAATAGCGTCTTAAAACTAGGCTTTTTGTGGCTTTGTGGCGCAATGGATAGCGCATTGGACTTCTAGGTTGTGAATGGAGGTATTCAAAGGTTGTGGGTTCGAGTCCCACCAGAGTCGTGAATGTCCTCTTTTAGACTTTGTCCTCTTTTACACTTTGTATACAAAATCATCGAACCAGGGACAGTACCTGGCGCTGTGGCTTAGTTGGTCAAAGCGCCTGTCTAGTAAACAGGAGATCCTGGGTTCGAATCCCAGCAGTGCCTAATCTGTGTCTTCCAGGAGTAGTCATTCAAACTTTTCAGGTGAAACCGTCTCAGCAGGAAAGACAATCTGGACTTCTCGGTTGCAAATGAAGGCTTTAAAAAGGTTGTTGGTTTTTGGGTCCCACCAGAGTCACAAATGCTATCCCTTTGCATAGACGTCTTTGCCAGACTGACATTTGCTTAAACTTTTCCAACTTTTCCAGAAGCCAACGCAGCACTTGTTTCTTGTTTTCCTTATTGGGCACACCCAAGTCCGATCATTGAGTACGTTAATAATCAGTCAATTATTTGATTTACCAGTTTTAAATGAGAGAGAAAATTAAAAACTATGCTGTGCAGATGCGCTTCAAGAATGCTTTGCAAGCCCCTGGCTTAGGCTCGAAATCTGCTACTACCTATTGATAAAGTCAAGCCTATGGATATTTGTAGAAACAAAGTCTTTACGGATATGAAGAATAATACATGGATATCTTTCTGGATTTTGCCCTTTCATGTCAGAAGAAAGCTCAGGAAACATTTTAGGCATGAGTAAGGAGAGTGTAGGGCCAAAATGAAATGAGTTCAGACATTCCCTTGAGACCTGAAAGCCCCTCCTGTTTTGGAAACAATCCTCTTACCTCTAAGGGACCTCTTTCATGACGTAATCAGCTATTTTCCTGATGTGCTGCCTCCTTTAGACTTGTTTTACCGACAAATTTCACTGCACTCTTGTATCTGGCGCTGTGGCTTAGCTGGTCAAAGCACCTGTCTTGTAAACAGGAGATCCTGGGTTTGAATCCCAGCAGTGCCTAATCTGTGTCTTCTAGGAGTAGTCATTCAAACTTTTCAGGTGAAACCGTCTCAGCAGGAAAGACAATCTGGACTTCTCGGTTGCAAATGAAGGCTTTAAAAAGGTTGTTGGTTTTTGGGTCCCACCAGAGTCACAAATGCTATCCCTTTGCATAGACGTCTTTGCCAGACTGACATTTGCTTAAACTTTTCCAGCTTTTCCAGAAGCCAACGCAGCACTTGTTTCTTGTTTTCCTTATTGGGCACACCCAAGTCCGATCATTGAGTACGTTAATAATCAGTCAATTATTTGATTCACCTGTTTTAAATGAGAGAGACAATTAAAAACTATGCTGTGCAGATGCGCTTCAAGAATGCTTTGCAAGCCCCTGGCTTAGGCTCGAAATCTGCTACTACCTATTGATAAAGTCAAGCCTATGGATATTTGTAGAAACAAAGTCTTTACGGATATGAAGAATAATGCATGGATATCTTTCTGGATTTTGCCCTTTCATGTCAGAAGAAAGCTCAGGAAACATTTTAGGCATGAGTATGGAGAGTGTAGGGCCAAAATGAAATGAGTTCAGACATTCCCTTGAGACCTGAAAGCCCCTCCTGTTTTGGAAACAATCCTCTTACCTCTAAGGGACCTCATCATGACGTAATCAGCTATTTTCCTGATGTGCTGCCTCCTTTAGACTTGTTTTATCGACAAATTTCACTACACTCTTGTATCTGGCGCTGTGGCTTAGCTGGTCAAAGCGCCTGTCTTGTAAACAGGAGATCCTGGGTTCAAATCCCAGCAGTGCCTATGCCACAGGATGTGGGCACCGTTCACTTAAACATTTTACATATGTAAAAATGTGCATGCTGAACAGTGTGTAGCTGCACAAAAAGTGGAAATCTAAGAAGTGCTGTGCATGCAATAGCGTCTTAAAACTAGGCTTTTTCTGGCTCTGTGGCGCAATGGATAGCGCATTGGACTTCTAGGTTGTGAATGGAGGTATTCAAAGGTTGTGGGTTCGAGTCCCACCAGAGTCGTGAATGTCCTCTTTTAGACTTTGTCCTCTTTTACACTTTGTATACAAAATCATCGAACCAGGGACAGTACCTGGCGCTGTGGCTTAGTTGGTCAAAGCGCCTGTCTAGTAAACAGGAGATCCTGGGTTCGAATCCCAGCAGTGCCTAATCTGTGTCTTCTAGGAGTAGTCATTCAAACTTTTCAGGTGAAACCGTCTCAGCAGGAAAGACAATCTCGACTTCTCGGTTGCAAATGAAGGCTTTAAAAAGGTTGTTGGTTTTTGGGTCCCACCAGAGTCACAAATGCTATCCCTTTGCATAGACGTCTTTGCCAGACTGACATTTGCTTAAACTTTTCCAACTTTTCCAGAAGCCAACGCAGCACTTGTTTCTTGTTTTCCTTATTGGGCACACCCAAGTCCGATCATTGAGTACGTTAATAATCAGTCAATTATTTGATTTACCAGTTTTAAATGAGAGAGACAATTAAAAACTATGCTGTGCAGATGCGCTTCAAGAATGCTTTGCAAGCCCCTGGCTTAGGCTCGAAATCTGCTACTACCTATTGATAAAGTCAAGCCTATGGATATTTGTAGAAACAAAGTCTTTACGGATATGAAGAATAATACATGGATATCTTTCTGGATTTTGCCCTTTCATGTCAGAAGAAAGCTCAGGAAACATTTTAGGCATGAGTATGGAGAGTGTAGGGCCAAAATGAAATGAGTTCAGACATTCCCTTGAGACCTGAAAGCCCCTCCTGTTTTGGAAACAATCCTCTTACCTCTAAGGGACCTCTTTCATGGCGTATTCAGCTATTTTCCTGATGTGCTGCCTCCTTTAGACTTGTTTTACCGACAAATTTCACTGCACTCTTGTATCTGGCGCTGTGGCTTAGCTGGTCAAAGCGCCTGTCTTGTAAACAGGAGATCCTGGGTTCAAATCCCAGCAGTGCCTATGCCACAGGATGTGGGCACCGCTCACTTAAACATTTTACATATGTAAAAATGTGCATGCTGAACAGTGTGTAGCTGCACAAAAAGTGGAAATCTAAGAAGTGCTGTGCATGCAATAGCGTCTTAAAACTAGGCTTTTTGTGGCTCTGTGGCGCAATGGATAGCGCATTGGACTTCTAGGTTGTGAATGGAGGTATTCAAAGGTTGTGGGTTTGAGTCCCACCAGAGTCGTGAATATCCTCTTTTAGACTTTGTCCTCTTTTACACTTTGTATACAAAATCTTCGAACCAGGGACTGTACCTGGCGCTGTGGCTTAGTTGGTCAAAGCGCCTGTCTAGTAAACAGGAGATCCTGGGTTTGAATCCCAGCAGTGCCTAATCTGTGTCTTCTAGGAGTAGTCATTCAAACTTTTCAGGTGAAACCGTCTCAGCAGGAAAGACAATCTGGACTTCTCGGTTGCAAATGAAGGCTTTAAAAAGGTTGTTGGTTTTTGGGTCCCACCAGAGTCACAAATGCTTTCCCTTTGCATAGACGTCTTTGCCAGACTGACATTTGCTTAAACTTTTCCAGCTTTTTCAGAAGCCAACGCAGCACTTGTTTCTTGTTTTCCTTATTGGGCACACCCAAGTCCGATCATTGAGTACGTTAATAATCAGTCAATTATTTGATTCACCTGTTTTAAATGAGAGAGACAATTAAAAACTATGCTGTGCAGATGCGCTTCAAGAATGCTTTGCAAGCCCCTGGCTTAGGCTCGAAATCTGCTACTACCTATTGATAAAGTCAAGCCTATGGATATTTGTAGAAACAAAGTCTTTACGGATATGAAGAATAATACATGGATATCTTTCTGGATTTTGCCCTTTCATGTCAGAAGAAAGCTCAGGAAACATTTTAGGCATGAGTATGGAGAGTGTAGGGCCAAAATGAAATAAGATCAGACATTCCCTTGAGACCTGAAAGCCCCTCCTGTTTTGGAAACAATCCTCTTACCTCTAAGGGACCTCATCATGACGTAATCAGCTATTTTCCTGATGTGCTGCCTCCTTTAGACTTGTTTTACCGACAAATTTCACTGCACTCTTGTATCTGGCGCTGTGGCTTAGCTGGTCAAAGCGCCTGTCTTGTAAACAGGAGATCCTGGGTTCAAATCCCAGCAGTGCCTATGCCACAGGATGTGGGCACCGTTCACTTAAACATTTTACATATGTAAAAATGTGCATGCTGAACAGTGTGTAGCTGCACAAAAAGTGGAAATCTAAGAAGTGCTGTGCATGCAAGAGCGTCTTAAAACTAGGCTTTTTGTGGCTCTGTGGCGCAATGGATAGCGCATTGGACTTCTAGGTTGTGATGGAGGTATTCAAAGGTTGTGGGTTCGAGTCCCACCAGAGTCGTGAATGTCCTCTTTTAGACTTTGTCCTCTTTTACACTTTGTATACAAAATCATCGAACCAGGGACAGTACCTGGTGCTGTGGCTTAGTTGGTCAAAGCGCCTGTCTAGTAAACAGGAGATCCTGGGTTCTAATCCCAGCAGTGCCTAATCTGTGTCTTCTAGGAGTAGTCATTCAAACTTTTCAGGTGAAACCGTCTCAGCAGGAAAGACAATCTGGACTTCTCGGTTGCAAATGAAGGCTTTAAAAAGGTTGTTGGTTTTTGGGTCCCACCAGAGTCACAAATGCTATCCCTTTGCATAGACGTCTTTGCCAGACTGACATTTGCTTAAACTTTTCCAACTTTTCCAGAAGCCAACGCAGCACTTGTTTCTTGTTTTCCTTATTGGGCACACCCAAGTCCGATCATTGAGTACGTTAATAATCAGTCAATTATTTGATTTACCAGTTTTAAATGAGAGAGACAATTAAAAACTATGCTGTGCAGATGCGCTTCAAGAATGCTTTGCAAGCCCCTGGCTTAGGCTCGAAATCTGCTACTACCTATTGATAAAGTCAAGCCTATGGATATTTGTAGAAACAAAGTCTTTACGGATATGAAGAATAATACATGGATATCTTTCTGGATTTTGCCCTTTCATGTCAGAAGAAAGCTCAGGAAACATTTTAGGCATGAGTATGGAGAGTGTAGGGCCAAAATGAAATGAGTTCAGACATTCCCTTGAGACCTGAAAGCCCCTCCTGTTTTGGAAACAATCCTCTTACCTCTAAGGGACCTCTTTCATGACGTAATCAGCTATTTTCCTGATGTGCTGCCTCCTTTAGACTTGTTTTACTGACAAATTTCACTGCACTCTTGTATCTGGCGCTGTGGCTTAGCTGGTCAAAGCACCTGTCTTGTAAACAGGAGATCCTGGGTTCGAATCCCAGCAGTGCCTATGCCGCAGGATGTGGGCACCGCTCACTTAAACATTTTACATATGTAAAAATGTGCATGCTGAACAGTGTGTAGCTGCACAAAAAGTGGAAATCTAAGAAGTGATGTGCATGCAATAGCGTCTTAAAACTAGGCTTTTTGTGGCTCTGTGGCGCAATGGATAGCGCATTGGACTTCTAGGTTGTGAATGGAGGTATTCAAAGGTTGTGGGGTCGAGTCCCACCAGAGTCGTGAATGTCCTCTTTTAGACTTTGTGCTCTTTTACACTTTGTATACAAAATCATCGAACCAGGGACAGTACCTGGCGCTGTGGCTTAGTTGGTCAAAGCGCCTGTCTGGTAAATAGGAGATCCTGGGTTCGAATCCCAGCAGTGCCTAATCTGTGTCTTCTAGGAGTAGTCATTCAAACTTTTCAGGTGAAACCGTCTCAGCAGGAAAGACAATCTGGACTTCTCGGTTGCAAATGAAGGCTTTAAAAAGGTTGTTGGTTTTTGGGTCCCACCAGAGTCACAAATGCTATCCCTTTGCATAGACGTCTTTGCCAGACTGACATTTGCTTAAACTTTTCCAGCTTTTTCAGAAGCCAACGCAGCACTTGTTTCTTGTTTTCCTTATTGGGCACACCCAAGTCCGATCATTGAGTACGTTAATAATCAGTCAATTATTTGATTCACCTGTTTTAAATGAGAGAGACAATTAAAAACTATGCTGTGCAGATGCGCTTCAAGAATGCTTTGCAAGCCCCTGGCTTAGGCTCGAAATCTGCTACTACCTATTGATAAAGTCAAGCCTATGGATATTTGTAGAAACAAAGTCTTTACGGATATGAAGAATAATACATGGATATCTTTCTGGATTTTGCCCTTTCATGTCAGAAGAAAGCTCAGGAAACATTTTAGGCATGAGTATGGAGAGTGTAGGGCCAAAATGAAATGAGTTCAGACATTCCCTTGAGACCTGAAAGCCCCTCCTGTTTTGGAAACAATCCTCTTACCTCTAAGGGACCTCTTTCATGACGTAATCAGCTATTTTCCTGATGTGCTGCCTCCTTTAGACTTGTTTTACCGACAAATTTCACTGCACTCTTGTATCTGGCGCTGTGGCTTAGCTGGTCAAAGCGCCTGTCTTGTAAACAGGAGATCCTGGGTTCAAATCCCAGCAGTACCTATGCCACAGGATGTGGTTACCGCTCACTTAAACATTTTACATTATGTAAAAATGTGCATGCTGAACAGTGTGTAGCTGCACAAAAAGTGGAAATCTAAGAAGTGATGTGCATGCAATAGCGTCTTTAAACTAGGCTTTTTGTGGCTCTGTGGTGCAATGGATAGCGCATTGGACTTCTAGGTTGTGAATGGAGGTATTCAAAGGTTGTGGGTTCGAGTCCCACCAGAGTCGTGAATGTCCTCTTTTAGACTTTGTCCTCTTTTACACTTTGTATACAAAATCATCGAACCAGGGACTGTACCTGGCGCTGTGGCTTAGTTGGTCAAAGTGCCTGTCTAGTAAACAGGAGATCCTGGGTTTGAATCCCAGCAGTGCCTAATCTGTGTCTTCTAGGAGTAGTCATTCAAACTTTTCAGGTGAAACCGTCTCAGCAGGAAAGACAATCTGGACTTCTCGGTTGCAAATGAAGGCTTTAAAAAGGTTGTTGGTTTTTGGGTCCCACCAGAGTCACAAATGCTATCCCTTTGCATAGACGTCTTTGCCAGACTGACATTTGCTTAAACTTTTCCAGCTTTTTCAGAAGCCAACGCAGCACTTGTTTCTTGTTTTCCTTATTGGGCACACCCAAGTCCGATCATTGAGTACGTTAATAATCAGTCAATTATTTGATTCACCTGTTTTAAATGAGAGAGACAATTAAAAACTATGCTGTGCAGATGCGCTTCAAGAATGCTTTGCAAGCCCCTGGCTTAGGCTCGAAATCTGCTACTACCTATTGATAAAGTCAAGCCTATGGATATTTGTAGAAACAAAGTCTTTACGGATATGAAGAATAATACATGGATATCTTTCTGGATTTTGCCCTTTCATGTCAGAAGAAAGCTCAGGAAACATTTTAGGCATGAGTATGGAGAGTGTAGGGCCAAAATGAAATAAGTTCAGACATTCCCTTGAGACCTGAAAGCCCCTCCTGTTTTGGAAACAATCCTCTTACCTCTAAGGGACCTCATCATGACGTAATCAGCTATTTTCCTGATGTGCTGCCTCCTTTAGACTTGTTTTATCGACAAATTTCACTACACTCTTGTATCTGGCGCTGTGGCTTAGCTGGTCAAAGCGCCTGTCTTGTAAACAGGAGATCCTGGGTTCAAATCCCAGCAGTGCCTATGCCACAGGATGTGGGCACCGTTCACTTAAACATTTTACATATGTAAAAATGTGCATGCTGAACAGTGTGTAGCTGCACAAAAAGTGGAAATCTAAGAAGTGCTGTGCATGCAATAGCGTCTTAAAACTAGGCTTTTTCTGGCTCTGTGGCGCAATGGATAGCGCATTGGACTTCTAGGTTGTGAATGGAGGTATTCAAAGGTTGTGGGTTCGAGTCCCACCAGAGTCGTGAATGTCCTCTTTTAGACTTTGTCCTCTTTTACACTTTGTATACAAAATCATCGAACCAGGGACAGTACCTGGCGCTGTGGCTTAGTTGGTCAAAGCGCCTGTCTAGTAAACAGGAGATCCTGGGTTCGAATCCCAGCAGTGCCTAATCTGTGTCTTCTAGGAGTAGTCATTCAAACTTTTCAGGTGAAACCGTCTCAGCAGGAAAGACAATCTCGACTTCTCGGTTGCAAATGAAGGCTTTAAAAAGGTTGTTGGTTTTTGGGTCCCACCAGAGTCACAAATGCTATCCCTTTGCATAGACGTCTTTGCCAGACTGACATTTGCTTAAACTTTTCCAACTTTTCCAGAAGCCAACGCAGCACTTGTTTCTTGTTTTCCTTATTGGGCACACCCAAGTCCGATCATTGAGTACGTTAATAATCAGTCAATTATTTGATTTACCAGTTTTAAATGAGAGAGACAATTAAAAACTATGCTGTGCAGATGCGCTTCAAGAATGCTTTGCAAGCCCCTGGCTTAGGCTCGAAATCTGCTACTACCTATTGATAAAGTCAAGCCTATGGATATTTGTAGAAACAAAGTCTTTACGGATATGAAGAATAATACATGGATATCTTTCTGGATTTTGCCCTTTCATGTCAGAAGAAAGCTCAGGAAACATTTTAGGCATGAGTATGGAGAGTGTAGGGCCAAAATGAAATGAGTTCAGACATTCCCTTGAGACCTGAAAGCCCCTCCTGTTTTGGAAACAATCCTCTTACCTCTAAGGGACCTCTTTCATGGCGTATTCAGCTATTTTCCTGATGTGCTGCCTCCTTTAGACTTGTTTTACCGACAAATTTCACTGCACTCTTGTATCTGGCGCTGTGGCTTAGCTGGTCAAAGCGCCTGTCTTGTAAACAGGAGATCCTGGGTTCAAATCCCAGCAGTGCCTATGCCACAGGATGTGGGCACCGCTCACTTAAACATTTTACATATGTAAAAATGTGCATGCTGAACAGTGTGTAGCTGCACAAAAAGTGGAAATCTAAGAAGTGCTGTGCATGCAATAGCGTCTTAAAACTAGGCTTTTTGTGGCTCTGTGGCGCAATGGATAGCGCATTGGACTTCTAGGTTGTGAATGGAGGTATTCAAAGGTTGTGGGTTTGAGTCCCACCAGAGTCGTGAATATCCTCTTTTAGACTTTGTCCTCTTTTACACTTTGTATACAAAATCTTCGAACCAGGGACTGTACCTGGCGCTGTGGCTTAGTTGGTCAAAGCGCCTGTCTAGTAAACAGGAGATCCTGGGTTTGAATCCCAGCAGTGCCTAATCTGTGTCTTCTAGGAGTAGTCATTCAAACTTTTCAGGTGAAACCGTCTCAGCAGGAAAGACAATCTGGACTTCTCGGTTGCAAATGAAGGCTTTAAAAAGGTTGTTGGTTTTTGGGTCCCACCAGAGTCACAAATGCTTTCCCTTTGCATAGACGTCTTTGCCAGACTGACATTTGCTTAAACTTTTCCAGCTTTTTCAGAAGCCAACGCAGCACTTGTTTCTTGTTTTCCTTATTGGGCACACCCAAGTCCGATCATTGAGTACGTTAATAATCAGTCAATTATTTGATTCACCTGTTTTAAATGAGAGAGACAATTAAAAACTATGCTGTGCAGATGCGCTTCAAGAATGCTTTGCAAGCCCCTGGCTTAGGCTCGAAATCTGCTACTACCTATTGATAAAGTCAAGCCTATGGATATTTGTAGAAACAAAGTCTTTACGGATATGAAGAATAATACATGGATATCTTTCTGGATTTTGCCCTTTCATGTCAGAAGAAAGCTCAGGAAACATTTTAGGCATGAGTATGGAGAGTGTAGGGCCAAAATGAAATAAGATCAGACATTCCCTTGAGACCTGAAAGCCCCTCCTGTTTTGGAAACAATCCTCTTACCTCTAAGGGACCTCATCATGACGTAATCAGCTATTTTCCTGATGTGCTGCCTCCTTTAGACTTGTTTTACCGACAAATTTCACTGCACTCTTGTATCTGGCGCTGTGGCTTAGCTGGTCAAAGCGCCTGTCTTGTAAACAGGAGATCCTGGGTTCAAATCCCAGCAGTGCCTATGCCACAGGATGTGGGCACCGTTCACTTAAACATTTTACATATGTAAAAATGTGCATGCTGAACAGTGTGTAGCTGCACAAAAAGTGGAAATCTAAGAAGTGCTGTGCATGCAAGAGCGTCTTAAAACTAGGCTTTTTGTGGCTCTGTGGCGCAATGGATAGCGCATTGGACTTCTAGGTTGTGATGGAGGTATTCAAAGGTTGTGGGTTCGAGTCCCACCAGAGTCGTGAATGTCCTCTTTTAGACTTTGTCCTCTTTTACACTTTGTATACAAAATCATCGAACCAGGGACAGTACCTGGTGCTGTGGCTTAGTTGGTCAAAGCGCCTGTCTAGTAAACAGGAGATCCTGGGTTCTAATCCCAGCAGTGCCTAATCTGTGTCTTCTAGGAGTAGTCATTCAAACTTTTCAGGTGAAACCGTCTCAGCAGGAAAGACAATCTGGACTTCTCGGTTGCAAATGAAGGCTTTAAAAAGGTTGTTGGTTTTTGGGTCCCACCAGAGTCACAAATGCTATCCCTTTGCATAGACGTCTTTGCCAGACTGACATTTGCTTAAACTTTTCCAACTTTTCCAGAAGCCAACGCAGCACTTGTTTCTTGTTTTCCTTATTGGGCACACCCAAGTCCGATCATTGAGTACGTTAATAATCAGTCAATTATTTGATTTACCAGTTTTAAATGAGAGAGACAATTAAAAACTATGCTGTGCAGATGCGCTTCAAGAATGCTTTGCAAGCCCCTGGCTTAGGCTCGAAATCTGCTACTACCTATTGATAAAGTCAAGCCTATGGATATTTGTAGAAACAAAGTCTTTACGGATATGAAGAATAATACATGGATATCTTTCTGGATTTTGCCCTTTCATGTCAGAAGAAAGCTCAGGAAACATTTTAGGCATGAGTATGGAGAGTGTAGGGCCAAAATGAAATGAGTTCAGACATTCCCTTGAGACCTGAAAGCCCCTCCTGTTTTGGAAACAATCCTCTTACCTCTAAGGGACCTCTTTCATGACGTAATCAGCTATTTTCCTGATGTGCTGCCTCCTTTAGACTTGTTTTACTGACAAATTTCACTGCACTCTTGTATCTGGCGCTGTGGCTTAGCTGGTCAAAGCACCTGTCTTGTAAACAGGAGATCCTGGGTTCGAATCCCAGCAGTGCCTATGCCGCAGGATGTGGGCACCGCTCACTTAAACATTTTACATATGTAAAAATGTGCATGCTGAACAGTGTGTAGCTGCACAAAAAGTGGAAATCTAAGAAGTGATGTGCATGCAATAGCGTCTTAAAACTAGGCTTTTTGTGGCTCTGTGGCGCAATGGATAGCGCATTGGACTTCTAGGTTGTGAATGGAGGTATTCAAAGGTTGTGGGGTCGAGTCCCACCAGAGTCGTGAATGTCCTCTTTTAGACTTTGTGCTCTTTTACACTTTGTATACAAAATCATCGAACCAGGGACAGTACCTGGCGCTGTGGCTTAGTTGGTCAAAGCGCCTGTCTAGTAAATAGGAGATCCTGGGTTCGAATCCCAGCAGTGCCTAATCTGTGTCTTCTAGGAGTAGTCATTCAAACTTTTCAGGTGAAACCGTCTCAGCAGGAAAGACAATCTGGACTTCTCGGTTGCAAATGAAGGCTTTAAAAAGGTTGTTGGTTTTTGGGTCCCACCAGAGTCACAAATGCTATCCCTTTGCATAGACGTCTTTGCCAGACTGACATTTGCTTAAACTTTTCCAGCTTTTTCAGAAGCCAACGCAGCACTTGTTTCTTGTTTTCCTTATTGGGCACACCCAAGTCCGATCATTGAGTACGTTAATAATCAGTCAATTATTTGATTCACCTGTTTTAAATGAGAGAGACAATTAAAAACTATGCTGTGCAGATGCGCTTCAAGAATGCTTTGCAAGCCCCTGGCTTAGGCTCGAAATCTGCTACTACCTATTGATAAAGTCAAGCCTATGGATATTTGTAGAAACAAAGTCTTTACGGATATGAAGAATAATACATGGATATCTTTCTGGATTTTGCCCTTTCATGTCAGAAGAAAGCTCAGGAAACATTTTAGGCATGAGTATGGAGAGTGTAGGGCCAAAATGAAATGAGTTCAGACATTCCCTTGAGACCTGAAAGCCCCTCCTGTTTTGGAAACAATCCTCTTACCTCTAAGGGACCTCTTTCATGACGTAATCAGCTATTTTCCTGATGTGCTGCCTCCTTTAGACTTGTTTTACCGACAAATTTCACTGCACTCTTGTATCTGGCGCTGTGGCTTAGCTGGTCAAAGCGCCTGTCTTGTAAACAGGAGATCCTGGGTTCAAATCCCAGCAGTACCTATGCCACAGGATGTGGTTACCGCTCACTTAAACATTTTACATTATGTAAAAATGTGCATGCTGAACAGTGTGTAGCTGCACAAAAAGTGGAAATCTAAGAAGTGATGTGCATGCAATAGCGTCTTTAAACTAGGCTTTTTGTGGCTCTGTGGTGCAATGGATAGCGCATTGGACTTCTAGGTTGTGAATGGAGGTATTCAAAGGTTGTGGGTTCGAGTCCCACCAGAGTCGTGAATGTCCTCTTTTAGACTTTGTCCTCTTTTACACTTTGTATACAAAATCATCGAACCAGGGACTGTACCTGGCGCTGTGGCTTAGTTGGTCAAAGTGCCTGTCTAGTAAACAGGAGATCCTGGGTTTGAATCCCAGCAGTGCCTAATCTGTGTCTTCTAGGAGTAGTCATTCAAACTTTTCAGGTGAAACCGTCTCAGCAGGAAAGACAATCTGGACTTCTCGGTTGCAAATGAAGGCTTTAAAAAGGTTGTTGGTTTTTGGGTCCCACCAGAGTCACAAATGCTATCCCTTTGCATAGACGTCTTTGCCAGACTGACATTTGCTTAAACTTTTCCAGCTTTTTCAGAAGCCAACGCAGCACTTGTTTCTTGTTTTCCTTATTGGGCACACCCAAGTCCGATCATTGAGTACGTTAATAATCAGTCAATTATTTGATTCACCTGTTTTAAATGAGAGAGACAATTAAAAACTATGCTGTGCAGATGCGCTTCAAGAATGCTTTGCAAGCCCCTGGCTTAGGCTCGAAATCTGCTACTACCTATTGATAAAGTCAAGCCTATGGATATTTGTAGAAACAAAGTCTTTACGGATATGAAGAATAATACATGGATATCTTTCTGGATTTTGCCCTTTCATGTCAGAAGAAAGCTCAGGAAACATTTTAGGCATGAGTATGGAGAGTGTAGGGCCAAAATGAAATAAGTTCAGACATTCCCTTGAGACCTGAAAGCCCCTCCTGTTTTGGAAACAATCCTCTTACCTCTAAGGGACCTCATCATGACGTAATCAGCTATTTTCCTGATGTGCTGCCTCCTTTAGACTTGTTTTACCAACAAATTTCACTGCACTCTTGTATCTGGCGCTGTGGCTTAGCTGGTCAAAGCGCCTGTCTTGTAAACAGGAGATCCTGGGTTCAAATCCCAGCAGTGCCTATGCCACAGGATGTGGGCACCGTTCACTTAAACATTTTACATATGTAAAAATGTGCATGCTGAACAGTGTGTAGCTGCAAAAAAAGTGGAAATCTAAGAAGTGCTGTGCATGCAAGAGCGTCTTAAAACTAGGCTTTTTGTGGCTCTGTGGCGCAATGGATAGCGCATTGGACTTCTAGGTTGTGAATGGAGGTATTCAAAGGTTGTGGGTTCGAGTCCCACCAGAGTCGTGAATGTCCTCTTTTAGACTTTGTCCTCTTTTACACTTTGTATACAAAATCATCGAACCAGGGACAGTACCTGGCGCTGTGGCTTAGTTGGTCAAAGCGCCTGTCTAGTAAACAGGAGATCCTGGGTTCTAATCCCAGCAGTGCCTAATCTGTGTCTTCTAGGAGTAGTCATTCAAACTTTTCAGGTGAAACCGTCTCAGCAGGAAAGACAATCTGGACTTCTCGGTTGCAAATGAAGGCTTTAAGGCGAGACACGGCAGGCAAAAACATCGATTTTCATGCAGTGGTCAATTTTGAGATTTTGGGCTAGTTTACTCCTTCAATATGTGTTCTTTCAAGCTGCTATAAAGAAAACGCTGAAAATATACATTAAGATGTTTATTTTATTACATTTTGTTTACTTGCGGCTGTAAGTTTCTCCCGAATATACCAGGAAGTTAGCATTACAACGCGACACGCCGAGCTCCGTCTGTTTACTGAAGTCTGTCATGACCGGTATCACTGTGAAGCTCTGAGTCTCCTGCACAACGCTATGTAACCCAAATATGGGCATTTCCTTTCTATCAGTAACCAATCGTGAATGTCCAAAGGGGGATTTAAAGCTACGACGATTTCTCATTTAGAGCTATTTAAATCTTTAACTGCCGTTTTCTCAAAATGAGTTTTTGTCATTCTCCAGTAGAAACATCTCAGCCTATGTAGCACCTATGTACACCAAACTTTCCAGTTATACACTTAGCAGTATTCTGAAGATATTTTCAGAGGGATTTGTTAATAAATAATTCATGGCCTGATTTATGTGACATTGTAATCAAAAAAATATGGTGAAAATCTATTTTTTATGGCTATGGACAGTATATTTTGATTTCCTAGGTAATGAAAGCATATATCCTGAAATCCCTCTGAGTTTTAATTTTCATCTTGTTTGTAAACAAAATGAAAAAATAATTTTTCACCTGGCTTTATCATATGTTCAGATCTATCTACCGAAAATATATGCAAAATCGTGCATATTTAATGAGATAATGCCTAATTTGCATAATTAAACATACAAATTTCTAAAACTTGTAATACATTTTTTTTATATACTTGTGAAAGTAATCAACTGAGGAAGTTTCATGGTGATATCTATTATTTTAAAATTTTACCCTATTCACCTGTAGTGTCTCGCCTTAAAAAGGTTGTTGGTTTTTGGGTCCCACCAGAGTCACAAATGCTATCCCTTTGCATAGACGTCTTTGCCAGACTGACATTTGCTTAAACTTTTCCAACTTTTCCAGAAGCCAACGCAGCACTTGTTTCTTGTTTTCCTTATTGGGCACACCCAAGTCCGATCATTGAGTACGTTAATAATCAGTCAATTATTTGATTTACCAGTTTTAAATGAGAGAGACAATTAAAAACTATGCTGTGCAGATGCGCTTCAAGAATGCTTTGCAAGCCCCTGGCTTAGGCTCGAAATCTGCTACTACCTATTGATAAAGTCAAGCCTATGGATATTTGTAGAAACAAAGTCTTTACGGATATGAAGAATAATACATGGATATCTTTCTGGATTTTGCCCTTTCATGTCAGAAGAAAGCTCAGGAAACATTTTAGGCATGAGTATGGAGAGTGTAGGGCCAAAATGAAATGAGTTCAGACATTCCCTTGAGACCTGAAAGCCCCTCCTGTTTTGGAAACAATCCTCTTACCTCTAAGGGACCTCTTTCATGACGTAATCAGCTATTTTCCTGATGTGCTGCCTCCTTTAGACTTGTTTTACCGACAAATTTCACTGCACTTTTGTATCAGGCGCTGTGGCTTAGCTGGTCAAAGCACCTGTCTTGTAAACAGGAGATCCTGGGTTCGAATCCCAGCAGTGCCTATGCCACAGGATGTGGGCACCGCTCACTTAAACATTTTACATATGTAAAAATGTGCATGCTGAACAGTGTGTAGCTGCACAAAAAGTGGAAATCTAAGAAGTGATGTGCATGCAATAGCGTCTTAAAACTAGGCTTTTTGTGGCTCTGTGGCGCAATGGATAGCGCATTGGACTTCTAGGTTGTGAATGGAGGTATTCAAAGGTTGTGGGGTCGAGTCCCACCAGAGTCGTGAATGTCCTCTTTTAGACTTTGTGCTCTTTTACACTTTGTATACAAAATCATCGAACCAGGGACAGTACCTGGCGCTGTGGCTTAGTTGGTCAAAGCGCTTGTCTAGTAAATAGGAGATCCTGGGTTCGAATCCCAGCAGTGCCTAATCTGTGTCTTCTAGGAGTAGTCATTCAAACTTTTCAGGTGAAACCGTCTCAGCAGGAAAGACAATCTGGACTTCTCGGTTGCAAATGAAGGCTTTAAAAAGGTTGTTGGTTTTTGGGTCCCACCAGAGTCACAAATGCTATCCCTTTGCCAGACTGACATTTGCTTAAACTTTTCCAGCTTTTTCAGAAGCCAACGCAGCACTTGTTTCTTGTTTTCCTTATTGGGCACACCCAAGTCCGATCATTGAGTACGTTAATAATCAGTCAATTATTTGATTCACCTGTTTTAAATGAGAGAGACAATTAAAAACTATGCTGTGCAGATGCGCTTCAAGAATGCTTTGCAAGCCCCTGGCTTAGGCTCGAAATCTGCTACTACCTATTGATAAAGTCAAGCCTATGGATATTTGTAGAAACAAAGTCTTTACGGATATGAAGAATAATACATGGATATCTTTCTGGATTTTGCCCTTTCATGTCAGAAGAAAGCTCAGGAAACATTTTAGGCATGAGTATGGAGAGTGTAGGGCCAAAATGAAATAAGTTCAGACATTCCCTTGAGACCTGAAAGCCCCTCCTGTTTTGGAAACAATCCTCTTACCTCTAAGGGACCTCTTTCATGACGTAATCAGCTATTTTCCTGATGTGCTGCCTCCTTTAGACTTGTTTTACCGACAAATTTCACTGCACTCTTGTATCTGGCGCTGTGGCTTAGCTGGTCAAAGCGCCTGTCTTGTAAACAGGAGATCCTGGGTTCAAATCCCAGCAGTGCCTGTGCCACAGGATGTGGGCACCGTTCACTTAAACATTTTACATATGTAAAAATGTGCATGCTGAACAGTGTGTAGCTGCACAAAAAGTGGAAATCTAAGAAGTGATGTGCATGCAATAGCGTCTTAAAACTAGGCTTTTTGTGGCTCTGTGGCGCAATGGATATCGCATTGGACTTCTAGGTTGTGAATGGAGGTATTCAAAGGTTGTGGGTTCGAGTCCCACCAGAGTCGTGAATGTCCTCTTTTAGACTTTGTCCTCTTTTACACTTTGTATACAAAATCATCGAACCAGGGACAGTACCTGGCGCTGTGGCTTAGTTGGTCAAAGCGCCTGTCTAGTAAACAGGAGATCCTGGGTTCGAATCCCAGCAGTGCCTAATCTGTGTCTTCTTGGAGTAGTCATTCAAACTTTTCAGGTGAAACCGTCTCAGCAGGAAAGACAATCTGGACTTCTCGGTTGCAAATGAAGGCTTTAAAAAGGTTGTTGGTTTTTGGGTCCCACCAGAGTCACAAATGCTATCCCTTTGCATAGACGTCTTTGCCAGACTGACATTTGCTTAAACTTTTCCAGCTTTTCCAGAAGCCAACGCAGCACTTGTTTCTTGTTTTCCTTATTGGGCACACCCAAGTCCGATCATTGAGTACGTTAATAATCAGTCAATTATTTGATTCACCTGTTTTAAATGAGAGAGACAATTAAAAACTATGCTGTGCAGATGCGCTTCAAGAATGCTTTGCAAGCCCCTGGCTTAGGCTCGAAATCTGCTACTACCTATTGATAAAGTCAAGCCTATGGATATTTGTAGAAACAAAGTCTTTACGGATATGAAGAATAATGCATGGATATCTTTCTGGATTTTGCCCTTTCATGTCAGAAGAAAGCTCAGGAAACATTTTAGGCATGAGTATGGAGAGTGTAGGGCCAAAATGAAATGAGTTCAGACATTCCCTTGAGACCTGAAAGCCCCTCCTGTTTTGGAAACAATCCTCTTACCTCTAAGGGACCTCATCATGACGTAATCAGCTATTTTCCTGATGTGCTGCCTCCTTTAGACTTGTTTTACCGACAAATTTCACTGCACTCTTGTATCTGGCGCTGTGGCTTAGCTGGTCAAAGCGCCTGTCTTGTAAACAGGAGATCCTGGGTTCAAATCCCAGCAGTGCCTATGCCACAGGATGTGGGCACCGTTCACTTAAACATTTTACATATGTAAAAATGTGCATGCTGAACAGTGTGTAGCTGCACAAAAAGTGGAAATCTAAGAAGTGCTGTGCATGCAATAGCGTCTTAAAACTAGGCTTTTTGTGGCTCTGTGGCGCAATGGATAGCGCATTGGACTTCTAGGTTGTGAATGGAGGTATTCAAAGATTGTGGGTTCGAGTCCCACCAGAGTCGTGAATGTCCTCTTTTAGACTTTGTCCTCTTTTACACTTTTTATACAAAATCATCGAACCAGGGACAGTACCTGGCGCTGTGGCTTAGTTGGTCAAAGCGCCTGTCTAGTAAACAGGAGATCCTGGGTTCGAATCCCAGCAGTGCCTAATCTGTGTCTTCTAGGAGTAGTCATTCAAACTTTTCAGGTGAAACCGTCTCAGCAGGAAAGACAATCTGGACTTCTCGGTTGCAAATGAAGGCTTTAAAAAGGTTGTTGGTTTTTGGGTCCCACCAGAGTCACAAATGCTATCCCTTTGCATAGACGTCTTTGCCAGACGGACATTTGCTTAAACTTTTCCAACTTTTCCAGAAGCCAACGCAGCACTTGTTTCTTGTTTTCCTTATTGGGCACACCCAAGTCCGATCATTGAGTACGTTAATAATCAGTCAATTATTTGATTTACCAGTTTTAAATGAGAGAGACAATTAAAAACTATGCTGTGCAGATGCGCTTCAAGAATGCTTTGCAAGCCCCTGGCTTAGGCTCGAAATCTGCTACTACCTATTGATAAAGTCAAGCCTATGGATATTTGTAGAAACAAAGTCTTTACGGATATGAAGAATAATACATGGATATCTTTCTGGATTTTGCCCTTTCATGTCAGAAGAAAGCTCAGGAAACATTTTAGGCATGAGTATGGAGAGTGTAGGGCCAAAATGAAATGAGTTCAGACATTCCCTTGAGACCTGAAAGCCCCTCCTGTTTTGGAAACAATCCTCTTACCTCTAAGGGACCTCTTTCATGACGTAATCAGCTATTTTCCTGATGTGCTGCCTCCTTTAGACTTGTTTTACCGACAAATTTCACTGCACTCTTGTATCTGACGCTGTGGCTTAGCTGGTCAAAGCGCCTGTCTTGTAAACAGGAGATCCTGGGTTCAAATCCCAGCAGTGCCTATGCCACAGGATGTGGGCACCGCTCACTTAAACATTTTACATATGTAAAAATGTGCATGCTGAACAGTGTGTAGCTGCACAAAAAGTGGAAATCTAAGAAGTGATGTGCATGCAATAGCGTCTTAAAACTAGGCTTTTTGTGGCTCTGTGGCGCAATGGATAGCGCATTGGACTTCTAGGTTGTGAATGGCGGTATTCAAAAGGTTGTGGGTTCGAGTCCCACCAGAGTCGTGAATGTCCTCTTTTAGACTTTGTCCTCTTTTACACTTTGTATACAAAATCATCGAACCAGGGACTGTACCTGGCGCTGTGGCTTAGTTGGTCAAAGCGCCTGTCTAGTAAACAGGAGATCCTGGGTTCGAATCCCAGCAGTGCCTAATCTGTGTCTTCTAGGAGTAGTCATTCAAACTTTTCAGGTGAAACCGTCTCAGCAGGAAAGACAATCTGGACTTCTCGGTTGCAAATGAAGGCTTTAAAAAGGTTGTTGGTTTTTGGGTCCCACCAGAGTCACAAATGCTATCCCTTTGCATAGACGTCTTTGCCAGACTGACATTTGCTTAAACTTTTCCAGCTTTTTCAGAAGCCAACGCAGCACTTGTTTCTTGTTTTCCTTATTGGGCACACCCAAGTCCGATCATTGAGTACGTTAATAATCAGTCAATTATTTGATTCACCTGTTTTAAATGAGAGAGACAATTAAAAACTATGCTGTGCAGATGCGCTTCAAGAATGCTTTGCAAGCCCCTGGCTTAGGCTCGAAATCTGCTACTACCTATTGATAAAGTCAAGCCTATGGATATTTGTAGAAACAAAGTCTTTACGGATATGAAGAATAATACATGGATATCTTTCTGGATTTTGCCCTTTCATGTCAGAAGAAAGCTCAGGAAACATTTTAGGCATGAGTATGGAGAGTGTAGGGCCAAAATGAAATAAGTTCAGACATTCCCTTGAGACCTGAAAGCCCCTCCTGTTTTGGAAACAATCCTCTTACCTCTAAGGGACCTCATCATGACGTAATCAGCTATTTTCCTGATGTGCTGCCTCCTTTAGACTTGTTTTACCGACAAATTTCACTGCACTCTTGTATCTGGCGCTGTGGCTTAGCTGGTCAAAGCGCCTGTCTTGTAAACAGGAGATCCTGGGTTCAAATCCCAGCAGTGCCTATGCCACAGGATGTGGGCACCGTTCACTTAAACATTTTACATATGTAAAAATGTGCATGCTGAACAGTGTGTAGCTGCACAAAAAGTGGAAATCTAAGAAGTGATGTGCATGCAATAGCGTCTTAAAACTAGGCTTTTTTGTGGCTCTGTGGCGCAATGGATAGCGCATTGGACTTCTAGGTTGTGATTGGAGGTATTCAAAGGTTGTGGGTTCGAGTCCCACCAGAGTCGTGAATGTCCTCTTTTAGACTTTGTCCTCTTTTACACTTTGTATACAAAATCATCGAACCAGGGACAGTACCTGGCGCTGTGGCTTAGTTGGTCAAAGCGCCTGTCTAGTAAATAGGAGATCCTGGGTTCGAATCCCAGCAGTGCCTAATCTGTGTCTTCTAGGAGTAGTCATTCAAACTTTTCAGGTGAAACCGTCTCAGCAGGAAAGACAATCTGGACTTCTCGGTTGCAAATGAAGGCTTTAAAAAGGTTGTTGGTTTTTGGGTCCCACCAGAGTCACAAATGCTATCCCTTTGCATAGACGTCTTTGCCAGACTGACATTTGCTTAAACTTTTCCAACTTTTCCAGAAGCCAACGCAGCACTTGTTTCTTGTTTTCCTTATTGGGCACACCCAAGTCCGATCATTGAGTACGTTAATAATCAGTCAATTATTTGATTTACCAGTTTTAAATGAGAGAGACAATTAAAAACTATGCTGTGCAGATGCGCTTCAAGAATGCTTTGCAAGCCCCTGGCTTAGGCTCGAAATCTGCTACTACCTATTGATAAAGTCAAGCCTATGGATATTTGTAGAAACAAAGTCTTTACGGATATGAAGAATAATACATGGATATCTTTCTGGATTTTGCCCTTTCATGTCAGAAGAAAGCTCAGGAAACATTTTAGGCATGAGTATGGAGAGTGTAGGGCCAAAATGAAATGAGTTCAGACATTCCCTTGAGACCTGAAAGCCCCTCCTGTTTTGGAAACAATCCTCTTACCTCTAAGGGACCTCTTTCATGACGTAATCAGCTATTTTCCTTATGTGCTGCCTCCTTTAGACTTGTTTTACCGACAAATTTCACTGCACTCTTGTATCTGGCGCTGTGGCTTAGCTGGTCAAAGCGCCTGTCTTGTAAACAGGAGATCCTGGGTTCAAATCCCAGCAGTGCCTATGCCACAGGATGTGAGCACCGCTCACTTAAACATTTTACATTATGTAAAAATGTGCATGCTGAACAGTGTGTAGCTGCACAAAAAGTGGAAATCTAAGAAGTGATGTGCATGCAATAGCGTCTTAAAACTAGGCTTTTTGTGGCTCTGTGGCGCAATGGATAGCGCATTGGACTTCTAGGTTGTGAATGGAGGTATTCAAAGGTTGTGGGTTCGAGTCCCACCAGAGTCGTGAATGTCCTCTTTTAGACTTTGTCCTCTTTTACACTTTGTATACAAAATCATCGAACCAGGGACTGTACCTGGCGCTGTGGCTTAGTTGGTCAAAGTGCCTGTCTAGTAAACAGGAGATCCTGGGTTCGAATCCCAGCAGTGCCTAATCTGTGTCTTCTAGGAGTAGTCATTCAAACTTTTCAGGTGGAACCGTCTCAGCAGTAAAGACAATCTGGACTTCTCGGTTGCAAATGAAGGCTTTAAAAAGGTTGTTGGCTTTTGGGTCCCACCAGAGTCACAAATGCTATCCCTTTGCATAGACGTCTTTGCCAGACTGACATTTGCTTAAACTTTTCCAGCTTTTTCAGAAGCCAACGCAGCACTTGTTTCTTGTTTTCCTTATTGGGCACACCCAAGTCCGATCATTGAGTACGTTAATAATCAGTCAATTATTTGATTCACCTGTTTTAAATGAGAGAGACAATTAAAAACTATGCTGTGCAGATGCGCTTCAAGAATGCTTTGCAAGCCCCTGGCTTAGGCTCGAAATCTGCTACTACCTATTGATAAAGTCAAGCCTATGGATATTTGTAGAAACAAAGTCTTTACGGATATGAAGAATAATACATGGATATCTTTCTGGATGTTGCCCTTTCATGTCAGAAGAAAGCTCAGGAAACATTTTAGGCATGAGTATGGAGAGTGTAGGGCCAAAATGAAATGAGTTCAGACATTCCCTTGAGACCTGAAAGCCCCTCCTGTTTTGGAAACAATCCTCTTACCTCTAAGGGACCTCATCATGACGTAATCAGCTATTTTTCTGATGTGCTGCCTCCTTTAGACTTGTTTTACCGACAAATTTCACTGCACTCTTGTATCTGGCGCTGTGGCTTAGCTGGTCAAAGCGCCTGTCTTGTAATCAGGAGATCCTGGGTTCAAATCCCAGCAGTGCCTATGCCACAGGATGTGGGCACCGTTCACTTAAACATTTTACATATGTAAAAATGTGCATGCTGAACAGTGTGTAGCTGCACAAAAAGTGGAAATCTAAGAAGTGCTGTGCATGCAATAGCGTCTTAAAACTAGGCTTTTTGTGGCTCTGTGGCGCAATGGATAGCGCATTGGACTTCTAGGTTGTGAATGGAGGTATTCAAAGGTTGTGGGTTCGAGTCCCACCAGAGTCGTGAATGTCCTCTTTTAGACTTTGTCCTCTTTTACACTTTGTATACAAAATCATCGAACCAGGGACAGTACCTGGCGCTGTGGCTTAGTTGGTCAAAGCGCCTGTCTAGTAAACAGGAGATCCTGGGTTCGAATCCCAGCAGGGCCTAATCTGTGTCTTCTAGGAGTAGTCATTCAAAATTTTCAGGTGAAACCGTCTCAGCAGGAAAGACAATCTGGACTTCTCGGTTGCAAATGAAGGCTTTAAAAAGGTTGTTGGTTTTTGGGTCCCACCAGAGTCACAAATGCTATCCCTTTGCATAGACGTCTTTGCCAGACTGACATTTGCTTAAACTTTTCCAACTTTTCCAGAAGCCAACGCAGCACTTGTTTCTTGTTTTCCTTATTGGGCACACCCAAGTCCGATCATTGAGTACGTTAATAATCAGTCAATTATTTTATTTACCAGTTTTAAATGAGAGAGACAATTAAAAACTATGCTGTGCAGATGCGCTTCAAGAATGCTTTGCAAGCCCCTGGCTTAGGCTCGAAATCTGCTACTACCTATTGATAAAGTCAAGCCTATGGATATTTGTAGAAACAAAGTCTTTACGGATATGAAGAATAATGCATGGATATCTTTCTGGATTTTGCCCTTTCATGTCAGAAGAAAGCTCAGGAAACATTTTAGGCATGAGTATGGAGAGTGTAGGGCCAAAATGAAATGAGTTCAGACATTCCCTTGAGACCTGAAAGCCCCTCATGTTTTGGAAACAATCCTCTTACCTCTAAGGGACCTCTTTCATGACGTAATCAGTTATTTTCCTGATGTGCTGCCTCTTTTAGACTTGTTTTACAGACAAATTTCATTGCACTTTTGTAACTGGCGCTGTGGCTTAGCTGGTCAAAGCACCTGTCTTGTAAACAGGAGATCCTGGGTTCAAATCCCAGCAGTGCCTATGCCACAGGATGTGGGCACCGTTCACTTAAACATTTTACATATGTAAAAATGTGCATGCTGAACAGTGTGTAGCTGCACAAAAAGTGGAAATCTAAGAAGTGATATGCATGCAATAGCGTCTTAAAACTAGGCTTTTTGTGGCTCTGTGGCGCAATGGATAGCGCATTGGACTTCTAGGTTGTGAATGGAGGTATTCAAAGGTTGTGGGTTCGAGTCCCACCAGAGTCGTGAATGTCCTCTTTTAGACTTTGTCCTCTTTTACACTTTGTATACAAAATCATCGAACCAGGGACAGTACCTGGCGCTGTGGCTTAGTTGGTCAAAGCGCCTGTCTAGTAAACAGGAGATCCTGGGTTCGAATCCCAGCAGTGCCTAATCTGTGTCTTCTAGGAGTAGTCATTCAAACTTTTCAGGTGAAACCGTCTCAGCAGGAAAGACAATCTGGACTTCTCGGTTGCAAATGAAGGCTTTAAAAAGGTTGTTGGTTTTTGGGTCCCACCAGAGTCACAAATGCTATCCCTTTGCATAGACGTCTTTGCCAGACTGACATTTGCTTAAACTTTTCCAGCTTTTCCAGAAGCCAACGCAGCACTTGTTTCTTGTTTTCCTTATTGGGCACACCCAAGTCCGATCATTGAGTACGTTAATAATCAGTCAATTATTTGATTTACCAGTTTTAAATGAGAGAGACAATTAAAAACTATGCTGTGCAGATGCGCTTCAAGAATGCTTTGCAAGCCCCTGGCTTAGGCTCGAAATCTGCTACTACCTATTGATAAAGTCAAGCCTATGGATATTTGTAGAAACAAAGTCTTTACGGATATGAAGAATAATACATGGATATCTTTCTGGATTTTGCCCTTTCATGTCAGAAGAAAGCTCAGGAAACATTTTAGGCATGAGTATGGAGAGTGTAGGGCCAAAATGAAATAAGTTCAGACATTCCCTTGAGACCTGAAAGCCCCTCCTGTTTTGGAAACAATCCTCTTACCTCTAAGGGACCTCATCATGACGTAATCAGCTATTTTCCTGATGTGCTGCCTCCTTTAGACTTGTTTTACCAACAAATTTCACTGCACTCTTGTATCTGGCGCTGTGGCTTAGCTGGTCAAAGCGCCTGTCTTGTAAACAGGAGATCCTGGGTTCAAATCCCAGCAGTGCCTATGCCACAGGATGTGGGCACCGCTCACTTAAACATTTTACATATGTAAAAATGTGCATGCTGAACAGTGTGTAGCTGCAAAAAAAGTGGAAATCTAAGAAGTGCTGTGCATGCAAGAGCGTCTTAAAACTAGGCTTTTTGTGGCTCTGTGGCGCAATGGATAGCGCATTGGACTTCTAGGTTGTGAATGGAGGTATTCAAAGGTTGTGGGTTCGAGTCCCACCAGAGTCGTGAATGTCCTCTTTTAGACTTTGTCCTCTTTTACACTTTGTATACAAAATCATCGAACCAGGGACAGTACCTGGCGCTGTGGCTTAGTTGGTCAAAGCGCCTGTCTAGTAAACAGGAGATCCTGGGTTCTAATCCCAGCAGTGCCTAATCTGTGTCTTCTAGGAGTAGTCATTCAAACTTTTCAGGTGAAACCGTCTCAGCAGGAAAGACAATCTGGACTTCTCGGTTGCAAATGAAGGCTTTAAGGCGAGACACGGCAGGCAAAAACATCGATTTTCATGCAGTGGTCAATTTTGAGATTTTGGGCTAGTTTACTCCTTCAATATGTGTTCTTTCAAGCTGCTATAAAGAAAACGCTGAAAATATACATTAAGATGTTTATTTTATTACATTTTGTTTACTTGCGGCTGTAAGTTTCTCCCGAATATACCAGGAAGTTAGCATTACAACGCGACACGCCGAGCTCCGTCTGTTTACTGAAGTCTGTCATGACCGGTATCACTGTGAAGCTCTGAGTCTCCTGCACAACGCTATGTAACCCAAATATGGGCATTTCCTTTCTATCAGTAACCAATCGTGAATGTCCAAAGGGGGATTTAAAGCTACGACGATTTCTCATTTAGAGCTATTTAAATCTTTAACTGCCGTTTTCTCAAAATGAGTTTTTGTCATTCTCCAGTAGAAACATCTCAGCCTATGTAGCACCTATGTACACCAAACTTTCCAGTTATACACTTAGCAGTATTCTGAAGATATTTTCAGAGGGATTTGTTAATAAATAATTCATGGCCTGATTTATGTGACATTGTAATCAAAAAAATATGGTGAAAATCTATTTTTTATGGCTATGGACAGTATATTTTGATTTCCTAGGTAATGAAAGCATATATCCTGAAATCCCTCTGAGTTTTAATTTTCATCTTGTTTGTAAACAAAATGAAAAAATAATTTTTCACCTGGCTTTATCATATGTTCAGATCTATCTACCGAAAATATATGCAAAATCGTGCATATTTAATGAGATAATGCCTAATTTGCATAATTAAACATACAAATTTCTAAAACTTGTAATACATTTTTTTTATATACTTGTGAAAGTAATCAACTGAGGAAGTTTCATGGTGATATCTATTATTTTAAAATTTTACCCTATTCACCTGTAGTGTCTCGCCTTAAAAAGGTTGTTGGTTTTTGGGTCCCACCAGAGTCACAAATGCTATCCCTTTGCATAGACGTCTTTGCCAGACTGACATTTGCTTAAACTTTTCCAACTTTTCCAGAAGCCAACGCAGCACTTGTTTCTTGTTTTCCTTATTGGGCACACCCAAGTCCGATCATTGAGTACGTTAATAATCAGTCAATTATTTGATTTACCAGTTTTAAATGAGAGAGACAATTAAAAACTATGCTGTGCAGATGCGCTTCAAGAATGCTTTGCAAGCCCCTGGCTTAGGCTCGAAATCTGCTACTACCTATTGATAAAGTCAAGCCTATGGATATTTGTAGAAACAAAGTCTTTACGGATATGAAGAATAATACATGGATATCTTTCTGGATTTTGCCCTTTCATGTCAGAAGAAAGCTCAGGAAACATTTTAGGCATGAGTATGGAGAGTGTAGGGCCAAAATGAAATGAGTTCAGACATTCCCTTGAGACCTGAAAGCCCCTCCTGTTTTGGAAACAATCCTCTTACCTCTAAGGGACCTCTTTCATGACGTAATCAGCTATTTTCCTGATGTGCTGCCTCCTTTAGACTTGTTTTACCGACAAATTTCACTGCACTTTTGTATCAGGCGCTGTGGCTTAGCTGGTCAAAGCACCTGTCTTGTAAACAGGAGATCCTGGGTTCGAATCCCAGCAGTGCCTATGCCACAGGATGTGGGCACCGCTCACTTAAACATTTTACATATGTAAAAATGTGCATGCTGAACAGTGTGTAGCTGCACAAAAAGTGGAAATCTAAGAAGTGATGTGCATGCAATAGCGTCTTAAAACTAGGCTTTTTGTGGCTCTGTGGCGCAATGGATAGCGCATTGGACTTCTAGGTTGTGAATGGAGGTATTCAAAGGTTGTGGGGTCGAGTCCCACCAGAGTCGTGAATGTCCTCTTTTAGACTTTGTGCTCTTTTACACTTTGTATACAAAATCATCGAACCAGGGACAGTACCTGGCGCTGTGGCTTAGTTGGTCAAAGCGCTTGTCTAGTAAATAGGAGATCCTGGGTTCGAATCCCAGCAGTGCCTAATCTGTGTCTTCTAGGAGTAGTCATTCAAACTTTTCAGGTGAAACCGTCTCAGCAGGAAAGACAATCTGGACTTCTCGGTTGCAAATGAAGGCTTTAAAAAGGTTGTTGGTTTTTGGGTCCCACCAGAGTCACAAATGCTATCCCTTTGCCAGACTGACATTTGCTTAAACTTTTCCAGCTTTTTCAGAAGCCAACGCAGCACTTGTTTCTTGTTTTCCTTATTGGGCACACCCAAGTCCGATCATTGAGTACGTTAATAATCAGTCAATTATTTGATTCACCTGTTTTAAATGAGAGAGACAATTAAAAACTATGCTGTGCAGATGCGCTTCAAGAATGCTTTGCAAGCCCCTGGCTTAGGCTCGAAATCTGCTACTACCTATTGATAAAGTCAAGCCTATGGATATTTGTAGAAACAAAGTCTTTACGGATATGAAGAATAATACATGGATATCTTTCTGGATTTTGCCCTTTCATGTCAGAAGAAAGCTCAGGAAACATTTTAGGCATGAGTATGGAGAGTGTAGGGCCAAAATGAAATAAGTTCAGACATTCCCTTGAGACCTGAAAGCCCCTCCTGTTTTGGAAACAATCCTCTTACCTCTAAGGGACCTCTTTCATGACGTAATCAGCTATTTTCCTGATGTGCTGCCTCCTTTAGACTTGTTTTACCGACAAATTTCACTGCACTCTTGTATCTGGCGCTGTGGCTTAGCTGGTCAAAGCGCCTGTCTTGTAAACAGGAGATCCTGGGTTCAAATCCCAGCAGTGCCTGTGCCACAGGATGTGGGCACCGTTCACTTAAACATTTTACATATGTAAAAATGTGCATGCTGAACAGTGTGTAGCTGCACAAAAAGTGGAAATCTAAGAAGTGATGTGCATGCAATAGCGTCTTAAAACTAGGCTTTTTGTGGCTCTGTGGCGCAATGGATATCGCATTGGACTTCTAGGTTGTGAATGGAGGTATTCAAAGGTTGTGGGTTCGAGTCCCACCAGAGTCGTGAATGTCCTCTTTTAGACTTTGTCCTCTTTTACACTTTGTATACAAAATCATCGAACCAGGGACAGTACCTGGCGCTGTGGCTTAGTTGGTCAAAGCGCCTGTCTAGTAAACAGGAGATCCTGGGTTCGAATCCCAGCAGTGCCTAATCTGTGTCTTCTTGGAGTAGTCATTCAAACTTTTCAGGTGAAACCGTCTCAGCAGGAAAGACAATCTGGACTTCTCGGTTGCAAATGAAGGCTTTAAAAAGGTTGTTGGTTTTTGGGTCCCACCAGAGTCACAAATGCTATCCCTTTGCATAGACGTCTTTGCCAGACTGACATTTGCTTAAACTTTTCCAGCTTTTCCAGAAGCCAACGCAGCACTTGTTTCTTGTTTTCCTTATTGGGCACACCCAAGTCCGATCATTGAGTACGTTAATAATCAGTCAATTATTTGATTCACCTGTTTTAAATGAGAGAGACAATTAAAAACTATGCTGTGCAGATGCGCTTCAAGAATGCTTTGCAAGCCCCTGGCTTAGGCTCGAAATCTGCTACTACCTATTGATAAAGTCAAGCCTATGGATATTTGTAGAAACAAAGTCTTTACGGATATGAAGAATAATGCATGGATATCTTTCTGGATTTTGCCCTTTCATGTCAGAAGAAAGCTCAGGAAACATTTTAGGCATGAGTATGGAGAGTGTAGGGCCAAAATGAAATGAGTTCAGACATTCCCTTGAGACCTGAAAGCCCCTCCTGTTTTGGAAACAATCCTCTTACCTCTAAGGGACCTCATCATGACGTAATCAGCTATTTTCCTGATGTGCTGCCTCCTTTAGACTTGTTTTACCGACAAATTTCACTGCACTCTTGTATCTGGCGCTGTGGCTTAGCTGGTCAAAGCGCCTGTCTTGTAAACAGGAGATCCTGGGTTCAAATCCCAGCAGTGCCTATGCCACAGGATGTGGGCACCGTTCACTTAAACATTTTACATATGTAAAAATGTGCATGCTGAACAGTGTGTAGCTGCACAAAAAGTGGAAATCTAAGAAGTGCTGTGCATGCAATAGCGTCTTAAAACTAGGCTTTTTGTGGCTCTGTGGCGCAATGGATAGCGCATTGGACTTCTAGGTTGTGAATGGAGGTATTCAAAGATTGTGGGTTCGAGTCCCACCAGAGTCGTGAATGTCCTCTTTTAGACTTTGTCCTCTTTTACACTTTTTATACAAAATCATCGAACCAGGGACAGTACCTGGCGCTGTGGCTTAGTTGGTCAAAGCGCCTGTCTAGTAAACAGGAGATCCTGGGTTCGAATCCCAGCAGTGCCTAATCTGTGTCTTCTAGGAGTAGTCATTCAAACTTTTCAGGTGAAACCGTCTCAGCAGGAAAGACAATCTGGACTTCTCGGTTGCAAATGAAGGCTTTAAAAAGGTTGTTGGTTTTTGGGTCCCACCAGAGTCACAAATGCTATCCCTTTGCATAGACGTCTTTGCCAGACGGACATTTGCTTAAACTTTTCCAACTTTTCCAGAAGCCAACGCAGCACTTGTTTCTTGTTTTCCTTATTGGGCACACCCAAGTCCGATCATTGAGTACGTTAATAATCAGTCAATTATTTGATTTACCAGTTTTAAATGAGAGAGACAATTAAAAACTATGCTGTGCAGATGCGCTTCAAGAATGCTTTGCAAGCCCCTGGCTTAGGCTCGAAATCTGCTACTACCTATTGATAAAGTCAAGCCTATGGATATTTGTAGAAACAAAGTCTTTACGGATATGAAGAATAATACATGGATATCTTTCTGGATTTTGCCCTTTCATGTCAGAAGAAAGCTCAGGAAACATTTTAGGCATGAGTATGGAGAGTGTAGGGCCAAAATGAAATGAGTTCAGACATTCCCTTGAGACCTGAAAGCCCCTCCTGTTTTGGAAACAATCCTCTTACCTCTAAGGGACCTCTTTCATGACGTAATCAGCTATTTTCCTGATGTGCTGCCTCCTTTAGACTTGTTTTACCGACAAATTTCACTGCACTCTTGTATCTGACGCTGTGGCTTAGCTGGTCAAAGCGCCTGTCTTGTAAACAGGAGATCCTGGGTTCAAATCCCAGCAGTGCCTATGCCACAGGATGTGGGCACCGCTCACTTAAACATTTTACATATGTAAAAATGTGCATGCTGAACAGTGTGTAGCTGCACAAAAAGTGGAAATCTAAGAAGTGATGTGCATGCAATAGCGTCTTAAAACTAGGCTTTTTGTGGCTCTGTGGCGCAATGGATAGCGCATTGGACTTCTAGGTTGTGAATGGCGGTATTCAAAAGGTTGTGGGTTCGAGTCCCACCAGAGTCGTGAATGTCCTCTTTTAGACTTTGTCCTCTTTTACACTTTGTATACAAAATCATCGAACCAGGGACTGTACCTGGCGCTGTGGCTTAGTTGGTCAAAGCGCCTGTCTAGTAAACAGGAGATCCTGGGTTCGAATCCCAGCAGTGCCTAATCTGTGTCTTCTAGGAGTAGTCATTCAAACTTTTCAGGTGAAACCGTCTCAGCAGGAAAGACAATCTGGACTTCTCGGTTGCAAATGAAGGCTTTAAAAAGGTTGTTGGTTTTTGGGTCCCACCAGAGTCACAAATGCTATCCCTTTGCATAGACGTCTTTGCCAGACTGACATTTGCTTAAACTTTTCCAGCTTTTTCAGAAGCCAACGCAGCACTTGTTTCTTGTTTTCCTTATTGGGCACACCCAAGTCCGATCATTGAGTACGTTAATAATCAGTCAATTATTTGATTCACCTGTTTTAAATGAGAGAGACAATTAAAAACTATGCTGTGCAGATGCGCTTCAAGAATGCTTTGCAAGCCCCTGGCTTAGGCTCGAAATCTGCTACTACCTATTGATAAAGTCAAGCCTATGGATATTTGTAGAAACAAAGTCTTTACGGATATGAAGAATAATACATGGATATCTTTCTGGATTTTGCCCTTTCATGTCAGAAGAAAGCTCAGGAAACATTTTAGGCATGAGTATGGAGAGTGTAGGGCCAAAATGAAATAAGTTCAGACATTCCCTTGAGACCTGAAAGCCCCTCCTGTTTTGGAAACAATCCTCTTACCTCTAAGGGACCTCATCATGACGTAATCAGCTATTTTCCTGATGTGCTGCCTCCTTTAGACTTGTTTTACCGACAAATTTCACTGCACTCTTGTATCTGGCGCTGTGGCTTAGCTGGTCAAAGCGCCTGTCTTGTAAACAGGAGATCCTGGGTTCAAATCCCAGCAGTGCCTATGCCACAGGATGTGGGCACCGTTCACTTAAACATTTTACATATGTAAAAATGTGCATGCTGAACAGTGTGTAGCTGCACAAAAAGTGGAAATCTAAGAAGTGATGTGCATGCAATAGCGTCTTAAAACTAGGCTTTTTTGTGGCTCTGTGGCGCAATGGATAGCGCATTGGACTTCTAGGTTGTGATTGGAGGTATTCAAAGGTTGTGGGTTCGAGTCCCACCAGAGTCGTGAATGTCCTCTTTTAGACTTTGTCCTCTTTTACACTTTGTATACAAAATCATCGAACCAGGGACAGTACCTGGCGCTGTGGCTTAGTTGGTCAAAGCGCCTGTCTAGTAAATAGGAGATCCTGGGTTCGAATCCCAGCAGTGCCTAATCTGTGTCTTCTAGGAGTAGTCATTCAAACTTTTCAGGTGAAACCGTCTCAGCAGGAAAGACAATCTGGACTTCTCGGTTGCAAATGAAGGCTTTAAAAAGGTTGTTGGTTTTTGGGTCCCACCAGAGTCACAAATGCTATCCCTTTGCATAGACGTCTTTGCCAGACTGACATTTGCTTAAACTTTTCCAACTTTTCCAGAAGCCAACGCAGCACTTGTTTCTTGTTTTCCTTATTGGGCACACCCAAGTCCGATCATTGAGTACGTTAATAATCAGTCAATTATTTGATTTACCAGTTTTAAATGAGAGAGACAATTAAAAACTATGCTGTGCAGATGCGCTTCAAGAATGCTTTGCAAGCCCCTGGCTTAGGCTCGAAATCTGCTACTACCTATTGATAAAGTCAAGCCTATGGATATTTGTAGAAACAAAGTCTTTACGGATATGAAGAATAATACATGGATATCTTTCTGGATTTTGCCCTTTCATGTCAGAAGAAAGCTCAGGAAACATTTTAGGCATGAGTATGGAGAGTGTAGGGCCAAAATGAAATGAGTTCAGACATTCCCTTGAGACCTGAAAGCCCCTCCTGTTTTGGAAACAATCCTCTTACCTCTAAGGGACCTCTTTCATGACGTAATCAGCTATTTTCCTTATGTGCTGCCTCCTTTAGACTTGTTTTACCGACAAATTTCACTGCACTCTTGTATCTGGCGCTGTGGCTTAGCTGGTCAAAGCGCCTGTCTTGTAAACAGGAGATCCTGGGTTCAAATCCCAGCAGTGCCTATGCCACAGGATGTGGGCACCGCTCACTTAAACATTTTACATTATGTAAAAATGTGCATGCTGAACAGTGTGTAGCTGCACAAAAAGTGGAAATCTAAGAAGTGATGTGCATGCAATAGCGTCTTAAAACTAGGCTTTTTGTGGCTCTGTGGCGCAATGGATAGCGCATTGGACTTCTAGGTTGTGAATGGAGGTATTCAAAGGTTGTGGGTTCGAGTCCCACCAGAGTCGTGAATGTCCTCTTTTAGACTTTGTCCTCTTTTACACTTTGTATACAAAATCATCGAACCAGGGACTGTACCTGGCGCTGTGGCTTAGTTGGTCAAAGTGCCTGTCTAGTAAACAGGAGATCCTGGGTTCGAATCCCAGCAGTGCCTAATCTGTGTCTTCTAGGAGTAGTCATTCAAACTTTTCAGGTGGAACCGTCTCAGCAGTAAAGACAATCTGGACTTCTCGGTTGCAAATGAAGGCTTTAAAAAGGTTGTTGGCTTTTGGGTCCCACCAGAGTCACAAATGCTATCCCTTTGCATAGACGTCTTTGCCAGACTGACATTTGCTTAAACTTTTCCAGCTTTTTCAGAAGCCAACGCAGCACTTGTTTCTTGTTTTCCTTATTGGGCACACCCAAGTCCGATCATTGAGTACGTTAATAATCAGTCAATTATTTGATTCACCTGTTTTAAATGAGAGAGACAATTAAAAACTATGCTGTGCAGATGCGCTTCAAGAATGCTTTGCAAGCCCCTGGCTTAGGCTCGAAATCTGCTACTACCTATTGATAAAGTCAAGCCTATGGATATTTGTAGAAACAAAGTCTTTACGGATATGAAGAATAATACATGGATATCTTTCTGGATGTTGCCCTTTCATGTCAGAAGAAAGCTCAGGAAACATTTTAGGCATGAGTATGGAGAGTGTAGGGCCAAAATGAAATGAGTTCAGACATTCCCTTGAGACCTGAAAGCCCCTCCTGTTTTGGAAACAATCCTCTTACCTCTAAGGGACCTCATCATGACGTAATCAGCTATTTTTCTGATGTGCTGCCTCCTTTAGACTTGTTTTACCGACAAATTTCACTGCACTCTTGTATCTGGCGCTGTGGCTTAGCTGGTCAAAGCGCCTGTCTTGTAATCAGGAGATCCTGGGTTCAAATCCCAGCAGTGCCTATGCCACAGGATGTGGGCACCGTTCACTTAAACATTTTACATATGTAAAAATGTGCATGCTGAACAGTGTGTAGCTGCACAAAAAGTGGAAATCTAAGAAGTGCTGTGCATGCAATAGCGTCTTAAAACTAGGCTTTTTGTGGCTCTGTGGCGCAATGGATAGCGCATTGGACTTCTAGGTTGTGAATGGAGGTATTCAAAGGTTGTGGGTTCGAGTCCCACCAGAGTCGTGAATGTCCTCTTTTAGACTTTGTCCTCTTTTACACTTTGTATACAAAATCATCGAACCAGGGACAGTACCTGGCGCTGTGGCTTAGTTGGTCAAAGCGCCTGTCTAGTAAACAGGAGATCCTGGGTTCGAATCCCAGCAGGGCCTAATCTGTGTCTTCTAGGAGTAGTCATTCAAAATTTTCAGGTGAAACCGTCTCAGCAGGAAAGACAATCTGGACTTCTCGGTTGCAAATGAAGGCTTTAAAAAGGTTGTTGGTTTTTGGGTCCCACCAGAGTCACAAATGCTATCCCTTTGCATAGACGTCTTTGCCAGACTGACATTTGCTTAAACTTTTCCAACTTTTCCAGAAGCCAACGCAGCACTTGTTTCTTGTTTTCCTTATTGGGCACACCCAAGTCCGATCATTGAGTACGTTAATAATCAGTCAATTATTTTATTTACCAGTTTTAAATGAGAGAGACAATTAAAAACTATGCTGTGCAGATGCGCTTCAAGAATGCTTTGCAAGCCCCTGGCTTAGGCTCGAAATCTGCTACTACCTATTGATAAAGTCAAGCCTATGGATATTTGTAGAAACAAAGTCTTTACGGATATGAAGAATAATGCATGGATATCTTTCTGGATTTTGCCCTTTCATGTCAGAAGAAAGCTCAGGAAACATTTTAGGCATGAGTATGGAGAGTGTAGGGCCAAAATGAAATGAGTTCAGACATTCCCTTGAGACCTGAAAGCCCCTCATGTTTTGGAAACAATCCTCTTACCTCTAAGGGACCTCTTTCATGACGTAATCAGTTATTTTCCTGATGTGCTGCCTCTTTTAGACTTGTTTTACAGACAAATTTCATTGCACTTTTGTAACTGGCGCTGTGGCTTAGCTGGTCAAAGCACCTGTCTTGTAAACAGGAGATCCTGGGTTCAAATCCCAGCAGTGCCTATGCCACAGGATGTGGGCACCGTTCACTTAAACATTTTACATATGTAAAAATGTGCATGCTGAACAGTGTGTAGCTGCACAAAAAGTGGAAATCTAAGAAGTGATATGCATGCAATAGCGTCTTAAAACTAGGCTTTTTGTGGCTCTGTGGCGCAATGGATAGCGCATTGGACTTCTAGGTTGTGAATGGAGGTATTCAAAGGTTGTGGGTTCGAGTCCCACCAGAGTCGTGAATGTCCTCTTTTAGACTTTGTCCTCTTTTACACTTTGTATACAAAATCATCGAACCAGGGACAGTACCTGGCGCTGTGGCTTAGTTGGTCAAAGCGCCTGTCTAGTAAACAGGAGATCCTGGGTTCGAATCCCAGCAGTGCCTAATCTGTGTCTTCTAGGAGTAGTCATTCAAACTTTTCAGGTGAAACCGTCTCAGCAGGAAAGACAATCTGGACTTCTCGGTTGCAAATGAAGGCTTTAAAAAGGTTGTTGGTTTTTGGGTCCCACCAGAGTCACAAATGCTATCCCTTTGCATAGACGTCTTTGCCAGACTGACATTTGCTTAAACTTTTCCAGCTTTTCCAGAAGCCAACGCAGCACTTGTTTCTTGTTTTCCTTATTGGGCACACCCAAGTCCGATCATTGAGTACGTTAATAATCAGTCAATTATTTGATTTACCAGTTTTAAATGAGAGAGACAATTAAAAACTATGCTGTGCAGATGCGCTTCAAGAATGCTTTGCAAGCCCCTGGCTTAGGCTCGAAATCTGCTACTACCTATTGATAAAGTCAAGCCTATGGATATTTGTAGAAACAAAGTCTTTACGGATATGAAGAATAATACATGGATATCTTTCTGGATTTTGCCCTTTCATGTCAGAAGAAAGCTCAGGAAACATTTTAGGCATGAGTATGGAGAGTGTAGGGCCAAAATGAAATGAGTTCAGACATTCCCTTGAGACCTGAAAGCCCCTCATGTTTTGGAAACAATCCTCTTACCTCTAAGGGACCTCTTTCATGACGTAGTCAGCTATTTTCCTGATGTGCTGCCTCTTTTAGACTTGTTTTACAGACAAATTTCATTGCACTTTTGTAACTGGCGCTGTGGCTTAGTTGGTCAAAGCGCCTGTCTAGTAAACAGGAGATCCTGGGTTCGAATCCCAGCAGGGCCTAATCTGTGTCTTCTAGGAGTAGTCATTCAAAATTTTCAGGTGAAACCGTCTCAGCAGGAAAGACAATCTGGACTTCTCGGTTGCAAATGAAGGCTTTAAAAAGGTTGTTGGTTTTTGGGTCCCACCAGAGTCACAAATGCTATCCCTTTGCATAGACGTCTTTGCCAGACTGACATTTGCTTAAACTTTTCCAACTTTTCCAGAAGCCAACGCAGCACTTGTTTCTTGTTTTCCTTATTGGGCACACCCAAGTCCGATCATTGAGTACGTTAATAATCAGTCAATTATTTTATTTACCAGTTTTAAATGAGAGAGACAATTAAAAACTATGCTGTGCAGATGCGCTTCAAGAATGCTTTGCAAGCCCCTGGCTTAGGCTCGAAATCTGCTACTACCTATTGATAAAGTCAAGCCTATGGATATTTGTAGAAACAAAGTCTTTACGGATATGAAGAATAATGCATGGATATCTTTCTGGATTTTGCCCTTTCATGTCAGAAGAAAGCTCAGGAAACATTTTAGGCATGAGTATGGAGAGTGTAGGGCCAAAATGAAATGAGTTCAGACATTCCCTTGAGACCTGAAAGCCCCTCATGTTTTGGAAACAATCCTCTTACCTCTAAGGGACCTCTTTCATGACGTAATCAGTTATTTTCCTGATGTGCTGCCTCTTTTAGACTTGTTTTACAGACAAATTTCATTGCACTTTTGTAACTGGCGCTGTGGCTTAGCTGGTCAAAGCACCTGTCTTGTAAACAGGAGATCCTGGGTTCAAATCCCAGCAGTGCCTATGCCACAGGATGTGGGCACCGTTCACTTAAACATTTTACATATGTAAAAATGTGCATGCTGAACAGTGTGTAGCTGCACAAAAAGTGGAAATCTAAGAAGTGATGTGCATGCAATAGCGTCTTAAAACTAGGCTTTTTGTGGCTCTGTGGCGCAATGGATAGCGCATTGGACTTCTAGGTTGTGAATGGAGGTATTCAAAGGTTGTGGGTTCGAGTCCCACCAGAGTCGTGAATGTCCTCTTTTAGACTTTGTCCTCTTTTACACTTTGTATACAAAATCATCGAACCAGGGACAGTACCTGGCGCTGTGGCTTAGTTGGTCAAAGCGCCTGTCTAGTAAACAGGAGATCCTGGGTTCGAATCCCAGCAGTGCCTAATCTGTGTCTTCTAGGAGTAGTCATTCAAACTTTTCAGGTGAAACCGTCTCAGCAGGAAAGACAATCTGGACTTCTCGGTTGCAAATGAAGGCTTTAAAAAGGTTGTTGGTTTTTGGGTCCCACCAGAGTCACAAATGCTATCCCTTTGCATAGACGTCTTTGCCAGACTGACATTTGCTTAAACTTTTCCAGCTTTTCCAGAAGCCAACGCAGCACTTGTTTCTTGTTTTCCTTATTGGGCACACCCAAGTCCGATCATTGAGTACGTTAATAATCAGTCAATTATTTTATTTACCAGTTTTAAATGAGAGAGACAATTAAAAACTATGCTGTGCAGATGCGCTTCAAGAATGCTTTGCAAGCCCCTGGCTTAGGCTCGAAATCTGCTACTACCTATTGATAAAGTCAAGCCTATGGATATTTGTAGAAACAAAGTCTTTACGGATATGAAGAATAATACATGGATATCTTTCTGGATTTTGCCCTTTCATGTCAGAAGAAAGCTCAGGAAACATTTTAGGCATGAGTATGGAGAGTGTAGGGCCAAAATGAAATGAGTTCAGACATTCCCTTGAGACCTGAAAGCCCCTCCTGTTTTGGAAACAATCCTCTTACCTCTAAGGGACCTCATCATGACGTAATCAGCTATTTTTCTGATGTGCTGCCTCCTTTAGACTTGTTTTACCGACAAATTTCACTGCACTCTTGTATCTGGCGCTGTGGCTTAGCTGGTCAAAGCACCTGTCTTGTAAACAGGAGATCCTGGGTTCAAATCCCAGCAGTGCCTATGCCACAGGATGTGGGCACCGTTCACTTAAACATTTTACATATGTAAAAATGTGCATGCTGAACAGTGTGTAGCTGCACAAAAAGTGGAAATCTAAGAAGTGATGTGCATGCAATAGCGTCTTAAAACTAGGCTTTTTGTGGCTCTGTGGCGCAATGGATAGCGCATTGGACTTCTAGGTTGTGAATGGAGGTATTCAAAGGTTGTGGGTTCGAGTCCCACCAGAGTCGTGAATGTCCTCTTTTAGACTTTGTCCTCTTTTACACTTTGTATACAAAATCATCGAACCAGGGACAGTACCTGGCGCTGTGGCTTAGTTGGTCAAAGCGCCTGTCTAGTAAACAGGAGATCCTGGGTTCGAATCCCAGCAGTGCCTAATCTGTGTCTTCTAGGAGTAGTCATTCAAACTTTTCAGGTGAAACCGTCTCAGCAGGAAAGACAATCTGGACTTCTCGGTTGCAAATGAAGGCTTTAAAAAGGTTGTTGGTTTTTGGGTCCCACCAGAGTCACAAATGCTATCCCTTTGCATAGACGTCTTTGCCAGACTGACATTTGCTTAAACTTTTCCAGCTTTTCCAGAAGCCAACGCAGCACTTGTTTCTTGTTTTCCTTATTGGGCACACCCAAGTCCGATCATTGAGTACGTTAATAATCAGTCAATTATTTGATTTACCAGTTTTAAATGAGAGAGACAATTAAAAACTATGCTGTGCAGATGCGCTTCAAGAATGCTTTGCAAGCCCCTGGCTTAGGCTCGAAATCTGCTACTACCTATTGATAAAGTCAAGCCTATGGATATTTGTAGAAACAAAGTCTTTACGGATATGAAGAATAATACATGGATATCTTTCTGGATTTTGCCCTTTCATGTCAGAAGAAAGCTCAGGAAACATTTTAGGCATGAGTATGGAGAGTGTAGGGCCAAAATGAAATGAGTTCAGACATTCCCTTGAGACCTGAAAGCCCCTCCTGTTTTGGAAACAATCCTCTTACCTCTAAGGGACCTCTTTCATGACGTAATCAGCTATTTTCCTTATGTGCTGCCTCCTTTAGACTTGTTTTACCGACAAATTTCACTGCACTCTTGTATCTGGCGCTGTGGCTTAGCTGGTCAAAGCGCCTGTCTTGTAAACAGGAGATCCTGGGTTCAAATCCCAGCAGTGCCTATGCCACAGGATGTGGGCACCGTTCACTTAAACATTTTACATATGTAAAAATGTGCATGCTGAACAGTGTGTAGCTGCACAAAAAGTGGAAATCTAAGAAGTGATGTGCATGCAATAGCGTCTTAAAACTAGGCTTTTTTGTGGCTCTGTGGCGCAATGGATAGCGCATTGGACTTCTAGGTTGTGAATGGAGGTATTCAAAGGTTGTGGGTTCGAGTCCCACCAGAGTCGTGAATGTCCTCTTTTAGACTTTGTCCTCTTTTACACTTTGTATACAAAATCATCGAACCAGGGACAGTACCTGGCGCTGTGGCTTAGTTGGTCAAAGCGCCTGTCTAGTAAATAGGAGATCCTGGGTTCGAATCCCAGCAGTGCCTAATCTGTGTCTTCTAGGAGTAGTCATTCAAACTTTTCAGGTGAAACCGTCTCAGCAGGAAAGACAATCTGGACTTCTCGGTTGCAAATGAAGGCTTTAAAAAGGTTGTTGGTTTTTGGGTCCCACCAGAGTCACAAATGCTATCCCTTTGCATAGACGTCTTTGCCAGACTGACATTTGCTTAAACTTTTCCAACTTTTCCAGAAGCCAACGCAGCACTTGTTTCTTGTTTTCCTTATTGGGCACACCCAAGTCCGATCATTGAGTACGTTAATAATCAGTCAATTATTTGATTTACCAGTTTTAAATGAGAGAGACAATTAAAAACTATGCTGTGCAGATGCGCTTCAAGAATGCTTTGCAAGCCCCTGGCTTAGGCTCGAAATCTGCTACTACCTATTGATAAAGTCAAGCCTATGGATATTTGTAGAAACAAAGTCTTTACGGATATGAAGAATAATACATGGATATCTTTCTGGATTTTGCCCTTTCATGTCAGAAGAAAGCTCAGGAAACATTTTAGGCATGAGTATGGAGAGTGTAGGGCCAAAATGAAATGAGTTCAGACATTCCCTTGAGACCTGAAAGCCCCTCCTGTTTTGGAAACAATCCTCTTACCTCTAAGGGACCTCTTTCATGACGTAATCAGCTATTTTCCTTATGTGCTGCCTCCTTTAGACTTGTTTTACCGACAAATTTCACTGCACTCTTGTATCTGGCGCTGTGGCTTAGCTGGTCAAAGCGCCTGTCTTGTAAACAGGAGATCCTGGGTTCAAATCCCAGCAGTGCCTATGCCACAGGATGTGGGCACCGCTCACTTAAACATTTTACATTATGTAAAAATGTGCATGCTGAACAGTGTGTAGCTGCACAAAAAGTGGAAATCTAAGAAGTGATGTGCATGCAATAGCGTCTTAAAACTAGGCTTTTTGTGGCTCTGTGGCGCAATGGATAGCGCATTGGACTTCTAGGTTGTGAATGGAGGTATTCAAAGGTTGTGGGTTCGAGTCCCACCAGAGTCGTGAATGTCCTCTTTTAGACTTTGTCCTCTTTTACACTTTGTATACAAAATCATCGAACCAGGGACTGTACCTGGCGCTGTGGCTTAGTTGGTCAAAGCGCCTGTCTAGTAAACAGGAGATCCTGGGTTCGAATCCCAGCAGTGCCTAATCTGTGTCTTCTAGGAGTAGTCATTCAAACTTTTCAGGTGGAACCGTCTCAGCAGTAAAGACAATCTGGACTTCTCGGTTGCAAATGAAGGCTTTAAAAAGGTTGTTGGCTTTTGGGTCCCACCAGAGTCACAAATGCTATCCCTTTGCATAGACGTCTTTGCCAGACTGACATTTGCTTAAACTTTTCCAGCTTTTTCAGAAGCCAACGCAGCACTTGTTTCTTGTTTTCCTTATTGGGCACACCCAAGTCCGATCATTGAGTACGTTAATAATCAGTCAATTATTTGATTCACCTGTTTTAAATGAGAGAGACAATTAAAAACTATGCTGTGCAGATGCGCTTCAAGAATGCTTTGCAAGCCCCTGGCTTAGGCTCGAAATCTGCTACTACCTATTGATAAAGTCAAGCCTATGGATATTTGTAGAAACAAAGTCTTTACGGATATGAAGAATAATACATGGATATCTTTCTGGATGTTGCCCTTTCATGTCAGAAGAAAGCTCAGGAAACATTTTAGGCATGAGTATGGAGAGTGTAGGGCCAAAATGAAATGAGTTCAGACATTCCCTTGAGACCTGAAAGCCCCTCCTGTTTTGGAAACAATCCTCTTACCTCTAAGGGACCTCATCATGACGTAATCAGCTATTTTTCTGATGTGCTGCCTCCTTTAGACTTGTTTTACCGACAAATTTCACTGCACTCTTGTATATGGCGCTGTGGCTTAGCTGGTCAAAGCGCCTGTCTTGTAAACAGGAGATCCTGGGTTCAAATCCCAGCAGTGCCTATGCCACAGGATGTGGGCACCGTTCACTTAAACATTTTACATATGTAAAAATGTGCATGCTGAACAGTGTGTAGCTGCACAAAAAGTGGAAATCTAAGAAGTGATGTGCATGCAATAGCGTCTTAAAACTAGGCTTTTTTGTGGCTCTGTGGCGCAATGGATAGCGCATTGGACTTCTAGGTTGTGAATGGAGGTATTCAAAGGTTGTGGGTTCGAGTCCCACCAGAGTCGTGAATGTCCTCTTTTAGACTTTGTCCTCTTTTACACTTTGTATACAAAATCATCGAACCAGGGACAGTACCTGGCGCTGTGGCTTAGTTGGTCAAAGCGCCTGTCTAGTAAATAGGAGATCCTGGGTTCGAATCCCAGCAGTGCCTAATCTGTGTCTTCTAGGAGTAGTCATTCAAACTTTTCAGGTGAAACCGTCTCAGCAGGAAAGACAATCTGGACTTCTCGGTTGCAAATGAAGGCTTTAAAAAGGTTGTTGGTTTTTGGGTCCCACCAGAGTCACAAATGCTATCCCTTTGCATAGACGTCTTTGCCAGACTGACATTTGCTTAAACTTTTCCAACTTTTCCAGAAGCCAACGCAGCACTTGTTTCTTGTTTTCCTTATTGGGCACACCCAAGTCCGATCATTGAGTACGTTAATAATCAGTCAATTATTTGATTTACCAGTTTTAAATGAGAGAGACAATTAAAAACTATGCTGTGCAGATGCGCTTCAAGAATGCTTTGCAAGCCCCTGGCTTAGGCTCGAAATCTGCTACTACCTATTGATAAAGTCAAGCCTATGGATATTTGTAGAAACAAAGTCTTTACGGATATGAAGAATAATACATGGATATCTTTCTGGATTTTGCCCTTTCATGTCAGAAGAAAGCTCAGGAAACATTTTAGGCATGAGTATGGAGAGTGTAGGGCCAAAATGAAATGAGTTCAGACATTCCCTTGAGACCTGAAAGCCCCTCCTGTTTTGGAAACAATCCTCTTACCTCTAAGGGACCTCTTTCATGACGTAATCAGCTATTTTCCTTATGTGCTGCCTCCTTTAGACTTGTTTTACCGACAAATTTCACTGCACTCTTGTATCTGGCGCTGTGGCTTAGCTGGTCAAAGCGCCTGTCTTGTAAACAGGAGATCCTGGGTTCAAATCCCAGCAGTGCCTATGCCACAGGATGTGGGCACCGCTCACTTAAACATTTTACATTATGTAAAAATGTGCATGCTGAACAGTGTGTAGCTGCACAAAAAGTGGAAATCTAAGAAGTGATGTGCATGCAATAGCGTCTTAAAACTAGGCTTTTTGTGGCTCTGTGGCGCAATGGATAGCGCATTGGACTTCTAGGTTGTGAATGGAGGTATTCAAAGGTTGTGGGTTCGAGTCCCACCAGAGTCGTGAATGTCCTCTTTTAGACTTTGTCCTCTTTTACACTTTGTATACAAAATCATCGAACCAGGGACTGTACCTGGCGCTGTGGCTTAGTTGGTCAAAGCGCCTGTCTAGTAAACAGGAGATCCTGGGTTCGAATCCCAGCAGTGCCTAATCTGTGTCTTCTAGGAGTAGTCATTCAAACTTTTCAGGTGGAACCGTCTCAGCAGTAAAGACAATCTGGACTTCTCGGTTGCAAATGAAGGCTTTAAAAAGGTTGTTGGCTTTTGGGTCCCACCAGAGTCACAAATGCTATCCCTTTGCATAGACGTCTTTGCCAGACTGACATTTGCTTAAACTTTTCCAGCTTTTTCAGAAGCCAACGCAGCACTTGTTTCTTGTTTTCCTTATTGGGCACACCCAAGTCCGATCATTGAGTACGTTAATAATCAGTCAATTATTTGATTCACCTGTTTTAAATGAGAGAGACAATTAAAAACTATGCTGTGCAGATGCGCTTCAAGAATGCTTTGCAAGCCCCTGGCTTAGGCTCGAAATCTGCTACTACCTATTGATAAAGTCAAGCCTATGGATATTTGTAGAAACAAAGTCTTTACGGATATGAAGAATAATACATGGATATCTTTCTGGATGTTGCCCTTTCATGTCAGAAGAAAGCTCAGGAAACATTTTAGGCATGAGTATGGAGAGTGTAGGGCCAAAATGAAATGAGTTCAGACATTCCCTTGAGACCTGAAAGCCCCTCCTGTTTTGGAAACAATCCTCTTACCTCTAAGGGACCTCATCATGACGTAATCAGCTATTTTTCTGATGTGCTGCCTCCTTTAGACTTGTTTTACCGACAAATTTCACTGCACTCTTGTATCTGGCGCTGTGGCTTAGCTGGTCAAAGCGCCTGTCTTGTAATCAGGAGATCCTGGGTTCAAATCCCAGCAGTGCCTATGCCACAGGATGTGGGCACCGTTCACTTAAACATTTTACATATGTAAAAATGTGCATGCTGAACAGTGTGTAGCTGCACAAAAAGTGGAAATCTAAGAAGTGCTGTGCATGCAATAGCGTCTTAAAACTAGGCTTTTTGTGGCTCTGTGGCGCAATGGATAGCGCATTGGACTTCTAGGTTGTGAATGGAGGTATTCAAAGGTTGTGGGTTCGAGTCCCACCAGAGTCGTGAATGTCCTCTTTTAGACTTTGTCCTCTTTTACACTTTGTATACAAAATCATCGAACCAGGGACAGTACCTGGCGCTGTGGCTTAGTTGGTCAAAGCGCCTGTCTAGTAAACAGGAGATCCTGGGTTCGAATCCCAGCAGTGCCTAATCTGTGTCTTCTAGGAGTAGTCATTCAAACTTTTCAGGTGAAACCGTCTCAGCAGGAAAGACAATCTGGACTTCTCGGTTGCAAATGAAGGCTTTAAAAAGGTTGTTGGTTTTTGGGTCCCACCAGAGTCACAAATGCTATCCCTTTGCATAGACGTCTTTGCCAGACTGACATTTGCTTAAACTTTTCCAGCTTTTCCAGAAGCCAACGCAGCACTTGTTTCTTGTTTTCCTTATTGGGCACACCCAAGTCCGATCATTGAGTACGTTAATAATCAGTCAATTATTTGATTCACCTGTTTTAAATGAGAGAGACAATTAAAAACTATGCTGTGCAGATGCGCTTCAAGAATGCTTTGCAAGCCCCTGGCTTAGGCTCGAAATCTGCTACTACCTATTGATAAAGTCAAGCCTATGGATATTTGTAGAAACAAAGTCTTTACGGATATGAAGAATAATGCATGGATATCTTTCTGGATTTTGCCCTTTCATGTCAGAAGAAAGCTCAGGAAACATTTTAGGCATGAGTATGGAGAGTGTAGGGCCAAAATGAAATGAGTTCAGACATTCCCTTGAGACCTGAAAGCCCCTCATGTTTTGGAAACAATCCTCTTACCTCTAAGGGACCTCTTTCATGACGTAGTCAGCTATTTTCCTGATGTGCTGCCTCTTTTAGACTTGTTTTACAGACAAATTTCATTGCACTTTTGTAACTGGCGCTGTGGCTTAGTTGGTCAAAGCGCCTGTCTAGTAAACAGGAGATCCTGGGTTCGAATCCCAGCAGTGCCTAATCTGTGTCTTCTAGGAGTAGTCATTCAAACTTTTCAGGTGAAACCGTCTCAGCAGGAAAGACAATCTGGACTTCTCGGTTGCAAATGAAGGCTTTAAAAAGGTTGTTGGTTTTTGGGTCCCACCAGAGTCACAAATGCTATCCCTTTGCATAGACGTCTTTGCCAGACTGACATTTGCTTAAACTTTTCCAGCTTTTCCAGAAGCCAACGCAGCACTTGTTTCTTGTTTTCCTTATTGGGCACACCCAAGTCCGATCATTGAGTACGTTAATAATCAGTCAATTATTTGATTTACCAGTTTTAAATGAGAGAGACAATTAAAAACTATGCTGTGCAGATGCGCTTCAAGAATGCTTTGCAAGCCCCTGGCTTAGGCTCGAAATCTGCTACTACCTATTGATAAAGTCAAGCCTATGGATATTTGTAGAAACAAAGTCTTTACGGATATGAAGAATAATACATGGATATCTTTCTGGATTTTGCCCTTTCATGTCAGAAGAAAGCTCAGGAAACATTTTAGGCATGAGTATGGAGAGTGTAGGGCCAAAATGAAATGAGTTCAGACATTCCCTTGAGACCTGAAAGCCCCTCCTGTTTTGGAAACAATCCTCTTACCTCTAAGGGACCTCATCATGACGTAATCAGCTATTTTTCTGATGTGCTGCCTCCTTTAGACTTGTTTTACCGACAAATTTCACTGCACTCTTGTATCTGGCGCTGTGGCTTAGCTGGTCAAAGCACCTGTCTTGTAAACAGGAGATCCTGGGTTCAAATCCCAGCAGTGCCTATGCCACAGGATGTGGGCACCGTTCACTTAAACATTTTACATATGTAAAAATGTGCATGCTGAACAGTGTGTAGCTGCACAAAAAGTGGAAATCTAAGAAGTGATGTGCATGCAATAGCGTCTTAAAACTAGGCTTTTTGTGGCTCTGTGGCGCAATGGATAGCGCATTGGACTTCTAGGTTGTGAATGGAGGTATTCAAAGGTTGTGGGTTCGAGTCCCACCAGAGTCGTGAATGTCCTCTTTTAGACTTTGTCCTCTTTTACACTTTGTATACAAAATCATCGAACCAGGGACAGTACCTGGCGCTGTGGCTTAGTTGGTCAAAGCGCCTGTCTAGTAAACAGGAGATCCTGGGTTCGAATCCCAGCAGTGCCTAATCTGTGTCTTCTAGGAGTAGTCATTCAAACTTTTCAGGTAAAACCGTCTCACCAGGAAAGACAATCTGGACTTCTCGGTTGCAAATGAAGGCTTTAAAAAGGTTGTTGGTTTTTGGGTCCCACCAGAGTCACAAATGCTATCCCTTTGCATAGACGTCTTTGCCAGACTGACATTTGCTTAAACTTTTCCAGCTTTTCCAGAAGCCAACGCAGCACTTGTTTCTTGTTTTCCTTATTGGGCACACCCAAGTCCGATCATTGAGTACGTTAATAATCAGTCAATTATTTGATTTACCAGTTTTAAATGAGAGAGACAATTAAAAACTATGCTGTGCAGATGCGCTTCAAGAATGCTTTGCAAGCCCCTGGCTTAGGCTCGAAATCTGCTACTACCTATTGATAAAGTCAAGCCTATGGATATTTGTAGAAACAAAGTCTTTACGGATATGAAGAATAATACATGGATATCTTTCTGGATTTTGCCCTTTCATGTCAGAAGAAAGCTCAGGAAACATTTTAGGCATGAGTATGGAGAGTGTAGGGCCAAAATGAAATGAGTTCAGACATTCCCTTGAGACCTGAAAGCCCCTCCTGTTTTGGAAACAATCCTCTTACCTCTAAGGGACCTCATCATGACGTAATCAGCTATTTTTCTGATGTGCTGCCTCCTTTAGACTTGTTTTACCGACAAATTTCACTGCACTCTTGTATCTGGCGCTGTGGCTTAGCTGGTCAAAGCACCTGTCTTGTAAACAGGAGATCCTGGGTTCAAATCCCAGCAGTGCCTATGCCACAGGATGTGGGCACCGTTCACTTAAACATTTTACATATGTAAAAATGTGCATGCTGAACAGTGTGTAGCTGCACAAAAAGTGGAAATCTAAGAAGTGATGTGCATGCAATAGCGTCTTAAAACTAGGCTTTTTGTGGCTCTGTGGCGCAATGGATAGCGCATTGGACTTCTAGGTTGTGAATGGAGGTATTCAAAGGTTGTGGGTTCGAGTCCCACCAGAGTCGTGAATGTCCTCTTTTAGACTTTGTCCTCTTTTACACTTTGTATACAAAATCATCGAACCAGGGACAGTACCTGGCGCTGTGGCTTAGTTGGTCAAAGCGCCTGTCTAGTAAACAGGAGATCCTGGGTTCGAATCCCAGCAGTGCCTAATCTGTGTCTTCTAGGAGTAGTCATTCAAACTTTTCAGGTGAAACCGTCTCAGCAGGAAAGACAATCTGGACTTCTCGGTTGCAAATGAAGGCTTTAAAAAGGTTGTTGGTTTTTGGGTCCCACCAGAGTCACAAATGCTATCCCTTTGCATAGACGTCTTTGCCAGACTGACATTTGCTTAAACTTTTCCAGCTTTTCCAGAAGCCAACGCAGCACTTGTTTCTTGTTTTCCTTATTGGGCACACCCAAGTCCGATCATTGAGTACGTTAATAATCAGTCAATTATTATGACCGCCGCTAGCGTAGCTAGCGAAAGCGGTCATATAGGGATTGTCAAAGTTTTTTTTTTTTTTTTTTTTTCGTCACCTTACTGAATTTTTCGTCAACGATACCAGGGACACCGAAGCACCGGGGAACATGAAATTTGGTGGGCATGTAGCCCCACTAGACTTCTAAGGAAAAATTTTGTTTGGTCCCCGGGGGCCACTCCCCCCCCGCGCTGGGCCCCCCCAAACCCAAAAAAATGCAGTTTTTCCTAAATAACTACCTGAACCGTGGCACCGAGGATGAAGAAATTTTTATGGTATGTTGGTCTACTAGACTTTTACGGAAAAATTTCGTTTGGTCCTCGGGGGCCACTTCCCCCCCCGCGCTGGGGCCCCCGTAAATTTTTCGTCAACGATACCAGGGACACTGAAGCACCGGGGAACATGAAATTTGGTGGCCATGTAGCCCCACTAGACTTCTACGGAAAAATTTCGTTTGGTCCCCGGGGGCCACTCCCCCCCCGCGCTGGGCCCCCCCAAACCCCAAAAAATGCAGTTTTTCCTAAATAACTACCTGAACCGTGGCACCAAGGATGAAGAAATTTTTATGGTATGTTGGTCTGCTAGACTTTTACGAAAAAATTTCGTTTGGTCCCCGGGGGCCACTCCCCCCCCCGCGCTGGGGCCCCCGTAAATTTTTCGTCAACGATACCAGGGACACCGAAGCACCGGGGAACATGAAATTTGGTGGGCATGTAGCCCCACTAGACTTCTAAGGAAAAATTTTGTTTGGTCCCCGGGGGCCACTCCCCCCCCGTGCTGGGCCCCCCCAAACCCAAAAAAATGCAGTTTTTCCTAAATAACTACCTGAACCGTGGCACCGAGGATGAAGAAATTTTATGGTATGTTGATCTACTAGACTTTTACAGAAAAATTTCGTTTGGTCCCCGGGGGCCACTCCCCCCCCCCCCCCCCCGCGCTGGGGCCCCCGTAAATTTTTCGTCAACGATACCAGGGACACCGAAGCACCGGGGAACATGAAATTTGGTGGGCATGTAGCCCCACTAGACTTCTAAGGAAAAATTTTGTTTGGTCCCGGGGAGTTTCGAAACTCCCCCCCCCCCCCCGCGCTGGGCCCCCCCAAACCCAAAAAAATGCAGTTTTTCCTAAATAACTACCTGAACCGTGGCACCGAGGATGAAGAAATTTTTATGGTATGTTGCTCTTAAGGGCCCACATCAACCTAGCCCATAATCACTCATTTGTGATTTGCGCCCCTCCCATAAAAAATGAAAATGCAATATTATTCTGCTTTAATCGCCCCTATCTTCAGTGGAGATGTTCAGAACCGCACCATATTTCATGTGTATGATTAACTTGACATCCTCTGGGGGTATCCTCTGCTAAGTTTCGTAGAATTTCATCCATGGGGGGGTATAAAATAAATTCATTTATGTGCACATTTAGTGACTGTACACTCATCGGCCTGTAGATGGTGCTGTTGAGCGAAGGGTTGCTGGTTTAGGATGATACTGTCACACACACACATGCAGGAATACAAACAAACGCAAGCATGCACACACACTGACATCCACACGCACAGACACACACCCATACACACACATACAAATCCACATGCACAGACACACACACACAAAAACACGCGCACACATGTACGCACACATACATACATGCACAGACACACACACACACACACACAGACACACACATACACAAACACACACACATACACACACACACACACACACACACAGACAGACATGCACATACTACTACTTTTTTTAGGTATATACATAAACACGCAATACAGCCAAATTACTCCACGTCATTTATTTTTGTGGAAAGCCAGTGCAGGCCTGAGCGGCGGTCATATTTTGTACCGCGATGCGGTACATCTAGTTTGATTCACCTGTTTTAAATGAGAGAGACAATTAAAAACTATGCTGTGCAGATGCGCTTCAAGAATGCTTTGCAAGCCCCTGGCTTAGGCTCGAAATCTGCTACTACCTATTGATAAAGTCAAGCCTATGGATATTTGTAGAAACAAAGTCTTTACGGATATGAAGAATAATGCATTTATATCTTTCTGGATTTTGCCCTTTCATGTCAGAAGAAAGCTCAGGAAACATTTTAGGCATGAGTATGGAGAGTGTAGGGCCAAAATGAAATGAGTTCAGACATTCCCTTGAGACCTGAAAGCCCCTCATGTTTTGGAAACAATCCTCTTACCTCTAAGGGACCTCTTTCATGACGTAATCAGCTATTTTCCTGATGTGCTGCCTCTTTTAGACTTGTTTTACAGACAAATTTCATTGCACTTTTGTAACTGGCGCTGTGGCTTAGCTGGTCAAAGCGCCTGTCTCGTAAACAGGAGATCCTGGGTTCAAATCCCAGCAGTGCCTATGCCACAGGATGTGGGCACCGCTCACTTTGATTTACCAGTTTTAAATGAGAGAGACAATTAAAAACTATGCTGTGCAGATGCGCTTCAAGAATGCTTTGCAAGCCCCTGGCTTAGGCTCGAAATCTGCTACTACCTATTGATAAAGTCAAGCCTATGGATATTTGTAGAAACAAAGTCTTTACGGATATGAAGAATAATACATGGATATCTTTCTGGATTTTGCCCTTTCATGTCAGAAGAAAGCTCAGGAAACATTTTAGGCATGAGTATGGAGAGTGTAGGGCCAAAATGAAATGAGTTCAGACATTCCCTTGAGACCTGAAAGCCCCTCCTGTTTTGGAAACAATCCTCTTACCTCTAAGGGACCTCTTTCATGACGTAATCAGCTATTTTCCTTATGTGCTGCCTCCTTTAGACTTGTTTTACCGACAAATTTCACTGCACTCTTGTATCTGGCGCTGTGGCTTAGCTGGTCAAAGCGCCTGTCTTGTAAACAGGAGATCCTGGGTTCAAATCCCAGCAGTGCCTATGCCACAGGATGTGGGCACCGTTCACTTAAACATTTTACATATGTAAAAATGTGCATGCTGAACAGTGTGTAGCTGCACAAAAAGTGGAAATCTAAGAAGTGATGTGCATGCAATAGCGTCTTAAAACTAGGCTTTTTTGTGGCTCTGTGGCGCAATGGATAGCGCATTGGACTTCTAGGTTGTGAATGGAGGTATTCAAAGGTTGTGGGTTCGAGTCCCACAAGAGTCGTGAATGTCCTCTTTTAGACTTTGTCCTCTTTTACACTTTGTATACAAAATCATCGAACCAGGGACTGTACCTGGCGCTGTGGCTTAGTTGGTCAAAGCGCCTGTCTAGTAAACAGGAGATCCTGGGTTCGAATCCCAGCAGTGCCTAATCTGTGTCTTCTAGGAGTAGTCATTCAAACTTTTCAGGTGGAACCGTCTCAGCAGTAAAGACAATCTGGACTTCTCGGTTGCAAATGAAGGCTTTAAAAAGGTTGTTGGCTTTTGGGTCCCACCAGAGTCACAAATGCTATCCCTTTGCATAGACGTCTTTGCCAGACTGACATTTGCTTAAACTTTTCCAGCTTTTTCAGAAGCCAACGCAGCACTTGTTTCTTGTTTTCCTTATTGGGCACACCCAAGTCCGATCATTGAGTACGTTAATAATCAGTCAATTATTTGATTCACCTGTTTTAAATGAGAGAGACAATTAAAAACTATGCTGTGCAGATGCGCTTCAAGAATGCTTTGCAAGCCCCTGGCTTAGGCTCGAAATCTGCTACTACCTATTGATAAAGTCAAGCCTATGGATATTTGTAGAAACAAAGTCTTTACGGATATGAAGAATAATACATGGATATCTTTCTGGATGTTGCCCTTTCATGTCAGAAGAAAGCTCAGGAAACATTTTAGGCATGAGTATGGAGAGTGTAGGGCCAAAATGAAATGAGTTCAGACATTCCCTTGAGACCTGAAAGCCCCTCCTGTTTTGGAAACAATCCTCTTACCTCTAAGGGACCTCATCATGACGTAATCAGCTATTTTTCTGATGTGCTGCCTCCTTTAGACTTGTTTTACCGACAAATTTCACTGCACTCTTGTATCTGGCGCTGTGGCTTAGCTGGTCAAAGCGCCTGTCTTGTAATCAGGAGATCCTGGGTTCAAATCCCAGCAGTGCCTATGCCACAGGATGTGGGCACCGTTCACTTAAACATTTTACATATGTAAAAATGTGCATGCTGAACAGTGTGTAGCTGCACAAAAAGTGGAAATCTAAGAAGTGCTGTGCATGCAATAGCGTCTTAAAACTAGGCTTTTTGTGGCTCTGTGGCGCAATGGATAGCGCATTGGACTTCTAGGTTGTGAATGGAGGTATTCAAAGGTTGTGGGTTCGAGTCCCACCAGAGTCGTGAATGTCCTCTTTTAGACTTTGTCCTCTTTTACACTTTGTATACAAAATCATCGAACCAGGGACAGTACCTGGCGCTGTGGCTTAGTTGGTCAAAGCGCCTGTCTAGTAAACAGGAGATCCTGGGTTCGAATCCCAGCAGTGCCTAATCTGTGTCTTCTAGGAGTAGTCATTCAAACTTTTCAGGTGAAACCGTCTCAGCAGGAAAGACAATCTGGACTTCTCGGTTGCAAATGAAGGCTTTAAAAAGGTTGTTGGTTTTTGGGTCCCACCAGAGTCACAAATGCTATCCCTTTGCATAGACGTCTTTGCCAGACTGACATTTGCTTAAACTTTTCCAGCTTTTCCAGAAGCCAACGCAGCACTTGTTTCTTGTTTTCCTTATTGGGCACACCCAAGTCCGATCATTGAGTACGTTAATAATCAGTCAATTATTATGACCGCCGCTAGCGTAGCTAGCGAAAGCGGTCATATAGGGATTGTCAAAGTTTTTTTGTTTTTGTTTTTTCGTCACCTTACTGAATTTTTCGTCAACGATACCAGGGACACCGAAGCACCGGGGAACATGAAATTTGGTGGGCATGTAGCCCCACTAGACTTCTAAGGAAAAATTTTGTTTGGTCCCCGGGGGCCACTCCCCCCCCGCGCTGGGCCCCCCCAAACCCAAAAAAATGCAGTTTTTCCTAAATAACTACCTGAACCGTGGCACCGAGGATGAAGAAATTTTTATGGTATGTTGGTCTACTAGACTTTTACGGAAAAATTTCGTTTGGTCCTCGGGGGCCACTTCCCCCCCCGCGCTGGGGCCCCCGTAAATTTTTCGTCAACGATACCAGGGACACTGAAGCACCGGGGAACATGAAATTTGGTGGCCATGTAGCCCCACTAGACTTCTACGGAAAAATTTCGTTTGGTCCCCGGGGGCCACTCCCCCCCCGCGCTGGGCCCCCCCAAACCCCAAAAAATGCAGTTTTTCCTAAATAACTACCTGAACCGTGGCACCAAGGATGAAGAAATTTTTATGGTATGTTGGTCTGCTAGACTTTTACGAAAAAATTTCGTTTGGTCCCCGGGGGCCACTCCCCCCCCCGCGCTGGGGCCCCCGTAAATTTTTCGTCAACGATACCAGGGACACCGAAGCACCGGGGAACATGAAATTTGGTGGGCATGTAGCCCCACTAGACTTCTAAGGAAAAATTTTGTTTGGTCCCCGGGGGCCACTCCCCCCCCCGTGCTGGGCCCCCCCAAACCCAAAAAAATGCAGTTTTTCCTAAATAACTACCTGAACCGTGGCACCGAGGATGAAGAAATTTTATGGTATGTTGATCTACTAGACTTTTACAGAAAAATTTCGTTTGGTCCCCGGGGGCCACTCCCCCCCCCCCCCCCCCCGCGCTGGGGCCCCCGTAAATTTTTCGTCAACGATACCAGGGACACCGAAGCACCGGGGAACATGAAATTTGGTGGGCATGTAGCCCCACTACACTTCTACGGAAAAATTTCGTTTGGTCCTCGGGGGCCACTCCCCCCCCGCGCTGGGCCCCCCCCAAACCCAAAAAAATGCAGTTTTTCCTAAATAACTACCTGAACCGTGGCACCAAGGATGAAGAAATTTTTATGGTATGTTGGTCTACTAGACTTTTACGGAAAAATTTTGTTTGGTCCCCGGGGGCCACTCCCCCCCCCGCGCTGGGGCCCCCGTAAATTTTTCGTCAACGATACCAGGGACACCGAAGCACCGGGGAACATGAAATTTGGTGGGCATGTAGCCCCACTAGACTTCTAAGGAAAAATTTTGTTTGGTCCCGGGGAGTTTCGAAACTCCCCCCCCCCCCGCGCTGGGCCCCCCCAAACCCAAAAAAATGCAGTTTTTCCTAAATAACTACCTGAACCGTGGCACCGAGGATGAAGAAATTTTTATGGTATGTTGCTCTTAAGGGCCCACATCAACCTAGCCCATAATCACTCATTTGTGATTTGCGCCCCTCCCATAAAAAATGAAAATGCAATATTATTCTGCTTTAATCGCCCCTATCTTCAGTGGAGATGTTCAGAACCGCACCATATTTCATGTGTATGATTAACTTGACATCCTCTGGGGGTATCCTCTGCTAAGTTTCGTAGAATTTCATCCATGGGGGGGTATAAAATAAATTCATTTATGTGCACATTTAGTGACTGTACACTCATCGGCCTGTAGATGGTGCTGTTGAGCGAAGGGTTGCTGGTTTAGGATGATACTGTCACACACACACATGCAGGAATACAAACAAACGCAAGCATGCACACACACTGACATCCACACGCACAGACACACACCCATACACACACATACAAATCCACATGCACAGACACACACACACAAAAACACGCGCACACATGTACGCACACATACATACATGCACAGACACACACACACACACACACAGACACACACATACACAAACACACACACATACACACACACACACACACACACAGACAGACATGCACATACTACTACTTTTTTTAGGTATATACATAAACACGCAATACAGCCAAATTACTCCACGTCATTTATTTTTGTGGAAAGCCAGTGCAGGCCTGAGCGGCGGTCATATTTTGTACCGCGATGCGGTACATCTAGTTTGATTCACCTGTTTTAAATGAGAGAGACAATTAAAAACTATGCTGTGCAGATGCGCTTCAAGAATGCTTTGCAAGCCCCTGGCTTAGGCTCGAAATCTGCTACTACCTATTGATAAAGTCAAGCCTATGGATATTTGTAGAAACAAAGTCTTTACGGATATGAAGAATAATGCATTTATATCTTTCTGGATTTTGCCCTTTCATGTCAGAAGAAAGCTCAGGAAACATTTTAGGCATGAGTATGGAGAGTGTAGGGCCAAAATGAAATGAGTTCAGACATTCCCTTGAGACCTGAAAGCCCCTCATGTTTTGGAAACAATCCTCTTACCTCTAAGGGACCTCTTTCATGACGTAATCAGCTATTTTCCTGATGTGCTGCCTCTTTTAGACTTGTTTTACAGACAAATTTCATTGCACTTTTGTAACTGGCGCTGTGGCTTAGCTGGTCAAAGCGCCTGTCTCGTAAACAGGAGATCCTGGGTTCAAATCCCAGCAGTGCCTATGCCACAGGATGTGGGCACCGCTCACTTAAACATTTTACATATGTAAAAATGTGCATGCTGAACAGTGTGTAGCTGCACAAAAAGTGGAAATCTAAGAAGTGATGTGCATGCAATAGCGTCTTAAAACTAGGCTTTTTGTGGCTCTGTGGAGCAATGGATAGCGCATTGGACTTCTAGGTTGTGAATGGAGGTATTCAAAGGTTGTGGGTTCGAGTCCCACCAGAGTCGTGAATGTCCTCTTTTAGACTTTGTCCTTTTTTACACTTTGTATACAAAATCATCGAACCAGGGACAGTACCTGGCGCTGTGGCTTAGTTGGTCAAAGTGCCTGTCTAGTAAACAGGAGATCCTGGGTTTGAATCCCAGCAGTGCCTAATCTGTGTCTTCTAGGAGTAGTCATTCAAACTTTTCAGGTGGAACCGTCTCAGCAGGAAAGACAATCTGGACTTCTCGGTTGCAAATGAAGGCTTTAAAAAGGTTGTTGGCTTTTGGGTCCCACCAGAGTCACAAATGCTATCCCTTTGCATAGACGTCTTTGCCAGACTGACATTTGCTTAAACTTTTCCAGCTTTTTCAGAAGCCAACGCAGCACTTGTTTCTTGTTTTCCTTATTGGGCACACCCAAGTCCGATCATTGAGTACGTTTATAATCAGTCAATTATTTGATTCACCTGTTTTAAATGAGAGAGACAATAAAAACTATGCTGTGCAGATGCGCTTCAAGAATGCTTTGCAAGCCCCTGGCTTAGGCTCGAAATCTGCTACTACCTATTGATAAAGTCAAGCCTATGGATATTTGTAGAAACAAAGTCTTTACGGATATGAAGAATAATACATGGATATCTTTCTGGATTTTGCCCTTTCATGTCAGAAGAAAGCTCAGGAAACATTTTAGGCATGAGTATGGAGAGTGTAGGGCCAAAATGAAATGAGTTCAGACATTCCCTTGAGACCTGAAAGCCCCTCCTGTTTTGGAAACAATCCTCTTACCTCTAAGGGACCTCTTTCATGACGTAATCAGCTATTTTCCTGATGTGCTGCCTCCTTTAGACTTGTTTTACCGACAAATTTCACTGCACTCTTGTATCTGGCGCTGTGGCTTAGCTGGTCAAAGCGCCTGTCTTGTAAACAGGAGATCCTGGGTTCAAATCCCAGCAGTGCCTATGCCACAGGATGTGGGCACCGTTCACTTAAACATTTTACATATGTAAAAATGTGCATGCTGAACAGTGTATAGATGCACAAAAAGTGGAAATCTAAGAAGTGATGTGCATGCAATAGCGTCTTAAAACTAGGCTTTTTGTGGCTCTGTGGCGCAATGGATAGCGCATTGGACTTCTAGGTTGTGAATGGAGGTATTCAAAGGTTGTGGGTTCGAGTCCCACCAGAGTCGTGAATGTCCTCTTTTAGACTTTGTCCTCTTTTACACTTTGTAAACAAAATCATCGAACCAGGGACTGTACCTGGCGCTGTGGCTTAGTTGGTCAAAGTGCCTGTCTAGTAAACAGGAGATCCTGGGTTCGAATCCCAGCAGTGCCTAATCTGTGTCTTCTAGGAGTAGTCATTCAAACTTTTCAGGTGGAACCGTCTCAGCAGGAAAGACAATCTGGACTTCTCGGTTGCAAATGAAGGCTTTAAAAGGGTTGTTGGCTTTTGGGTCCCACCAGAGTCACAAATGCTATCCCTTTGCATAGACGTCTTTGCCAGACTGACATTTGCTTAAACTTTTCCAGCTTTTTCAGAAGCCAACGCAGCACTTGTTTCTTGTTTTCCTTATTGGGCACACCCAAGTCCGATCATTGAGTATGTTAATAATCAGTCAATTATTTGATTCACCTGTTTTAAATGAGAGAGACAATTAAAAACTATGCTGTGCAGATGCGCTTCAAGAATGCTTTGCAAGCCCCTGGCTTAGGCTCGAAATCTGCTACTACCTATTGATAAAGTCAAGCCTATGGATATTTGTAGAAACAAAGTCTTTACGGATATGAAGAATAATACATGGATATCTTTCTGGATTTTGCCCTTTCATGTCAGAAGAAAGCTCAGGAAACATTTTAGGCATGAGTATGGAGAGTGTAGGGCCAAAATGAAATGAGTTCAGACATTCCCTTGAGACCTGAAAGCCCCTCCTGTTTTGGAAACAATCCTCTTACCTCTAAGGGACCTCTTTCATGACGTAATCAGCTATTTTCCTGATGTGCTGCCTCCTTTAGACTTGTTTTACCGACAAATTTCACTGCACTCTTGTATCTGGCGCTGTGGCTTAGCTGGTCAAAGCGCCTGTCTTGTAAACAGGAGATCCTGGGTTCAAATCCCAGCAGTGCCTATGCCACAGGATGTGGGCACCGTTCACTTAAACATTTTACATATGTAAAAATGTGCATGCTGAACAGTGTGTAGCTGCACAAAAAGTGGAAATCTAAGAAGTGATGTGCATGCAATAGCGTCTTAAAACTAGGCTTTTTGTGGCTCTGTGGCGCAATGGATAGTGCATTGGACTTCTAGGTTGTGAATGGAGGTATTCAAAGGTTGTGGGTTCGAGTCCCACCAGAGTCGTGAATGTCCTCTTTTAGACTTTGTCCTCTTTTACACTTTGTATACAAAATCATCGAACCAGGGACAGTACCTGGCGCTGTGGCTTAGTTGGTCAAAGCGCCTGTCTAGTAAACAGGAGATCCTGGGTTCGAATCCCAGCAGTGCCTAATCTGTGTCTTCTAGGAGTAGTCATTCAAACTTTTCAGGTGAAACCGTCTCAGCAGGAAAGACAATCTGGACTTCTCGGTTGCAAATGAAGGCTTTAAAAAGGTTGTTGGTTTTTGGGTCCCACCAGAGTCACAAATGCTATCCCTTTGCATAGACGTCTTTGCCAGACTGACATTTGCTTAAACTTTTCCAGCTTTTCCAGAAGCCAACGCAGCACTTGTTTCTTGTTTTCCTTATTGGGCACACCCAAGTCCGATCATTGAGTACGTTAATAATCAGTCAATTATTATGACCGCCGCTAGCGTAGCTAGCGAAAGCGGTCATATAGGGATTTTCAAAGTTTTTTTTTTTTTTTTTTTTTGTCACCTTACTGAATTTTTCGTCAACGATACCAGGGACACCGAAGCACCGGGGAACATGAAATTTGGTGGGCATGTAGCCCCACTAGACTTCTAAGGAAAAATTTCGTTTGGTCCCCGGGGGCCACTCCCCCCCCGCGCTGGGCCCCCCCAAACCCAAAAAAATGCAGTTTTTCCTAAATAACTACCTGAACCGTGGCACCGAGGATGAAGAAATTTTTATGGTATGTTGGTCTACTAGACTTTTACGGAAAAATTTCGTTTGGTCCTCGGGGGCCACTCCCCCCCCCCGCGCTGGGGCCCCCGTAAATTTTTCGTCAACGATACCAGGGACACCGAAGCACCGGGGAACATGAAATTTGGTGGCCATGTAGCCCCACTAGACTTCTAAGGAAAAATTTCGTTTGGTCCCCGGGGACCACTCCCCCCCCGCGCTGGGCCCCCGCAAACCCCAAAAAATGCAGTTTTTCCTAAATAACTACCTGAACCGTGGCACCGAGGATGAAGAAATTTTTATGGTATGTTGGTCTACTAGACTTTTACGGAAAAATTTCGTTTGGTCCCTGGGGGCCACTCCCCCCCCCGCGCTGGGGCCCCCGTAAATTTTTCGTCAACGATACCAGGGACACTGAAACACCGGGGAACATGAAATTTGGTGGGCATGTAGCCCCACTAGACTTCTACGGAAAAATTTCGTTTGGTCCCCGGGGGCCACTCCCCCCCCGCGCTGGGCCCCCCCAAACCCCAAAAAATGCAGTTTTTCCTAAATAACTACCTGAACCGTGGCACCAAGGATGAAGAAATTTTTATGGTATGTTGGTCTGCTAGACTTTTACGAAAAAATTTCGTTTGGTCCCCGGGGGCCACTCCCCCCCCCGCGCTGGGGCCCCCGTAAATTTTTCGTCAACGATACCAGGGACACCGAAGCACCGGGGAACATGAAATTTGGTGGGCATGTAGCCCCACTACACTTCTACGGAAAAATTTCGTTTGGTCCCCGGGGGCCACTCCCCCCCCCGCGCTGGGCCCCCCCCAAACCCAAAAAAATGCAGTTTTTCCTAAATAACTACCTGAACCGTGGCACCGAGGATGAAGAAATTTTTATGGTATGTTGGTCTACTAGACTTTTACGGAAAAATTTTGTTTGGTCCCCGGGGGCCACTCCCCCCCCCCGCGCTGGGGCCCCCGTAAATTTTTCGTCAACGATACCAGGGACACAACGAAGCACCGGGGAACATGAAATTTGGTGGGCATGTAGCCCCACTAGACTTCTAAGGAAAAATTTTGTTTGGTCCCCGGGGGCCACTCCCCCCCCCGCGCTGGGCCCCCCCAAACCCAAAAAAATGCAGTTTTTCCTAAATAACTACCTGAACCGTGGCACCGAGGATGAAGAAATTTTTATGGTATGTTGCTCTTAAGGGCCCACATCAACCTAGCCCATAATCACTCATTTGTGATTTGCGCCCCTCCCATAAAAAATGAAAATGCAATATTATTCTGCTTTAATCGCCCCTATCTTCAGTGGAGATGTTCAGAACCGCACCATATTTCATGTGTATGATTAACTTGACATCCTCTGGGGGTATCCTCTGCTAAGTTTCGTAGAATTTCATCCATGGGGGGGTATAAAATAAATTCATTTATGTGCACATTTAGTGACTGTACACTCATCGGCCTGTAGATGGTGCTGTTGAGCGAAGGGTTGCTGGTTTAGGATGATACTGTCACACACACACATGCAGGAATACAAACAAACGCAAGCATGCACACACACTGATATCCACACGCACAGACACACACCCATACACACACATACAAATCCACATGGACAGACACACACACACAAACACACACGCGCACACATGTACGCACACATACATACATGCACAGACACACACACACACACACACACACACACACAGACACACACATACACAAACACACACACACACACACACACACACACACACACAGACAGACATGCACATACTACTACTTTTTTTAGGTATATACATAAACACGCAATACAGCCAAATTACTCCACGTCATTTATTTTTGTGGAAAGCCAGTGCAGGCCTGAGCGGCGGTCATATTTTGTACCGCGATGCGGTACATCTAGTTTGATTCACCTGTTTTAAATGAGAGAGACAATTAAAAACTATGCTGTGCAGATGCGCTTCAAGAATGCTTTGCAAGCCCCTGGCTTAGGCTCGAAATCTGCTACTACCTATTGATAAAGTCAAGCCTATGGATATTTGTAGAAACAAAGTCTTTACGGATATGAAGAATAATGCATTTATATCTTTCTGGATTTTGCCCTTTCATGTCAGAAGAAAGCTCAGGAAACATTTTAGGCATGAGTATGGAGAGTGTAGGGCCAAAATGAAATGAGTTCAGACATTCCCTTGAGACCTGAAAGCCCCTCATGTTTTGGAAACAATCCTCTTACCTCTAAGGGACCTCTTTCATGACGTAATCAGCTATTTTCCTGATGTGCTGCCTCTTTTAGACTTGTTTTACAGACAAATTTCATTGCACTTTTGTAACTGGCGCTGTGGCTTAGCTGGTCAAAGCGCCTGTCTCGTAAACAGGAGATCCTGGGTTCAAATCCCAGCAGTGCCTATGCCACAGGATGTGGGCACCGCTCACTTTGATTTACCAGTTTTAAATGAGAGAGACAATTAAAAACTATGCTGTGCAGATGCGCTTCAAGAATGCTTTGCAAGCCCCTGGCTTAGGCTCGAAATCTGCTACTACCTATTGATAAAGTCAAGCCTATGGATATTTGTAGAAACAAAGTCTTTACGGATATGAAGAATAATACATGGATATCTTTCTGGATTTTGCCCTTTCATGTCAGAAGAAAGCTCAGGAAACATTTTAGGCATGAGTATGGAGAGTGTAGGGCCAAAATGAAATGAGTTCAGACATTCCCTTGAGACCTGAAAGCCCCTCCTGTTTTGGAAACAATCCTCTTACCTCTAAGGGACCTCTTTCATGACGTAATCAGCTATTTTCCTTATGTGCTGCCTCCTTTAGACTTGTTTTACCGACAAATTTCACTGCACTCTTGTATCTGGCGCTGTGGCTTAGCTGGTCAAAGCGCCTGTCTTGTAAACAGGAGATCCTGGGTTCAAATCCCAGCAGTGCCTATGCCACAGGATGTGGGCACCGTTCACTTAAACATTTTACATATGTAAAAATGTGCATGCTGAACAGTGTGTAGCTGCACAAAAAGTGGAAATCTAAGAAGTGATGTGCATGCAATAGCGTCTTAAAACTAGGCTTTTTTGTGGCTCTGTGGCGCAATGGATAGCGCATTGGACTTCTAGGTTGTAAATGGAGGTATTCAAAGGTTGTGGGTTCGAGTCCCACCAGAGTCGTGAATGTCCTCTTTTAGACTTTGTCCTCTTTTACACTTTGTATACAAAATCATCGAACCAGGGACTGTACCTGGCGCTGTGGCTTAGTTGGTCAAAGCGCCTGTCTAGTAAACAGGAGATCCTGGGTTCGAATCCCAGCAGTGCCTAATCTGTGTCTTCTAGGAGTAGTCATTCAAACTTTTCAGGTGGAACCGTCTCAGCAGTAAAGACAATCTGGACTTCTCGGTTGCAAATGAAGGCTTTAAAAAGGTTGTTGGCTTTTGGGTCCCACCAGAGTCACAAATGCTATCCCTTTGCATAGACGTCTTTGCCAGACTGACATTTGCTTAAACTTTTCCAGCTTTTTCAGAAGCCAACGCAGCACTTGTTTCTTGTTTTCCTTATTGGGCACACCCAAGTCCGATCATTGAGTACGTTAATAATCAGTCAATTATTTGATTCACCTGTTTTAAATGAGAGAGACAATTAAAAACTATGCTGTGCAGATGCGCTTCAAGAATGCTTTGCAAGCCCCTGGCTTAGGCTCGAAATCTGCTACTACCTATTGATAAAGTCAAGCCTATGGATATTTGTAGAAACAAAGTCTTTACGGATATGAAGAATAATGCATTTATATCTTTCTGGATTTTGCCCTTTCATGTCAGAAGAAAGCTCAGGAAACATTTTAGGCATGAGTATGGAGAGTGTAGGGCCAAAATGAAATGAGTTCAGACATTCCCTTGAGACCTGAAAGCCCCTCATGTTTTGGAAACAATCCTCTTACCTCTAAGGGACCTCTTTCATGACGTAATCAGCTATTTTCCTGATGTGCTGCCTCTTTTAGACTTGTTTTACAGACAAATTTCATTGCACTTTTGTAACTGGCGCTGTGGCTTAGCTGGTCAAAGCGCCTGTCTCGTAAACAGGAGATCCTGGGTTCAAATCCCAGCAGTGCCTATGCCACAGGATGTGGGCACCGCTCACTTTGATTTACCAGTTTTAAATGAGAGAGACAATTAAAAACTATGCTGTGCAGATGCGCTTCAAGAATGCTTTGCAAGCCCCTGGCTTAGGCTCGAAATCTGCTACTACCTATTGATAAAGTCAAGCCTATGGATATTTGTAGAAACAAAGTCTTTACGGATATGAAGAATAATACATGGATATCTTTCTGGATTTTGCCCTTTCATGTCAGAAGAAAGCTCAGGAAACATTTTAGGCATGAGTATGGAGAGTGTAGGGCCAAAATGAAATGAGTTCAGACATTCCCTTGAGACCTGAAAGCCCCTCCTGTTTTGGAAACAATCCTCTTACCTCTAAGGGACCTCTTTCATGACGTAATCAGCTATTTTCCTGATGTGCTGCCTCCTTTAGACTTGTTTTACCGACAAATTTCACTGCACTCTTGTATCTGGCGCTGTGGCTTAGCTGGTCAAAGCGCCTGTCTTGTAAACAGGAGATCCTGGGTTCAAATCCCAGCAGTGCCTATGCCACAGGATGTGGGCACCGTTCACTTAAACATTTTACATATGTAAAAATGTGCATGCTGAACAGTGTGTAGCTGCACAAAAAGTGGAAATCTAAGAAGTGATGTGCATGCAATAGCGTCTTAAAACTAGGCTTTTTTGTGGCTCTGTGGCGCAATGGATAGCGCATTGGACTTCTAGGTTGTGAATGGAGGTATTCAAAGGTTGTGGGTTCGAGTCCCACCAGAGTCGTGAATGTCCTCTTTTAGACTTTGTCCTCTTTTACACTTTGTATACAAAATCATCGAACCAGGGACTGTACCTGGCGCTGTGGCTTAGTTGGTCAAAGCGCCTGTCTAGTAAACAGGAGATCCTGGGTTCGAATCCCAGCAGTGCCTAATCTGTGTCTTCTAGGAGTAGTCATTCAAACTTTTCAGGTGGAACCGTCTCAGCAGTAAAGACAATCTGGACTTCTCGGTTGCAAATGAAGGCTTTAAAAAGGTTGTTGGCTTTTGGGTCCCACCAGAGTCACAAATGCTATCCCTTTGCATAGACGTCTTTGCCAGACTGACATTTGCTTAAACTTTTCCAGCTTTTTCAGAAGCCAACGCAGCACTTGTTTCTTGTTTTCCTTATTGGGCACACCCAAGTCCGATCATTGAGTACGTTAATAATCAGTCAATTATTTGATTCACCTGTTTTAAATGAGAGAGACAATTAAAAACTATGCTGTGCAGATGCGCTTCAAGAATGCTTTGCAAGCCCCTGGCTTAGGCTCGAAATCTGCTACTACCTATTGATAAAGTCAAGCCTATGGATATTTGTAGAAACAAAGTCTTTACGGATATGAAGAATAATGCATGGATATCTTTCTGGATTTTGCCCTTTCATGTCAGAAGAAAGCTCAGGAAACATTTTAGGCATGAGTATGGAGAGTGTAGGGCCAAAATGAAATGAGTTCAGACATTCCCTTGAGACCTGAAAGCCCCTCCTGTTTTGGAAACAATCCTCTTACCTCTAAGGGACCTCATCATGACGTAATCAGCTATTTTCCTGATGTGCTGCCTCCTTTAGACTTGTTTTACCGACAAATTTCACTGCACTCTTGTATCTGGCGCTGTGGCTTAGCTGGTCAAAGCGCCTGTCTTGTAAACAGGAGATCCTGGGTTCAAATCCCAGCAGTGCCTATGCCACAGGATGTGGGCACCGTTCACTTAAACATTTTACATATGTAAAAATGTGCATGCTGAACAGTGTGTAGCTGCACAAAAAGTAGAAATCTAAGAAGTGCTGTGCATGCAATAGCGTCTTAAAACTAGGCTTTATGTGGCTCTGTGGCGCAATGGATAGCGCATTGGACTTCTAGGTTGTGAATGGAGGTATTCAAAGGTTGTGGGTTCGAGTCCCACCAGAGTCGTGAATGTCCTCTTTTAGACTTTGTCCTCTTTTACACTTTGTATACAAAATCATCGAACCAGGGACAGTACCTGGCGCTGTGGCTTAGTTGGTCAAAGCGCCTGTCTAGTAAACAGGAGATCCTGGGTTCGAATCCCAGCAGTGCCTAATCTGTGTCTTCTAGGAGTAGTCATTCAAACTTTTCAGGTGAAACCGTCTCAGCAGGAAAGACAATCTGGACTTCTCGGTTGCAAATGAAGGCTTTAAAAAGGTTGTTGGTTTTTGGGTCCCACCAGAGTCACAAATGCTATCCCTTTGCATAGACGTCTTTGCCAGACTGACATTTGCTTAAACTTTTCCAACTTTTCCAGAAGCCAACGCAGCACTTGTTTCTTGTTTTCCTTATTGGGCACACCCAAGTCCGATCATTGAGTACGTTAATAATCAGTCAATTATTTGATTTACCAGTTTTAAATGAGAGAGACAATTAAAAACTATGCTGTGCAGATGCGCTTCAAGAATGCTTTGCAAGCCCCTGGCTTAGGCTCGAAATCTGCTACTACCTATTGATAAAGTCAAGCCTATGGATATTTGTAGAAACAAAGTCTTTATGGATATGAAGAATAATACATGGATATCTTTCTGGATTTTGCCCTTTCATGTCAGAAGAAAGCTCAGGAAACATTTTAGGCATGAGTATGGAGAGTGTAGGGCCAAAATGAAATGAGTTCAGACATTCCCTTGAGACCTGAAAGCCCCTCCTGTTTTGGAAACAATCCTCTTACCTCTAAGGGACCTCTTTCATGACGTAATCAGCTATTTTCCTGATGTGCTGCCTCCTTTAGACTTGTTTTACCGACAAATTTCACTGCACTCTTGTATCTGGCGCTGTGGCTTAGCTGGTCAAAGCGCCTGTCTTGTAAACAGGAGATCCTGGGTTCAAATCCCAGCAGTGCCTATGCCACAGGATGTGGGCACCGCTCACTTAAACATTTTACATTATGTAAAAATGTGCATGCTGAACAGTGTGTAGCTGCACAAAAAGTGGAAATCTAAGAAGTGATGTGCATGTAATAGCGTCTTCAAACTAGGCTTTTTGTGGCTCTGTGGCGCAATGGATAGCGCATTGGACTTCTAGGTTGTGAATGGAGGTATTCAAAGGTTGTGGGTTCGAGTCCCACCAGAGTCGTGAATGTCCTCTTTTAGACTTTGTCCTCTTTTACACTTTGTATACAAAATCATCGAACCAGGGACTGTACCTGGCGCTGTGGCTTAGTTGGTCAAAGTGCCTGTCTAGTAAACAGGAGATCCTGGGTTCGAATCCCAGCAGTGCCTAATCTGTGTCTTCTAGGAGTAGTCATTCAAACTTTTCAGGTGGAACCGTCTCAGCAGTAAAGACAATCTGGACTTCTCGGTTGCAAATGAAGGCTTTAAAAAGGTTGTTGGCTTTTGGGTCCCACCAGAGTCACAAATGCTATCCCTTTGCATAGACGTCTTTGCCAGACTGACATTTGCTTAAACTTTTCCAGCTTTTTCAGAAGCCAACGCAGCACTTGTTTCTTGTTTTCCTTATTGGGCACACCCAAGTCCGATCATTGAGTACGTTAATAATCAGTCAATTATTTGATTTACCAGTTTTAAATGAGAGAGACAATTAAAAACTATGCTGTGCAGATGCGCTTCAAGAATGCTTTGCAAGCCCCTGGCTTAGGCTCGAAATCTGCTACTACCTATTGATAAAGTCAAGCCTATGGATATTTGTAGAAACAAAGTCTTTACGGATATGAAGAATAATACATGGATATCTTTCTGGATTTTGCCCTTTCATGTCAGAAGAAAGCTCAGGAAACATTTTAGGCATGAGTATGGAGAGTGTAGGGCCAAAATGAAATGAGTTCAGACATTCCCTTTAGACCTGAAAGCCCCTCCTGTTTTGGAAACAATCCTCTTACCTCTAAGGGACCTCTTTCATGATGTAATCAGCTATTTTCCTGATGTGCTGCCTCCTTTAGACTTGTTTTACCGGCAAATTTCACTGCACTCTTGTATCTGGCGCTGTGGCTTAGCTGGTCAAAGCGCCTGTCTTGTAAACAGGAGATCCTGGGTTCAAATCCCAGCAGTGCCTATGCCACAGGATGTGGGCACCGCTCACTTAAACATTTTACATTATGTAAAAATGTGCATGCTGAACAGTGTGCAGCTGCACAAAAAGTGGAAATCTAAGAAGTGATGTGCATGCAATAGCGTCTTAAAACTAGACTTTTTGTGGCTCTGTGGCGCAATGGATAGCGCATTGGACTTCTAGGTTGTGAATGGAGGTATTAAGGGGTTGTGGGTTCGAGTCCCACCAGAGTCATGAATGTCCTCTTTTAGACTTTGTCCTCTTTTACACTTTGTATACAAAATCATCGAACCAGGGACTGTACCTGGCGCTGTGGCTTAGTTGGTCAAAGTGCCTGTCTAGTAAACAGGAGATCCTGGGTTCGAATCCCAGCAGTGCCTAATCTGTGTCTTCTAGGAGTAGTCATTCAAACTTTTCAGGTGGAACCGTCTCAGCAGTAAAGACAATCTGGACTTCTCGGTTGCAAATGAAGGCTTTAAAAAGGTTGTTGGCTTTTGGGTCCCACCAGAGTCACAAATGCTATCCCTTTGCATAGACGTCTTTGCCAGACTGACATTTGCTTAAACTTTTCCAGCTTTTCCAGAAGCCAACGCAGCACTTGTTTCTTGTTTTCCTTATTGGGCACACCCAAGTCCGATCATTGAGTACGTTAATAATCAGTCAATTATTTGATTCACCTGTTTTAAATGAGAGAGACAATTAAAAACTATGCTGTGCAGATGCGCTTCAAGAATGCTTTGCAAGCCCCTGGCTTAGGCTCGAAATCTGCTACTACCTATTGATAAAGTCAAGCCTATGGATATTTGTAGAAACAAAGTCTTTACGGATATGAAGAATAATACATGGATATCTTTCTGGATGTTGCCCTTTCATGTCAGAAGAAAGCTCAGGAAACATTTTAGGCATGAGTATGGAGAGTGTAGGGCCAAAATGAAATGAGTTCAGACATTCCCTTGAGACATGAAAGCCCCTCCTGTTTTGGAAACAATCCTCTTACCTCTAAGGGACCTCATCATGACGTAATCAGCTATTTTTCTGATGTGCTGCCTCCTTTAGACTTGTTTTACCGACAAATTTCACTGCACTCTTGTATCTGGCGCTGTGGCTTAGCTGGTCAAAGCGCCTGTCTTGTAATCAGGAGATCCTGGGTTCAAATCCCAGCAGTGCCTATGCCACAGGATGTGGGCACCGTTCACTTAAACATTTTACATATGTAAAAATGTGCATGCTGAACAGTGTGTAGCTGCACAAAAAGTGGAAATCTAAGAAGTGCTGTGCATGCAATAGCGTCTTAAAACTAGGCTTTTTGTGGCTCTGTGGCGCAATGGATAGCGCATTGGACTTCTAGGTTGTGAATGGAGGTATTCAAAGGTTGTGGGTTCGAGTCCCACCAGAGTCGTGAATGTCCTCTTTTAGACTTTGTCCTCTTTTACACTTTGTATACAAAATCATCGAACCAGGGACAGTACCTGGTGCTGTGGCTTAGTTGGTCAAAGCGCCTGTCTAGTAAACAGGAGATCCTGGGTTCGAATCCCAGCAGTGCCTAATCTGTGTCTTCTAGGAGTAGTCATTCAAACTTTTCAGGTGAAACTGTCTGAGCAGGAAAGACAATCTGGACTTCTCGGTTGCAAATGAAAGCTTTAAAAAGGTTGTTGGTTTTTGGGTTCCACCAGAGTCACAAATGCTATCCCTTTGCATAGACGTCTTTGCCAGACTGACATTTGCTTAAACTTTTCCAGCTTTTTCAGAAGCCAACGCAGCACTTGTTTCTTGTTTTCCTTATTGGGCACACCCAAGTCCGATCATTGAGTACGTTAATAATCAGTCAATTATTTGATTCACCTGTTTTAAATGAGAGAGACAATTAAAAACTATGCTGTGCAGATGCGCTTCAAGAATGCTTTGCAAGCCCCTGGCTTAGGCTCGAAATCTGCTACTACCTATTGATAAAGTCAAGCCTATGGATATTTGTAGAAACAAAGTCTTTACGGATATGAAGAATAATACATGGATATCTTTCTGGATTTTGCCCTTTCATGTCAGAAGAAAGCTCAGGAAACATTTTAGGCATGAGTATGGAGAGTGTAGGGCCAAAATGAAATGAGTTCAGACATTCCCTTGAGACCTGAAAGCCCCTCCTGTTTTGGAAACAATCCTCTTACCTCTAAGGGACCTCTTTCATGACGTAATCAGCTATTTTCCTGATGTGCTGCCTCCTTTAGACTTGTTTTACCGACAAATTTCACTGCACTCTTGTATCTGGCGCTATGGCTTAGCTGGTCAAAGCGCCTGTCTTGTAAACAGGAGATCCTGGGTTCAAATCCCAGCAGTGCCTATGCCACAGGATGTGGGCACCGCTCACTTAAACATTTTACATATATAAAAATGTGCATGCTGAACAGTGTGTAGCTGCACAAAAAGTGGAAATCTAAGAAGTGATGTGCATGCAATAGCATCTTAAAACTAGGCTTTTTGTGGCTCTGTGGCGCAATGGATAGCGTGTTGGACTGCTAGGTTGTGAATGGAGGTATTCAAAGGTTGTGGGGTCGAGTCCCACCAGAGTCGTGAATGTCCTCTTTTAGACTTTGTCCTCTTTTACACTTTGTATACAAAATCATCGAACCAGGGACAGTACCTGGCGCTGTGGCTTAGTTGGTCAAAGCGCCTGTCTAGTAAATAGGAGATCCTGGGTTCGAATCCCAGCAGTGCCTAATCTGTGTCTTCTAGGAGTAGTCATTCAAACTTTTCAGGTGAAACCGTCTCAGCAAGAAAGACAATCTGGACTTCTCGGTTGCAAATGAAGGCTTTAAAAAGGTTGTTGGTTTTTGGGTCCCACCAGAGTCACAAATGCTATCCCTTTGCATAGACGTCTTTGCCAGACTGACATTTGCTTAAACTTTTCCAACTTTTCCAGAAGCCAACGCAGCACTTGTTTCTTGTTTTCCTTATTGGGCACACCCAAGTCCGATCATTGAGTACGTTAATAATCAGTCAGTTATTTGATTTACCAGTTTTAAATGAGAGAGACAATTAAAAACTATGCTGTGCAGATGCGCTTCAAGAATGCTTTGTAAGCCCCTGGCTTAGGCTCGAAATCTGCTACTACCTATTGATAAAGTCAAGCCTATGGATATTTGTAGAAACAAAGTCTTTACGGATATGAAGAATAATACATGGATATCTTTCTGGATTTTGCCCTTTCATGTCAGAAGAAAGCTCAGGAAACATTTTAGGCATGAGTATGGAGAGTGTAGGGCCAAAATGAAATGAGTTCAGACATTCCCTTGAGACCTGAAAGCCCCTCCTGTTTTGGAAACAATCCTCTTACCTCTAAGGGACCTCTTTCATGACCTCTTTCATGTGCTGCCTCCTTTAGACTTGTTTTACCGACAAATTTCACTGCACTCTTGTATCTGGCGCTGTGGCTTAGCTGGTCAAAGCGCCTCTCTTGTAAACAGGAGATCCTGGGTTCAAATCCCAGCAGTGCCTATGCCACAGGATGTGGGCACCGCTCACTTAAACATTTTACATTATGTAAAAATGTGCATGCTGAACAGTGTGTAGCTGCACAAAAAGTGGAAATCTAAGAAGTGATGTGCATGCAATAGCGTCTTAAAACTAGGCTTTTTGTGGCTCTGTGGCGCAATGGATAGCGCAGTGGACTTCGAGGTTGTGAATGGAGGTATTCAAAGGTTGTGGGTTCGAGTCCCACCAGAGTCGTGAATGTCCTCTTTTAGACTTTGTCCTCTTTTACACTTTGTATACAAAATCATCGAACCAGGGACTGTACCTGGCGCTGTGGCTTAGTTGGTCAAAGTGCCTGTCTAGTAAACAGGAGATCCTGGGTTCGAATCCCAGCAGTGCCTAATCTGTGTCTTCTAGGAGTAGTCATTCAAACTTTTCAGGTGGAACCGTCTCAGCAGTAAAGACAATCTGGACTTCTCGGTTGCAAATGAAGGCTTTAAAAAGGTTGTTTGCTTTTGGGTCCCACCAGAGTCACAAATGCTATCCCTTTGCATAGACGTCTTTGCCAGACTGACATTTGCTTAAACTTTTCCAGCTTTTTCAGAAGCCAACGCAGCACTTGTTTCTTGTTTTCCTTATTGGGCACACCCAAGTCCGATCATTGAGTACGTTAATAATCAGTCAATTATTTGATTCACCTGTTTTAAATGAGAGAGACAATTAAAAACTATGCTGTGCAGATGCGCTTCAAGAATGCTTTGCAAGCCCCTGGCTTAGGCTCGAAATCTGCTACTACCTATTGATAAAGTCAAGCCTATGGATATTTGTAGAAACAAAGTCTTAACGGATATGAAGAATAATACATGGATATCTTTCTGGATGTTGCCCTTTCATGTCAGAAGAAAGCTCAGGAAACATTTTAGGCATGAGTATGGAGAGTGTAGGGCCAAAATGAAATGAGTTCAGACATTCCCTTGAGACCTGAAAGCCCCTCCTGTTTTGAAACAATCCTCTTACCTCTAAGGGACCTCTTTCATGACCTCTTTCATGTGCTGCCTCCTTTAGACTTGTTTTACCGACAAATTTCACTGCACTCTTGTATCTGGCGCTGTGGCTTAGCTGGTCAAAGCGCCTGTCTTATAAACAGGAGATCCTGGGTTCAAATCCCAGCAGTGCCTATGCCACAGGATGTGGGCACCGCTCACTTAAACATTTTACATCATGTAAAAATGTGCATGCTGAACAGTGTGTAGCTGCACAAAAAGTGGAAATCTAAGAAGTGATGTGCATGCAATAGCGTCTTAAAATTAGGCTTTTTGTGGCTCTGTGGCGCAATGGATAGCGCATTGGACTTCTACGTTGTGAATGGAGGTATTCAAAGGATGTGGGTCGAGTCCCACCAGAGTCGTGAATGTCCTCTTTTAGACTTTGTCCTCTTTTACACTTTGTATACAAAATCATCGAACCAGGGACTGTACCTGGCGCTGTGGCTTAGTTGGTCAAAGTGCCTGTCTAGTAAACAGGAGATCCTGGGTTCGAATCCCAGCAGTGCCTAATCTGTGTCTTCTAGGAGTAGTCATTCAAACTTTTCAGGTGGAACCGTCACAGCAGGAAAGACAATCTGGACTTCTCGGTTGCAAATGAAGGCTTTAAAAAGGTTGTTGGCTTTTGGGTCCCACCAGAGTCACAAATGCTATCCCTTTGCATAGACGTCTTTGCCAGACTGACATTTGCTTAAACTTTTCCAGCTTTTTCAGAAGCCAACGCAGCACTTGTTTCTTGTTTTCCTTATTGGGCACACCCAAGTCCGATCATTGAGTACGTTAATAATCAGTCAATTATTTGATTCACCTGTTTTAAATGAGAGAGACAATTAAAAACTATGCTGTGCAGATGCGCTTCAAGAATGCTTTGCAAGCCCCTGGCTTAGGCTCGAAATCTGCTACTACCTATTGATAAAGTCAAGCCTATGGATATTTGTAGAAACAAAGTCTTTACGGATATGAAGAATAATACATGGATATCTTTCTGGATTTTGCCCTTTCATGTCAGAAGAAAGCTCAGGAAACATTTTAGGCATGAGTATGGAGAGTGTAGGGCCAAAATGAAATGAGTTCAGACATTCCCTTGAGACCTGAAAGCCCCTCCTGTTTTGGAAACAATCCTCTTACCTCTAAGGGACCTCTTTCATGACGTAATCAGCTATTTTCCTGATGTGCTGCCTCCTTTAGACTTGTTTTACCGACAAATTTCACTGCACTCTTGTATCTGGCGCTGTGGCTTAGCTGGTCAAAGCGCCTGTCTTGTAAACAGGAGATCCTGGGTTCAAATCCCAGCAGTGCCTATGCCACAGGATGTGGGCACTGTTCACTTAAACATTTTACATATGTAAAAATGTGCATGCTGAACAGTGTGTAGCTGCACAAAAAGTGGAAATCTAAGAAGTGATGTGCATGCAATAGCGTCTTAAAACTAGGCTTTTTGTGGCTCTGTGGTGCAATGGATAGCGCATTGGACTTCTAGGTTGTGAATGGCGGTATTCAAAGGTTGTGGGTTCGAGTCCCACCAGAGTCGTGAATGTCCTCTTTTAGACTTTGTCCTCTTTTACACTTTGTATACAAAATCATCGAAACAGGGACTGTACCTGGCGCTGTGGCTTAGTTGGTCAAAGCGCTTGTCTAGTAAACAGGAGATCCTGGGTTCGAATCCCAGCAGTGCCTAATCTGTGTCTTCTAGGAGTAGTCATTCAAACTTTTCAGGTGAAACCGTCTCAGCAGGAAAGACAATCTGGACTTCTCGGTTGCAAATGAAGGCTTTAAAAAGGTTGTTGGCTTTTGGGTCCCACCAGAGTCACAAATGCTATCCCTTTGCATAGACGTCTTTGCCAGACTGACATTTGCTTAAACTTTTCCAGCTTTTTCAGAAGCCAACGCAGCACTTGTTTCTTGTTTTCCTTATTGGGCACACCCAAGTCCGATCATTGAGTACGTTAATAATCAGTCAATTATTTGATTCACCTGTTTTAAATGAGAGAGACAATTAAAAACTATGCTGTGCAGATGCGCTTCAAGAATGCTTTGCAAGCCCCTGGCTTAGGCTCGAAATCTGCTACTACCTATTGATAAAGTCAAGCCTATGGATATTTGTAGAAACAAAGTCTTTACGGATATGAAGAATAATACATGGATATCTTTCTGGATTTTGCCCTTTCATGTCAGAAGAAAGCTCAGGAAACATTTTAGGCATGAGTATGGAGAGTGTAGGGCCAAAATGAAATGAGTTCAGACATTCCCTTGAGACCTGAAAGCCCCTCCTGTTTTGGAAACAATCCTCTTACCTCTAAGGGACCTCTTTCATGACGTAATCAGCTATTTTCCTGATGTGCTGCCTCCTTTAGACTTGTTTTACCGACAAATTTCACTGCGCTCTTGTATATGGCGCTGTGGCTTAGCTGGTCAAAGCGCCTGTCTTGTAAAGAGGAGATCCTGGGTTCAAATCCCAGCAGTGCCTATGCCACAGGATGTGGGCACCGTTCACTTAAACATTTTACATTATGTAAAAATGTGCATGCTGAACAGTGTGTAGCTGCACAAAAAGTAGAAATCTAAGAAGTGATGTGCATGCAATAGCGTCTTAAAACTAGGCTTTTTGTGGCTCTGTGGCGCAATGGATAGCGCATTGGACTTCTAGGTTGTGAATGGAGGTATTCAAAGTTTGTGGGTTCGAGTCCCACCAGAGTCGTGAATGTCCTCTTTTAGACTTTGTCCTCTTTTACACTTTGTATACAAAATCATCGAACCAGGGACAGTACCTGGCGCTGTGGCTTAGTTGGTCAAAGCGCCTGTCTAGTAAACAGAAGATCCTGGGTTCGAATCCCAGCAGTGCCTAATCTGTGTCTTCTACGAGTAGTCATTCAAACTTTTCAGGTGAAACCGTCTCAGCAGGAAAGACAATCTGGACTTCTCGGTTGCAAATGAAGGCTTTAAAAAGGTTGTTGTAAAAATGTGCATGCTGAACAGTGTGTAGCTGCACAAAAAGTGGAAATCTAAGAAGTGATGTGCATGCAATAGCGTCTTAAAACTAGGCTTTTTGTGGCTCTGTGGCGCAATGGATAGCGCATTGGACTTCTAGGTTGTAAATGGAGGTATTCAAAGGTTGTGGGATCGAGTCCCACCAGAGTCGTGAATGTCCTCTTTTAGACTTTGTCCTCTTTTACACTTTGTATACAAAATCATCGAACCAGGGACTGTACCTGGCGCTGTGGCTTAGTTGGTCAAAGCGCCTGTCTAGTAAACAGGAGATCCTGGGTTGAATCCCAGCAGTGCCTAATCTGTGTCTTCTAGGAGTAGTCATTCAAACTTTTCAGGTGAAACCGTCTCAGCAGGAAAGACAATCTGGACTTCTCGGTTGCAAATGAAGGCTTTTAATAAGGTTGTTGGTTTTTGGGTCCCACCAGAGTCACAAATGCTATACCTTTGCATAGACGTCTTTGCCAGACTGACATTTGCTTAAACTTTTCCAGCTTTTTCAGAAGCCAACGCAGCACTTGTTTCTTGTTTTCCTTATTGGGCACACCCAAGTCCGATCATTGAGTATGTTAATAATCAGTCAATTATTTGATTCACCTGTTTTAAATGAGAGAGACAATTAAAAACTATGCTGTGCAGATGCGCTTCAAGAATGCTTTGCAAGCCCCTGGCTTAGGCTCGAAATCTGCTACTACCTATTGATAAAGTCAAGCCTATGGATATTTGTAGAAACAAAGTCTTTACGGATATGAAGAATAATACATGGATATCTTTCTGGATTTTGCCCTTTCATGTCAGAAGAAAGCTCAGGAAACATTTTAGGCATGAGTATGGAGAGTGTAGGGCCAAAATGAAATGAGTTCAGACATTCCCTTGAGACCTGAAAGCCCCTCCTGTTTTGGAAACAATCCTCTTACCTCTAAGGGACCTCTTTCATGACGTAATCAGCTATTTTCCTGATGTGCTGCCTCCTTTAGACTTGTTTTACCGACAAATTTCACTGCACTCTTGTATCTGGCGCTGTGGCTTAGCTGGTCAAAGCGCCTGTCTTGTAAACAGGAGATCCTGGGTTCAAATCCCAGCAATGCCTATGCCACAGGATGTGGGCACCGCTCACTTAAACATTTTACATGTGTAAAAATGTGCATGCTGAACAGTGTGTAGCTGCACAAAAAGTGGAAATCTAAGAAGTGATGTGCATGCAATAGCGTCTTAAAACTAGGCTTTTTGTGGCTCTGTGGTGCAATGGATAGCGCATTGGACTTCTAGGTTGTGAATGGAGGTATTCAAAGGTTGTGGGTTCGAGTCCCACCAGAGTCGTGAATGTCCTCTTTTAGACTTTGTCCTCTTTTACACTTTGTATACAAAATCATCGAACCAGGGACAGTACCTGGCGCTGTGGCTTAGTTGGTCAAAGCGCCTGTCTAGTAAACAGGAGATCATGGGTTCGAATCCCAGCAGTGCCTAATCTGTGTCTTCTAGGAGTAGTCATTCAAACTTTTCAGGTGAAACCGTCTCAGCAGGAAAGACAATCTGGACTTCTCGGTTGCAAATGAAGGCTTTAAAAAGGTTGTTGTAAAAATGTGCATGCTGAACAGTGTGTAGCTGCACAAAAAGTGGAAATCTAAGAAGTGATGTGCATGCAATAGCGTCTTAAAACTAGGCTTTTTGTGGCTCTGTGGCGCAATGGATAGCGCATTGGACTTCTAGGTTGTGAATGGAGGTATTCAAACGTTGTGGGTTCGAGTCCCACCAGAGTCGTGAATGTCCTCCTTTAGACTTTGTCCTCTTTTACACTTTGTATACAAAATCATCGAACCAGGGACTGTACCTGGCGCTGTGGCTTAGTTGGTCAAAGCGCCTGTCTAGTAAACAGGAGATCCTGGGTTCCAATCCCAGCAGTGCCTAATCTGTGTCTTCTAGGAGTAGTCATTCAAACTTTTCAGGTGAAACCGTCTCAGCAGGAAAGACAATCTGGACTTCTCGGTTGCAAATGAAGGCTTTAAAAAGGTTGTTGGTTTTTGGGTCCCACCAGAGTCACAAATGCTATACCTTTGCATAGACGTCTTTGCCAGACTGACATTTGCTTAAACTTTTCCAGCTTTTTCAGAAGCCAACGCAGCACTTGTTTCTTGTTTTCCTAATTGGGCACACCCAAGTCCGATCATTGAGTACGTTAATAATCAGTCAATTATTTGATTCACCTGTTTTAAATGAGAGAGACAATTAAAAACTATGCTGTGCAGATGCGCTTCAAGAATGCTTTGCAAGCCCCTGGCTTAGGCTCGAAATCTGCTACTACCTATTGATAAAGTCAAGCCTATGGATATTTGTAGAAACAAAGTCTTTACGGATATGAAGAATAATACATGGATATCTTTCTGGATTTTGCCCTTTCATGTCAGAAGAAAGCTCAGGAAACATTTTAGGCATGAGTATGGAGAGTGTAGGGCCAAAATGAAATAAGTTCAGACATTCCCTTTAGACCTGAAAGCCCCTCCTGTTTTGGAAACAATCCTCTTACCTCTAAGGGACCTCTTTCATGACGTAATCAGCTATTTTCCTGATGTGCTGCCTCCTTTAGACTTGTTTTACCGACAAATTTCTCTGCACTCTTGTATCTGGCGCTGTGGCTTAGCTGGTCAAAGCGCCTGTCTTGTAAACAGGAGATCCTGGGTTCAAATCCCAGCAGTGCCTATGCCACAGGATGTGGGAACCGTTCACTTAAACATTTTACATATGTAAAAATGTGCATGCTGAACAGCGTGTAGCTGCACAAAAAGTAGAAATCTAAGAAGTGATGTGCATGCAATAGCGTCTTAAAACTAGGCTTTTTGTGGCTCTGTGGCGCAATGGATAGCGCATTGGACTTCTAGGTTGTGAATGGAGGTATTCAAAGGTTGTGGGTTCGAGTCCCACCAGAGTCGTGAATGTCCTCTTTTAGACTTTGTCCTCTTTTACACTTTGTATACAAAATCATCGAACCAGGGACTGTACCTGGCGCTGTGGCTTAGTTGGTCAAAGCGCCTGTCTAGTAAACAGGAGATCCTGGGTTCGAATCCCAGCAGTGCCTAATCTGTGTCTTCTAGGAGTAGTCATTCAAACTTTTCAGGTGAAACCGTCTCAGCAGGAAAGACAATCTGGACTTCTCGGTTGCAAATGAAGGCTTTTAATAAGGTTGTTGGTTTTTGGGTCCCACCAGAGTCACAAATGCTATACCTTTGCATAGACGTCTTTGCCAGACTGACATTTGCTTAAACTTTTCCAGCTTTTTCAGAAGCCAACGCAGCACTTGTTTCTTGTTTTCCTTATTGGGCACACCCAAGTCCGATCATTGAGTACGTTAATAATCAGTCAATTATTTGATTCACCTGTTTTAAATGAGAGAGACAATTAAAAACTATGCTGTGCAGATGCGCTTCAAGAATGCTTTGCAAGCCCCTGGCTTAGGCTCGAAATCTGCTACTACCTATTGATAAAGTCAAACCTATGGATATTTGTAGAAACAAAGTCTTTACGGATATGAAGAATAATACATGGATATCTTTCTGGATTTTGCCCTTTCATGTCAGAAGAAAGCTCAGGAAACATTTTAGGCATGAGTATGGAGAGTGTAGGGCCAAAATGAAATGAGTTCAGACATTCCCTTGAGACCTGAAAGCCCCTCCTGTTTTGGAAACAATCCTCTTACCTCTAAGGGACCTCTTTCATGACGTAATCAGCTATTTTCCTGATGTGCTGCCTCCTTTAGACTTGTTTTACCGACAAATTTCACTGCACTCTTGTATCTGGCGCTGTGGCTTAGCTGGTCAAAGCGCCTGTCTTGTAAACAGGAGATCCTGGGTTCAAATCCCAGCAGTGCCTATGCCACAGGATGTGGGCACTGTTCACTTAAACATTTTACATATGTAAAAATGTGCATGCTGAACGGTGTGTAGCTGCACAAAAAGTGGAAATCTAAGAAGTGATGTGCATGCAATAGCGTCTTAAAACTAGGCTTTTTGTGGCTCTGTGGCGCAATGGATAGCGCATTGGAATTTAGGTTGTGAATGGGGGTATTCAAAGGTTGTGGGTTCGAGTCCCACCAGAGTTGTGAATGTCCTCTTTTAGACTTTGTCCTCTTTTACACTTTGTATACAAAATCATCGAACCAGGGACAGTACCTGGCGCTGTGCTTAGTTGGTCAAAGCGCCTGTCTAGTAAACAGGAGATCCTGGGTCGAATCCCAGCAGTGCCTAATCTGTGTCTTCTAGGAGTAGTCATTCAAACTTTTCAGGTGAAACCATCTCAGCAGGAAAGACAATCTGGACTTCTCGGTTGCAAATGAAGGCTTTAAAAAGGTTGTTGTAAAAATGTGCATGCTGAACAGTGTGTAGCTGCACAAAAAGTGGAAATCTAAGAAGTGATGTGCATGCAATAGCGTCTTAAAACTAGGCTTTTTGTGGCTCTTTGGCGCAATGGATAGCGCATTGGACTTCTAGGTTGTAAATGGAGGTATTCAAAGTTTGTGGGTTCGAGTCTCACCAGAGTCGTGAATGTCCTCTTTTAGACTTTGTCCTCTTTTACACTTTGTATACATAATCATCGAACCAGGGACTGTACCTGGCGCTGTGGCTTAGTTGGTCAAAGTGCCTGTCTAGTAAACAGGAGATCCTGGGTTCGAATCCCAGCAGTGCCTAATCTGTGTCTTCTAGGTGTAGTCATTCAAACTTTTCAGGTGGAACCGTCTCAGCAGGAAAGACAATCTGGACTTCTCGGTTGCAAATGAAGGCTTTAAAAAGGTTGTTGGCTTTTGGGTCCCACCAGAGTCACAAATGCTATCCCTTTGCATAGACGTCTTTGCCAGACTGACATTTGCTTAAACTTTTCCAGCTTTTTCAGAAGCCAACGCAGCACTTGTTTCTTGTTTTCCTTATTGGGCACACCCAAGTCCGATCATTGAGTATGTTAATAATCAGTCAATTATTTGATTCACCTGTTTTAAATGAGAGAGACAATTAAAAACTATGCTGTGCAGATGCGCTTCAAGAATGCTTTGCAAGCCCCTGGCTTAGGCTCGAAATCTGCTACTACCTATTGATAAAGTCAAGCCTATGGATATTTGTAGAAACAAAGTCTTTACGGATATGAAGAATAATACATGGATATCTTTCTGGATTTTGCCCTTTCATGTCAGAAGAAAGCTCAGGAAACATTTTAGGCATGAGTATGGAGAGTGTAGGGCCAAAATGAAATGAGTTCAGACATTCCCTTGAGACCTGAAAGCCCCTCCTGTTTTGGAAACAATCCTCTTACCTCTAAGGGACCTCTTTCATGACGTAATCAGCTATTTTCCTGATGTGCTGCCTCCTTTAGACTTGTTTTACCGACAAATTTCACTGCACTCTTGTATCTGGCGCTGTGGCTTAGCTGGTCAAAGCGCCTGTCTTGTAAACAGGAGATCCTGGGTTCAAATCCCAGCAGTGCTTATGCCACAGGATGTGGGCACCGCTCACTTAAACATTTTACATTATGTAAAAATGTGCATGCTGAACAGTGTGTAGCTGCACAAAAAGTGGAAATCTAAGAAGTGATGTGCATGCAATAGCGTCTTAAAACTAGGCTTTTTGTGGCTCTGTGGCGCAATGGATAGCGCATTGGACTTCTAGGTTGTGAATGGAGGTATTCAAAGGTTGTGGGTTCGAGTCCCACCAGAGTCGTGAATGTCCTCTTTTAGACTTTGTCCTCTTTTACACTTTGTATACAAAATCATCGAACCAGGGACTGTACCTGGCGCTGTGGCTTAGTTGGTCAAAGTGCCTGTCTAGTAAACAGGAGATCCTGGGTTCGAATCCCAGCAGTGTCTAATCTGTGTCTTCTAGGAGTAGTCATTCAAACTTTTCAGGTGGAACCGTCTCAGCAGGAAAGACAATCTGGACTTCTCGGTTGCAAATGAAGGCTTTAAAAAGGTTGTTGGCTTTTGGGTCCCACCAGAGTCACAAATGCTATCCCTTTGCATAGACGTCTTTGCCAGACTGACATTTGCTTAAACTTTTCCAGCTTTTTCAGAAGCCAACGCAGCACTTGTTTCTTGTTTTCCTAATTGGGCACACCCAAGTCCGATCATTGAGTACGTTAATAATCAGTCAATTATTTGATTCACCTGTTTTAAATGAGAGAGACGATTAAAAACTATGCTGTGCAGATGCGCTTCAAGAATGCTTTGCAAGCCCCTGGCTTAGGCTCGAAATCTGCTACTACCTATTGATAAAGTCAAGCCTATGGATATTTGTAGAAACAAAGTCTTTACGGATATGAAGAATAATACATGGATATCTTTCTGGATTTTGCCCTTTCATGTCAGAAGAAAGCTCAGGAAACATTTTAGGCATGAGTATGGAGAGTGTAGGGCCAAAATGAAATGAGTTCAGACATTCCCTTTAGACCTGAAAGCCCCTCTTGTTTTGGAAACAATCCTCTTACCTCTAAGGGACCTCTTTCATGACGTAATCAGCTATTTTCCTGATGTGCTGCCTCCTTTAGACTTGTTTTACCGACAAATTTCACTGCACTCTTGTATCTGGCGCTGTGGCTTAGCTGGTCAAAGCGCCTGTCTTGTAAACAGGAGATCCTGGGTTCAAATCTCAGCAGTGCCTATGCCACAGGATGTGGGCACCGTTCACTTAAACATTTTACATATGTAAAAATGTGCATGCTGAACAGCGTGTAGCTGCACAAAAAGTAGAAATCTAAGAAGTGATGTGCATGCAATAGCGTCTTAAAACTAGGCTTTTTGTGGCTCTGTGGCGCAATGGATAGCGCATTGGACTTCTAGGTTGTGAATAGAGGTATTCAAAGTTTGTGGGTTTGAGTCCCACCAGAGTCGTGAATGTCCTCTTTTAGACTTTGTCCTCTTTTACACTTTGTATACAAAATCATCGAACCAGGGACAGTACCTGGCGCTGTGGCTTAGTTGGTCAAAGCGCCTGTCTAGTAAACAGGAGATCCTGGGTTCGAATCCCAGCAGTGCCTAATCTGTGTCTTCTAGGAGTAGTCATTCAAACTTTTCAGGTGAAACGGTCTCAGCAGGAAAGACAATCTGGACTTCTCAGTTGCAAATGAAGGCTTTAAAAAGGTTGTTGGTTTTTGGGTCCCACCAGAGTCACAAATGCTATCCCTTTGCATAGACGTCTTTGCCAGACTGACATTTGCCTAAAATTTTCCAACTTTTTCAGAAGCCAATGCAGCACTTGTTTCTTGTTTTCCTTATTGGGCACACCCAAGTCCGATCATTGAGTACGTTAATAATCAGTCAATTATTTGATTCACCTGTTTTAAATGAGAGAGACAATTAAAAAACTAGCTGTGCAGATGCGCTTCAAGAATGCTTTGCAAGCCCCTGGCTTAGGCTCGAAATCTGCTACTACCTATTGATAAAGTCAAGCATATGGATATTTGTAGAAACAAAGTCTTTACGTATATGAAGAATAATACATGGATATATTTCTGGATTTAGCCCTTTCATGTCAGAAGAAAGCTCAGGAAACATTTTAGGCATTACAGGGCTCCAGACTAACTTTTTTTATTAGGAGCGCTGTAGCCCCTGACTTAAAATTTTAGGAGCGCAAGCAGAAAATTTAGGGGCACACCTTCACATTTTCCCCCTAAATAACTATTACAGACAAATGCTTTGATAATAAATAGATTAAGCGTACAGAAATTATGGTGTAGTTTTATTTTAAGATCACAGGGCTCCAGACTAACATCTGAGGGCCGCGGCTCTTAAGTTCTACAGAAAGTATTTGGTAGCACTGTGGGATTACAAAGCACTGAGATAAATTTGAGGTGTATAGATAAAGTTAAATTTAATTATTATCCTTCATAATGTCTTAATATTATTTCAAAAGCAAAATGAGTGACAAAATAGATATTAGGGAGTGAAAATAGCCAATAAGCATCCTCTGCAGCTATGTTTACAATGGTAATTTAGTCTTCTTTTTAAAAAAAAATAAGTGTGAGTTTTCCTACTTCTTGAAACTTTCAGTTTTATAAATAGAGACAATCTTTAAAGGATGAACAAAAATGTTTTGGTCGACACATTAAAAAAAAAAACATTTTAATAGGATATAGTTTTGAAGTGCTGTAAAAAGATGTGTAGGCTACTTTCATAACCACAGTATACCATAGTTATAGTTATGCCTGGTTCAGAATACGCAATTTTTTTGTCTGTTACTATATTCAATGTATCAGATTACACGATTTCGACTCCTAAAAATCTTGTCATGTCCTGGACAAGAAACATTGTCAGACTACACATTGCTTTACAACCAGTCATCTCGAGCCGTCTCACACACATATTCACTCGCACATGTACACACGCACTCACTCACATACAGGCACATAGACTAACGCACGCACGCACGCACACACTCACTCACTCACTCGCGCACACACTCTCTCACTCTCTCTCTCGCTCGCTCACTCACTCACTCACTCACTCGCACGCGGGCGCACACACACACACACACTCATTCACTCGCGCGCACACACACACTCATTCACTCGGAACCCTTCATGGAGGACCGTTAAAAAATTAAACATGCTAGTCTTCTTGTCGTGATGTTGTAAACAAAGCATCGCAGACGCGACGTCGGTTGTCGCCCACTATGAACGAGATGAAATTTACTGGTCGCACATGTGCGACTGGATGTAAAATTTAGTCGCACACTCTCAAATTTTGGTCGCAAAATGCGACCATTTGGTCGCAGTCTGGAGCCCTGCATTAGTATGGAGAGTGTAGGGCCAAAATGAAATGAGTTCAGATATTCCCTTGAGACCTGGGGCCTGTTTCAGAAAGGAGGTTCAACCAACTCTGAGTTAAAACTTGAACTCTGAGTTGACTTACCCTGAGATGGGAAACTCTGAGTTTTCGGTTACAGAACAGCTGAATTGAGTTAGTTCAATCAACTCTGAGTTGACCTACTCTGAGTTTAGCGCATACACCACAACTATAAAAAGGCATTATCAATAGAGCGCAGATATTATGAGTCACCATGGCAACAGCGCCAGACAAAAAGGTCTTCACATTTCTCACCAGTACGAACATTATTACTGTAATTTTACAGTATTAGAACATTAATACTGTAATTTAATTAAAGGGATTACTCTTAATTCTTCTGTAATTTAAAGTAAAATGTGATGTAATTGCATTAGACTATAGAACAATTCTGAATATTTAACATACATTTTTAAAAGGTATATTTTTAATGTAACCTTCTCCCTTTTTACACTTTGGTCAATTCATGCAATTGTATATTGTTTATTTGAAAGCATTAAAAGTGCTGTTTCTTGTCTCTCCTTGTATTGTTCAAGTGGTTGAGGTTGACATGGGATTTAGTAATTAGTAATAAGTAAACCAATGCTTTCTAAAGATTGTCATTATTACATTAATCTAATTACACTGTTGAAGATGTCATTTGTAGTTAGTAATACAAGTAACTTACCCAACTGTTATAATATCTGAGGTGAAACTGGAAGAACAGTATGTTATTAAAACTAATTTTAATTATTAAAAGAACATGGCAGCAGCTGAAAATATATAAACATATAAATATAAAATATAAAAACATAATTCAATCAAGTAAGGCTTGAGCATATCATGGGTGTAGGTTAGGTTTGTGTTTGTGTTTTATCTAAACGTTTTACAAAATACTGTTTTTTTAAATTATGTTTTTGTAAATGAAAAAAAAAACTCTTAACTTGTTTTAATGTTTTAACATATTTAAATAACACTAACTCATTTTAAATAACTCTTTTAGAGAAAAATGTAATTTAAACTTATTTCATTTATGTTTTTGAAAGTGATGAATGTACATCTGTCTTCTTTAATAAAAACACTGATCTCATTTGTGACTATGTCTTTATTGTACATTTCTTAAAAAGTTTATATCGTTTTTAAACATACACCGTTTAGAACTACTGTACGTTGGGAAATTTTCCCACGCTTCAGATGTTCAACCCCTAAGGAGGTGTGTCAAAAGTCTGATTTTCCCACGGTGTATGTGCAGCCCATAAGTGGGAGGAGCTAATGTGGAAAATTCCCACGCTCAAAAGGGGGCGTGGTTTTGAGGGCCATAAAGCAATAAACCTGTCAGTTTTTTAATGGAAGGTGTCCTCTATTCTCTCTCTCACGGGTCTAAATATTATAATATTCACCATATATCTAGCAACAGTTCAACTGCAATGTGAAATTTATGCAACAATAACAAACTAATATGTAAGAATTTCTTACCTTACATCTTTCTTGTCTTCAAATCACGTTCTTCTTCTTCTGAGGTAGCCTAAATCCAATGTAAGCTCACGGCGCGTCTTTCAAACTCGACGAAAAGCAGAGACTTGTGAAGTGTTTTGGTGTTTTGTTTTTGAGGTAATGAGCGCGTTCCATGTGGAGATTTGCATGTGAATGTCTTTTGCGCGAGTGGGCGTGTTCAAATTAAAAATAATTAGGAAGCGTTTGAGAAGCTGGACATCTTGTTGGTTTTATACAAATTACTTAAACAGAGAATATTTGTTTTCAGTTTGAATCCGATCATTTAAAAGTACACACTTAAATGTTTATAAAGGTATATGGCTCATAAATGTGTGACAAGTATTCGCTGAGTATTGTTGGTTCAGTTTATCAACATGCTCAAGAAAAAAAAGTTCACCGCGATGGAGAGGCAGAACGCACACCCTGTTTATTTTCTTTATTTTACAAAAGCACAATGTTTTGATTTGAAGTGGCCACATATAGCCATTTGAAGTGGCTCTGCATGACCATAAATGACGAAGTAATTTAAGTTTACAATGCTACAATGTGAGGAAAAATATATATAATGTTCCCATCATTTTATTTAGAAATATAATATAAGCTTTTTTTATTGTGTGATTTACAGTTATGTAATACTGGAAGAGTTTTTTTAACTGTAAGCAATTACCCCCACCCCCTTTAAAATGTTGTAAGTTTAAGTATTTAGATAGAAAAGTGTTTACAGGTACAAATATTGTGAGAATACAAATAGGCAGAATATTTGTATTCTGCCTATTGAATATAATGAATATTTGTACAATAATGTGAGGTCAAAGATGAACAACCCTTTTTATTTGCATAGATTTTTTTTTTTTTGCATAGATTTTTTAGAAGTCAATAAAAACATTTAACACAGCAGTGATATTGTGACACATCAATCTAAAATTATAAATAGTAAACCAAAACAAACATTTACTACAGTGCAATTTTGACACATCAATCTAAATAATAAATATACCAAAACGAACATTAACTGCAGTGCAATTTTGACAGGGTATCTAAAATATTGAGTTAACTTTTTGAAAATAATCATAAATAACAGATCCAAAATATCTAATATATATATATATATATATATAGTGAGGAAAATAAGTATTTGAACACCCTGCTATTTTGCAAGTTCTCCCACTTGGAAATCATGGAGGGGTCTGAAATTGTCATCGTAGGTGCATGTCCACTGTGAGAGACATAATCTAAAAAAAAAAAAATCCAGAAATCACAATACATGATTTCTTAACTATTTATTTGTATGATACAGCTGCAAATAAGTATTTGAACACCTGTCTATCAGCTAGAATTCTGACCCTCAAAGACCTGTTAGTCTGCCTTTAAAATGTCCACCTCCACTCCATTTATTATCCTAAATTAGATGCACCTGTTTGAGGTCGTTAGCTGCATAAAGACACCTGTCCACCCCATACAATCAGTAAGAATCCAACTACTAACATGGCCAAGACCAAAGAGCTGTCCAAAGACACTAGAGACAAAATTGTACACCTCCACAAGGCTGGAAAGGGCTACGGGGAAATTGCCAAGCAGCTTGGTGAAAAAAGGTCCACTGTTGGAGCAATCATTAGAAAATGGAAGAAGCTAAACATGACTGTCAATCTCCCTCGGACTGGGGCTCCATGCAAGATCTCACCTCGTGGGGTCTCAATGATCCTAAGAAAGGTGAGAAACCAGCCCAGAAATGACCTGAAAAGAGCTGGGACCACCGTTTCCAAGGTTACTGTTGGTAATACACTAAGACGTCATGGTTTGAAATCATGCATGGCACGGAAGGTTCCCCTGCTTAAACCAGCACATGTCAAGGCCCGTCTTAAGTTTGCAAATGACCATTTGGATGATCCAGAGGAGTCATGGGAGAAAGTCATGTGGTCAGATGAGACCAAAATAGAACTTGTTGGTCATAATTCCACTAACCGTGTTTGGAGGAAGAAGAATGTTGAGTACCATCCCAAGAACACCATCCCTACTGTGAAGCATAGGGGTGGTAGCATCATGCTTTAGGGGTGTTTTTCTGCACATGGGACAGGGCGACTGCACTGTATTAAGGAGAGGATGACCGGGGCCATGTATTGCGAGATTTTGGGGAACAACCTCCTTCCCTCAGTTAGAGCATTGAAGATGGGTCGAGGCTGGGTCTTCCAACATGACAATTACCCGAAGCACACAGCCAGGATAACCAAGGAGTGGCTCTGTAAGAAGCATATCAAGGTTCTGGCGTGGCCTAGCCAGTTTCCAGACCTAAACCCAATAGAGAATCTTTGGAGGGAGCTCAAACTCCGTGTTTCTCAGCGACAGCCCAGAAACCTGACTGATCTAGAGAAGATCTGTGTGGAGGAGTGGGCCAAAATCCCTCCTTCAGTGTGTGCAAACCTGGTGAAAAACTACAGGAAATGTTTGACCTCTGTAATTGCAAACAAAGGCTACTGTACCAAATATTAACATTGATTTTCTCAGGTGTTCAAATACTTATTTGCAGCTGTATCATACAAATAAATAGTTAAAAAATCATACATTGTGATTTCTGGATTTTTTATTTTTTTTTTTGATTATGTTTCTCACAGTGGACATGCACCTACGATGACAATTTCAGACCCCTCCATGATTCCTAAGTGGGAGAACTTGCAAAATAGCAGGGTGTTCAACTACTTATTTTCCTCACTGTATATACTACACTATACTTTATTTCACATAAAGTGCTTTTAGCTCTGGCTGGTATGTCAGTTTTATGTCACTGTCAGAATAGTGTATAGTAATATACGAGTATATTACGAGTATAGTAATTGTAATATACTATTAATATCAATAGTAAAATTAATTATAATAATATACATACAATAAATACATTAATATAATATAATATAATATAAATATAATATAATATAATATAATATAATATAATATAATATCAGACAATTAGTGCAAATGTTGTGGTGCAGTTTAGTCCTGTCTTCCACTGTTGAATGTTCCAAATTGTCGGAAGTTCCTCCTTTCACTTCTCCTCACTTCTTGGTCTCTTTTTGCCATATCCTCGTGTCTGCAGTGCTGCCCTCCAGTCGGTGAATGACTCAGTGGCTGTCTCCTCACAGTACCAATTGCCAAAATACTGGAGATGAGATGGTGGGTTTCTCTCCTTGCTGCACTTCTTGCAAAGGATTACTTCGGTCTTCCGGACATATTTTCTTGACTTCATGCCCATCTGCTCCCTTTCCTGCTTTTTCTTTCTGTAGTACTCAGTAGTGTATGGTACAGAAGGCTGTGCTGCTGATGCTGCTGCTGGCATAGCTTGTCCAGGTGGTGCTACAATGAACATTACAGGTTGGAAGGAAACCGGAGTAGGAAGGATAGCTGGGAGTGGTCTAGATGGCTGCCCTGCCATGAGTGAGGTCGGTGCAAGTTGTGGTGGCAGTATCATCTGAGGTATTGGTGGCCCAGATCTGATTTTGGCCGTCCCAGCTGTATTTGGAGGCAAGTTAAAAAAAATGAGGCTTGTCATTACTCCCACGCTGCAGATTCTGTTCTTTCTGTAATGCAGGTGGAAGCCTATCTGGTGCTGTCATTGGGGCATCTGGTGCATGGAGTCCCTGAGTCAAAATGCTCCTCTCATTCGTTTTTGTACGTCTGCTGTACCTAGAAATGACAAATAAATGAGTGTTAAACAGGGGTGTAATGATTCACTTGCTTTCTTGATGCATTAATTACAAATCCTAACGGAGCAAAAATATAAGTGTCTAAACTCACCACTGTGTAAGTGTAGCTGCATTGACTGGAGGTAACTGGAGGGTGGTCTGCTGCATCACTTCTGCGTTGCTCAAGATGCACTCTCTGATGTGTTTGTAGGCATGTGCAATCAAGTTAAATCTTGAGATTTTAACTCCTTCTTTACGCACAGGGTTGGGATAGAGAGCGCACAGTTTCCCAAAAACTGCCTCGACAATTCTGTTGCAGTCAGGCCACTGTGCAGGACTGTTTGCTCCAACAAAGCATCTGAAAATGTGGAGAGACAATTCTAACTGGTTGCTATGTAGTCATACTATTCAAGGAACAGCCAGACATGGGAAAATATGATGCAAAAGGTCTTACCTCCTTGTACTCTCTACCCCTGGTGCCACAATTTTTTTGGTTGCCCTAAACCGGCCTGTCTTCAGGGAAGATTTGTGGCGTGGAGAGTACACAGTCTTTTCTTTGTCGTAGTCTGCTAGTCCTTGCCACAAACTAATCATTTGTGCAGATTCTTCTCTTGTCAAGGCAAGACTGTGTTCCCTGAGTTCAACCAATGTCTCTGCTAAGTTCTGGACTGCACCAAAACCTTTGATGTTGTCAGGTCCAACCGAATCCAAAAAAAAAAAAAAAAAGTGGCTGTTGAAAATTCAGTTTTACCATCACAGGAATAAATTACATTTGAAAAATATGTTCAAATTATTACACTTTTAAAATAGCTTTTTTATTTTTTCTGTATTTTTGAGTAATTAAATGCAGGCTTCTTTCAAAAACATAAACATATTTTGACCACCAGCGCATATATACACACACACAGAAACTTTATATACATGGAATTTATAAATGAATGAATAAATAAATAAACAGAGACAATAGGTAATAAGAATAGAATATAATAATTAGAATAAGGCCTTTCCATTACCATTAAAGTGAAATAACTGAACATAAACATAGAAGTCTGATAAAAAAATTATTTTAGACAAAAAACGTCAGACGGACTTGGAGGCTTTTGCATCTGAAGTCTTCAACTATACCTTTGTTTAAACAACCCAGTACATAAAATGTATGAAAAGTCTGAATTCTTACGTCAGGAAAAGCAGATGGCATTGCACAGGAAGACACCTCACTGGACAGGTTTCTGTGACAGTTTTCCATTGTAGAGGTGGCGCAGACTGCGTGGCAGGTGGAGTTGGCAAGGGACCAAAAGAAGGTGAGGTGACTGCATAAGGTGTAGAGGGCAACACGTGTGGATCCTCTGAGGGTGTTGTGGATGGTGTAGAGGGCAACGTGTGTGGATCGTCTGAGGGTGGTGTGGATGGTGTAGAGGGCAACATGTGTGGATCCTCTGATGGGACTGCACATGATTTAGAGGGTAACACACAAGGAGGCTCTTCTTCATCCAAGGCAGAGAGAGTCAAATCATCAAAGTCCACAGGTTCCTACAGGGAATTTCCTACACATTTTCCATTCCAAAATTCCATAATTTTCCAAAAATTGATGTGATAACTGCGTCGAGCTGAAACTAGCAAAAAACACTTGACAGACAACTGTAATGAACGTACCAGTATATTGTTGTGGACTAACATATGGCACTATCTTCTGTCCAAGAACATCTTCTCCCAGCACATTAGCAGCATGACGAAGGAGGCCACTGTATGAATGGTGCTTCTGCACGCCCTGAGAGGTTGCAGCATCTGCTCTGTCCTCATTCCACCGGGCTAATCCATCCAGGTAGGCTTGGAAAAATGTATCACTGGCCAACGTCCCAAAAATTTAAAGGAAAGAACACTTTAATATTGCGTTACTTACAACCATGATACATTTACTTTAAAAGACTTACAGGACAGTTACTTTACCTGGTATGAACCGGTTTAGATGCAGGTGGAAAGATTCCAATGAAGTCGAACCTCTGGCACACCTAAATGTTGGCAGAGTGTGCCCTCCCTTTTTCAGGGTTCCTGTCTGCACATAGAGCTGTACACCAGGGGGATCTTGAATGCAGGCCACATGTTTCCTCTGCCATTCGAGCTGAATTGATGAGAGGCACACCCAAAGTGTCACGTCCCCTCTCCCCTTCAAAGGTCTGGATCAGCTGGGTGATGAGATCCACAGTCTCCCTTGTGCCATGTGTGGTTCTTTTGCAGTGAAGGGCCAGTTCACTCTTGCTGAGGCGCCGCAAAACATCAGCATCTGAAGGTTTCATGAGCTGTGCCTCCAACTCTGCACGCTTTGCTGCTATAAGCCTGTCCATGTCCTCCTGGTCCCAGGAGAAAATACAGCGGCTGGGGTGAGCCATGAAAGTTGCATACAGCTGATGTGAATCTGTTGTGCACCCCACAGAAATCCGTGTCATGAAATGCCAGATGTTGAGTCTGATTTCCATGTCCTTCCATTCAGCAAACATCTTTTTCAGGTGAGTACCCCCACAGCAGTCTCTGTCGACATACAGCAGTACAGGCAGAGGCGCTGCAGCATCCCTGTACCTTTTAATGATGCCAGCAACCATCTGTGCCAATCCAAAGCCTTCACTTGCTGTAAGAACAGATATGATGACCTGACCATGTTCATTTCCAACATTTGTGATCCAGGTGGCTGTTCCAGCACTGTGACCAGCAAGCTTGCGTGCAACCTTCTTGGTGGAATCCATTTTCAGCACACGTCCAAACAGTGATGTTATACTGGCTTTGACCTCATCCAGTCTTTGAAGGACATCCTGAGCATACACCTGCATCAGCCACCAGTGCTTGGGTACAGGGAGCATAGCAGGTGGGTGTTCGAAAGACACAGGCATAACAAGACCTGTGGTGATCCCTTTGTGGAAACTCTGGCAATCTGTCAGAAACTGGACAACCTTCTGCAGCCAGATCTCAGAGTGCTGCTCCTCAAGCTTCTTCTACACTTGACTGCTGCTGTTTCCCAGACCTCTCTGACGCAGAAGGCGGACCACTGTCATGTCACATGCCAACTTTGAGGTAAGAATGCAGGGAAAGTGAAGCCTATGACTGATGTCGAGCTGTGATATGATGTCAAAGCTCCAGCTGATGACTTTCCTCTTGCATTTCCTACAAGACAGGTACTCAGATGCCATAAAGTAGGACGTTTTAACATCGACTACCTGTCGGATTTTCTGGTGCAGTCCTGCTGATGTGAGCTCCTCCTTAACACAGTCTGAATGTGGACATGTGAGTTGAACTCTCCACAGCTTTCTTGGCATCCAAAGAAAAAAGGGGTGGCCAAAGTAGCGCTCTGTCCCTGGTACTCCAGTAACTGCAAAGTGCTGTTGTGGTGGGTACAACCACATCCTGTCCACTCTGGCATAGTCCATTTCAGGTTGGTTGTGGGATGAAAACTTAAACAAAGCCTTTGATATCCACAGCTGATCAGCAAGTGGCAATGTGTGAGTCCAGCCCACTGGGAGGCACATTTGTTTACCTGTGCAAAATTAACAGGAAAAAAAACCCCATAAAATTTTAATATGTGACCTTACAAAATAAAACAAAATATCTTTCAGATGTTCGGGGACTTACTGGACACTTGCGATTCCAGCAAGTCTGCCTGTTCAACCAGCTCATGGTCACCCTGCTCAGATGATGCAAATGAGGCCACACTTGTAGATTCTACTGGCACAGTTGGTTGAGATCTCTACTCTGTACTAATAATCACTGTAGTTTAGAATATAGATACATTTATATTAATAGAAACAGTTATTTTAAATTGTAAACAAAATATTTCACAGTTGTACTGATTTCACCGTATTTTTAAACCAAATAAATGCAAGCTTGCAGAACATAAGTGACTTCTTTGGAAAAACATTAAAATATTTCATAAAACTATGCAAATTGTAATGCACTTTATTCTATACTAATAAACACTGTATACACTGACAGATTACGGAAAAACAACATATTTATAAAGACTCCTTACCTGGTTGGGCTACAGGTGATCTTAACATTTTTTTGACGGCTTTATCAAGGCTTTGTGAATTTTGTGATCTGCCAATCAGCAGGGAGTGGACAGATGAGACTGATGGCATGGACTGTGGGGCACTGGGAGACTTCTGCTGGGAGCCTGTGGATGAGGACTGTGGGGCACTTGAAGACTTCTGCCGGGAGCCTGTGGAATCCATATTTTCGGCCTTAATACGGATGGCTTCACGACCCTCTGGGAAAAGCCCAATGTAGTCTGCAAAAGCTGCTTTATTTGCATGATTGTTTTTTGAGTCTCTCACTTCCGTTGATTCCATCCTCATGCTTGCCACCAGATACCCAGCATTTCCCAGAGCATTTTCAGCAACCCACTTAAAGGTTTGACCTTTGAAGACCCCAAACTGCATCGTATGTTGGCCAAGAACGTGCAATTTTTTGCTTGGGTCTTCACCTTGGTGCACTACAGCTCGCCTTGCAGTTTCCAAAAACCTTTCTGGGGAGAGAGCCCGAGACCAGGGTTTCTTTTTGTTTTCTTCCTTCACCCTTAGAGCGACCAAAGAGTCACACATATTAAGGCTCCCTTCAGGTTTCCTCCTGAATTTAGGCTCCATTCTATAAAATAAACATAAAAAACACACATTACACGCAGAACTTCACACATCTCTTGCAAAAACAAACACTTCATTCAAAACTATTTTACAAATGGTGTGACTGCATAGTATCTCTACATGCAAACATCAAATAAATACATCAAATAGCCATTATACATGGCAAACTAAACACAGATAGTGACATGTACATGTACATGCACAAATAATACACTGTATATATAGTATGTATGCACAATTGATGAACTTTACACTGTTATCGAACTGACATGCTGTTTTTTTTTTACACTAATGTCCTGTTAGAGCTGTTTTACAGCAGAATATGAATGTGTTTCTGTTGTTAAGCTTTGAAACAACATGTATTGTATAAAGAAATATAGAAATAAAGGTGACTTGACTCATATGCATATTCAGTATTCTGTAAATTTCTAAAATAGACAGAAATGCAAAGGTGCTAATTTTATTTGTTTTCCAATACAATGATGTTTGAAATCTAACAGAATAAATACGTGTTTTCCAGCATGATAATGGGGTGTGGGTAATCAGTAAATGAGTGAGAAATTTAAATTGCAGTGATTACCAAATTAAGTAAGTTACCAGTTTTGAATGATGTATCTACAGTAACGTTAAATAATATTTTATTTATTTATTTATTTAGTTTTGGTTACTGGGTGTAAAGAGCAGTTGGTCTGAAGATTAGATAGTGAATGGTTTTACTAAGTGGGCTTCAAGTAACACTTTTAGTGGTTAAAAAACTAACGTTAATGATTGAAAGACCAAAATCACCTTACACCTCTCAAACACTGTAAAATACGAATAATAGCGAAGTACTGTATTTTAAGCACACAAATACCCCCAAAAACAACAAATACCCAACAAACAAACATTTAGGGCGAAAAAACAATGAATGGCCTGTGTATAACGTTAAAGAAATATAAATGTACACTTACCTCAGTTTCTACGCCGTCGACAAATGTGCCGGTAATAAACAACTGTAACGTTATATTTACAGCTATATATTAACAGCTGCAACAGGCGACAAACTTAGTATAACAGCCGCTGAAGATTATCGTTAATTCAACTGTAATGTGCCGGTCAAAAATAGTTATGAGTATTTAAGTATTTTTTACAAGGGTAAAATGTTAATGTTAGAGTAGCGATGATGATTCAATCTTATTATAACACCCGCCGAGAACCTGATTGGTCAATATCTAGGCATGAGTCATTCACTGATTGGCCAACGCATCACTATGGGCCTTAGCGACGGTCATACACTTTGTTTGGCCAGTGACGTATCACCAGCTTTTTTTCTCATTGGTCAATTCTTCGAAGAATTCTAGAAGCGCTGCGAACAGTGATTGGCTCATTTTTGGTTGTCACTAGCAGAAATAAGGCCATCTGACAGGTTGCTGTGAGCGCCACAGAGCCACAAAAAGCCTAGCTTTAAGATGCTATTGCATGCACATCACTTCTTAGATTTCCACTTTTTGTGCAGATACACACCGTTCAGCATGCAAATATTTATATATGTAAAACGTTTAAGTGAGCGGTGCCCACAACCTGTGGACTCAAGTTCTTGGGCCATTGTGTTGGGGCTGCGGGAGTCTGCACGCAGACACACCTATAAACACTCGCACATACATATAAACTTCCATGCATATACACCTATAAACACTCGCACATACATATAACATATAATACATATACATCGCACATCATAGCTTCCAGACGCTATGCAAATTACACGCGTTATACTTTATTCTCAAATTATTATTGTTAATAACATTGCGTGACTATGAGTATAGTGTGTATTATCATGTAGATTTCAATTTCTGTACAGTCTAATAACTAATTGTCATACCATTCGATTTTCATATAAAAAAATTATTTTAACCCAAAAAGCAAACTATGCTCCCTTCAAACTGATTTTCTTTCATATACAAATCTTGTGTAATCCCAGGCTATCTGTAATCAGAAGCACATTTAAAACTGGAATATAATTTCATTCACATGTGTTTCATAAACACATAATCCTTTCTGAATTACAATCCGCCATCAAAATGATAAATTTAATTATTATAGCTGCTGTAAGAAAAGACTATATCTGCCACCTGCAGGATCCTCACATGCCATAGCCTACTAGCCGGGAAAACTTCTTTATGTTTACAGACATGACGTAATGATGCAGTGCCATGCTGGAATCTCCCGCTAAAACCTACCCTTACCACTCAAATTAGAAAACATTATTGCAAGATACTGAATCGGTCTAAAGTAAGGCAATAGTTTTGAACACTGGCTGGTTATGTACTTTTCCAAATATTGATTTCAGATCATTTTTAACCCAAAAAAGTTATGGATTGCAGCTTTAACTAATGGTGGCAAGTAATTTGTGATAAATGCTGTTGAAGTTTGCTTTTTTTAAGCTGTGGTTGTTTTTACAGGCCCAGGACACAATACCATAGGACTTTTAATAAGGATGTTATACTGTTGACCTCTCCTGACGATAATGCTGTTGTAAAGCAAAAGAAAAAACAGCACTTGCATGAGATTGGACACGTATTAAATGCGTTTAAATTTGACAAAGCATGGGATAGTACAACGGTTTTAAGGAAAATCAAAGAAGGCTTCAAAGAAAAAGTGCCACTTGATGTAAGGTAAATGTGTTTTACAATTTTTTTTTTTTTTTTTTTTTGTTATTGTAAATGTTTTACTGTGAGATGTATTATTTGATAGTGTATTAGTACCACTGGTTTTCATTGTGTGCAGTTTGGAAATACTTATGGGATGTGGCAACAAGCTCATTACACCTAAGTTAAGTGAATGTCAGGAACTGGATGGCAGCTTGATTTTAAAGGTGTTCAAGTTGAAGGCCTTATATGTAAAACCCTCAAGACCACTACTCTTGGTAAGACTGGTGTATTGTTTTAATGAATTTTAATTATTATTATTTTTCTTAACCATATGGGCTTCCTTATAGGGTTTTGCTTTATTTTAGGCCATATACAGTTGTGCTAGTTTACATACCCTTTGCAGAATGTGCAAAATGTTAATAATTGAAATAAAAAAAGAGGGATCATGAAAATTGCATGTTTTTTTTTTTTTTTTGTACTCTCACTGTTCACTAACAGATGTTTACATATACTCCACGAGACAAAATTATAACTGAATTTATAAAAATGACCCTATTGAAAAGTTTACATACTCCTGTGTATCATTTCCTGGATAATCCATGACTGTTTTTATATTTTGCGATAGCTGTTCATGAGTACCTTGTTGGTCCTGAGCAGTTCAACTGCATGCTGTTTTGAGCACTAGTGATTTTGAACTTCCTGTTTCGAATGCGCATGCGTCGCGTCTGAGCGCGTTGTTGTCTTTGGAGCTCCATCGATTGATTTATAATTCTTGATTTCTCTTTAAACTCACTTACAACGAACATTTTCTACTTTTCCTCACCTCATAGTTATAACGCGGATTGTTGAGTAGACGCGTCTCAAGCCTAGTGATCCAACGCTGGATACTCTTATAGGTTACGTCCGTGGATCACGGCTGAACGCGTCTTCTCCGCACTCATTTAAGTTACAAACAAACATTTTTTCGCCTATCGTGCGTCTACTCTACACCCGTACCACTGAAAAGACGGATTATATCCAAGACTTAAGCCATAAATTAGTATTAATATTGATAGCACCACTGGTAGCGTCGTTGCTAACTTAACTTACTGTCCATCTGTTAAAATGGCGAATATATCAAATGTAAGTAGTCTACCTTTTGGTGCAGGTGAGGACACATTTGAGCTGCACGCGGTGCAGTCTGAGCTGGAAGCTGTTGAGAAACAGATCCACGACCTTTTAGTAAGAAAAGCCGAGCTGATAGACCGGCGTTTGGCTCTCGAAACATCACGTGCCGAGGCACACAAATCAGAGATTAATGTTACTAACCCGCTGACTCCGACCTCGTCTACTCCGTGCGTTCCTCAACATCGGTCCCGAACGTCGAGGTCGCGATCAGCCATGGTCTCGTTCACTCCGGCTCCAACATGCCATCACGAAGCCTGGATTTTTCCGCAGCGGAAGTCGCGAGTCAGGTCTAGACCAAGAAAACTCTCTCCGACCCTCCCGGTTTTCGAGATATCCACACAAAACCGCTTCTCCCCTCTTCGCGAAACAGAACGCGATGCTGTGATCATCGGCGATTCCATCGTTCGACACGTACACGCTACGTTAAATAAAAGTAAGGTGCATAGTCACTGCTTTCCTGGTGCTCGTGTTTCTGAAATCGCTGCTCACGTTCCCGAGATTCTGAACGAGCGCGTCGGAACCGTTGTCCTGCACGCGGGAGGGGCCGACATCAGACTGCGCCAAACGGAGGTTTTGAAGAAAGACTTCAGGAATCTGATCGATACGGTACGCAGCACATCGCCTGATATAACGATTATTGTGTCAGGACCGCTTCCCACGTATCGACTAGGTCATGAAAAGTTTAGTAGATTATTTGCGCTTAATGAATGGTTAATGTCATGGTGCAATGAGCAGAAACTTCTCTTTGTAAATAATTGGAATCTGTTTTGGGAGCGTCCTAGGCTTTACCGTGCTGATGGCTTACACCCAAGCAGATTCGGATCGGATCTTCTGTCAGATAACATCTCCAAAATGTTAAATACCTTTTGACTAGTAAACAAAAGTCCAAATCATAGTCTCTGCTGCACCAATTTAACTGATATAAATAGTGTAGAACATTGCATAGAAACTGTGTCTATTCCTCGTTTAGTGAGATCAAATCATAAATCTACTGCAGGATCTAGAAAAAATCTAATTGTTATTAAACCAGAAAATGTTGCTATTGGTAATCAAATACAATTTTTAAAGCTAGGTCTTCTAAACATTAGATCACTCACACCTAAGGCAGTTATTGTAAATGAAATAGTCACAGATAATAGCTTCGATGTACTTTGCCTTACTGAAACCTGGCTTAAACCAAATGATTATTTCGGTTTAAATGAGTCTACTCCATCAGGATACTCCTATAAGCACGAGCCCCGTCTGAATGGTCGTGGCGGCGGTGTTGCAACAATCTATAGAGATTTTCTCAATGTTACTCAGAAAACGGGTTATAAGTTTATTTCATTTGAAGTACTTGTACTAAATGTTACGCTCTTAGATGTTCGAAAAACATCCCTATTATCTCTAGCCTTGGCTACCGTATATAGACCGCCTGGGCCTTACGCTGATTTCCTAAAAGAGTTTGCAGATTTTCTCTCAGACCTATTAGTTAACTTCGATAAAGCATTAATTGTTGGAGACTTTAATATCCATGTAGATAATCAAAATGATGCGTTAGGGGCTGCGTTTACAGATTTATTAAACTCCTTTGGGGTCAAGCAAAACATTACCGGACCGACTCATCGATTTAATCATACACTCGATTTAATTATATCACATGGAACCGATCCAACCGATATAGATATCATTCCACAAAGTGACGATGTCACTGACCATTACATGGTAACTTGCATATTACGTACTCCTGTAATATATCATGCTGCGCCGCGTTATCGATTAGGCAGAACAATCCTTCCATCCACCATAGATAATTTTTCAAACAGCTTATCGGATCTGTCTCAGCTGCTCAGTGAACCCAAACAAACAGATGAACTTGAGGAATTAACTAGCACTATGAGCACCATTCTCTCTGGATCATTGGATATTGTTGCGCCCATTAGATTAAAAAAGGTCAGAGAGAAAAGTAAAGCACCATGGTACAACAGTACTACGCGTGTTCTAAAGAGAGAAACCCGTAATTTAGAGCGTAAATGGAAACAAACCAACTTAGAGGTCTTTAGAATCGCATGGAAAGACAGTATGTCACGTTATAAAAAGGCCCTAAAAGCGGCCAGGGCTGAGCATCTACGCAAACTAATAGAAAACAACCATAACAAGTTCTTATTTAACACCGTGGCGAGACTAACAAATAAACAGATGTCTCCTGAACAAAGTATTCCATTACAGTTTAGTAGTAATGATTTCATGAAGTTCTTCACTGAGAAAATAGAAAACATCAGAACCACAATTGTAAACGTTCAATCCTCAATCGCGCCTTATAATTCAGCCTCAATTATCACGCCGCAAGAACAATTACAGTGCTTTTCAACTATAGAACAAAAAGAGTTAAATAAATTTATCATTTCCTCTAAAACAACAACATGTTTATTAGATCCCATACCAACTAAACTATTGAAAGAAGTGTTACCTGTAGTGGAAGAGCCTCTCCTCAATATTATTAACTCGTCTTTATCTTTAGGTCATGTTCCAAGAACATTTAAACTGGCAGTTATAAAACCTCTCATTAAGAAACCACAATTAGATCCGAATAATCTAGTAAATTATAGACCCATTTCAAATCTACCTTTTATGTCTAAAATACTAGAAAAAGTTGTGTCCGCTCAACTGGGCTCTTTCTTACAAGAAAATGACACCTATGAAAAGTTTCAGTCTGGATTCAGGCCGCATCATAGCACTGAAACTGCGCTCGTTAAAATCACAAATGATTTACTTTTAGCTTCTGACCAAGGCTGTATCTCAATATTAGTTTTACTTGATCTTAGTGCTGCGTTCGATACTATAGATCATACAATACTCTTAGATCGACTACAAAATTATACTGGTGTTCAAGGACAAGCATTAAGCTGGTTTAGATCGTATTTATCTGACCGCTACCATTTTGTTTATTTAAATGGAGAAAAATCTATCATAACTCCAGTAAACTATGGAGTGCCGCAGGGATCTGTGTTAGGCCCTCTATTATTCTCAATATATATGCTACCACTTGGAAATATTATAAGGAAACATGGAATTAGTTTCCATTGTTATGCTGATGACACTCAAATCTATATTTCATCACGGCCAGATGAAAACGCTAAATTATCCAAATTGACAGAGTGTGTTAAAGATATAAAAGATTGGATGACGCATAATTTTCTTTTATTAAATCCAGACAAGACAGAGGTACTACTTATCGGTTCAAAAAACCACCCACAAAACCTCTCACAATACAACTTTAACATAGTAGGATGTCCTGTTACTTCATCCTCTACAGTAAAAGACCTGGGTGTTATATTAGACTGCAACCTGTCTTTTGAAAATCATATTTCATATGTTACAAGAACAGCCTTTTTCCACCTTAGAAACATTGCTAAGCTACGTAATATGCTATCAGTTTCTGACGCAGAAAAGTTAGTTCATGCATTCATGACCTCGAGACTAGATTACTGTAATGCGTTATTAGCCGGTTGTCCTGCATCCTTAATAAACAAGCTACAGTTAGTCCAAAATGCCGCCGCTAGAGTTCTAACTAGATCAAGAAAATATGATCATATAACACCGATTTTATCATCCCTACATTGGTTACCTATAAAGTCCCGTATTAATTACAAGGTATTGCTACTGACTTATAAAGCCCTAAACGGCTTAGCTCCAGTCTATTTAACCGATCTTCTATCGCCCTATAATCCATCGCGCTCTTTAAGGTCACTAAATTCGAGGCTTTTGGTCATACCTAGGATATCCAGATCCACCAAAGGAGGGAGAGCATTTTCACATTTAGCACCAAAACTCTGGAATAGTCTTCCGGATACTGTTCGTTGCTCAGACTCGCTCTCCCAGTTTAAAACTAGATTAAAGACGCATCTCTTCAGCCAGGCATTCATATAATACTTTTAATCCTACAGTTAAATCCGACCTCTAGTTCATAAACGCCAGAGGAGAACTGGCCCCCGACTGAGCCCGGGTTCTCCCAAGGTTTTTTTTTCTCCATTAGGTCACCTGATGGAGTTTTTCGGTTCCTTGCCACTGTTGCCTTTGGCTTGCTCAGTTGGGGATATTTGGGGATATTTAATTGAATTAATCAATCAACGATACTATTGATCAGCATTACCGAACGTAGACGTTCCACTAGAAACAAACATTGATGTATTGTTCTAATTTATTACTGTGAAGCTGCTTTGATACAACCTGTGTTGTGAAAAGCGCTATATAAATAAACTTGACTTGACTTGACTTGACTTGTTCTTCAGAAAAATCCTCCAACTCGTTCACATTCTTTGGTTTTCCAGCATCTTCTGCATATTTGAACCCTTTCCAACAGTGGCTGTATGATTCTGAGATCCATATTTTAACACTGAGGACAATTGAGTGACTCATACATAACTATAACAAAAGGTGAAAACATTTACTCATGCTCAAAAAGGCAACAAAATGCATTAAGAGATGGGGGGTGTAAACTTTTTAAATTGGACGATCAGGGTAAATTGTACTTGTATGTTTCCCAGAAGACAAAATAAATATTTATGTAGCTTCTGAAGTATGATCGTTAAACAAAATGAGAAGAATTTACAAATCATCATCCTGTTCAAAAATGGAGGATTTTTCTGAAGAATAACAGGCGGTTGAACTGCTCAGGACCAACAAGGGACTTATGAACAACTATCACAAAATATAAAAACAGTCGTGGATCATCCAGGAAATGACACATAGGAGAATGTAAACGTTTGAATGGGGTCATTTTTATAAATTCAGTTATTATGTTTTCTTGTGGAGTATATGTAAATATCTGTTATGTGAAATAGTTTATTTAGGCCAGTACTAAATAAAAAATAATATGCAATTTTCACGACCACTCTTATTTTATTTGAATTATTAACATTTTGCACATTCTGCAAGGGGTATGTAAACTTATGAGCACAACTGTAGTGTATAAATGTATGTTATGCAATGTTAACTTGTTTTATACTTCATAATTTACTTTTAGCTTTCTGTTTTTTGAATTCATTTTCACATTTGCAGTCACTGTTGAAAACTCTTGTGAAGTGGCAACAATACCACAAACTATGCAAGATACATTGTTTAACTAGAGATCTCATCTGTGCTGTATTATTTTCCAAGGCTGAAACAGACAGCTCTGATGACTGATGCTTTGAGGTTGACATGCCTGGCGAAAGGGTCTACCAGTCATCAGGTTCTGCTTCTGGAGAGAATATGACCAATGATTTGAATGACCAGTCTTCCACACAAAACTCGGTGAGTGCCGTCTTTGACATGGTTCAATAATTTTCTAGTCTTTGCCTAATGTACATTCCTTCATTTCCTCTTAGTTTTCAGTTCACAGCATTATTTTTCAGTCCTCCGCCAGTTCGATTAGTGCGCAGTCCTCCGACAGAGTTCAGTCCCCCACAAGAGCTCAATTCTCCACCAGTTCCATCGGTGCGCAGTCTTCCAACAGAGTTCAGTCCCCCACAAGAGCTCAATTCTCCACCAGTTCCATCGGTGCGCAGTCTTCCAACAGAGTTCAGTCCCCCACAAGAGCTCAATTCTCCGCCAGTTCCATCGGTGCGCAGTCTTTCTACAGAGTTCAGTCCCCCACAAGAGCTCAATTCTCCGCCAGTTCCATCGGTGCGCAGTCTTCCGACAGAGTTCAGTCCCCCACAAGAGCTCAATTCTCCGCCAGTTCCATCGGTGCGCAGTCTTCCAACAGAGTTCAGTCCCCCACAAGAGCTCAATTCTCCGCCAGTTCCATCGGTGCGCAGTCTTCCATCAGAGTTCAGTCCCCCACAAGAGCTCAATTCTCCGCCAGTTCCATCGGTGCGCAGTCTTCCGACAGAGTTCAGTCCCCCACAAGAGCTCAATTCTCCACCAGTTCCATCGGTGCGCAGTCTTCCGACAGAGTTCAGTCCCCCACAAGAGCTCAATTCTCCGCCAGTTCCATCGGTGCGCAGTCTTCCATCAGAGTTCAGTCCCCCACAAGAGCTCAATTCTCCGCCAGTTCCATCGGTGCGCAGTCTTCCGACAGAGTTCAGTCCCCCACAAGAGCTCAATTCTCCGCCAGTTCCATCGGTGCGCAGTCTTCCGACAGAGTTCAGTCCCCCACAAGAGCTCAATTCTCCGCCAGTTCCATCGGTGCGCAGTCTTCCGACAGAGTTCAGTCCCCCACAAGAGCTCAATTCTCCACCAGTTCCATCGGTGCGCAGTCTTCCATCAGAGTTCAGTCCCCCACAAGAGCTCAATTCTCCGCCAGTTCCATCGGTGCGCAGTCTTCCATCAGAGTTCAGTCCCCCACAAGAGCTCAATTCTCCGCCAGTTCCATCGGTGCGCAGTCTTCCGACAGAGTTCAGTCCCCCACAAGAGCTCAATTCTCCACCAGTTCCATCGGTGCGCAGTCTTCCGACAGAGTTCAGTCCCCCACAAGAGCTCAATTCTCCGCCAGTTCCATCGGTGCACAGTCATCCATCAGAGTTCAGTCCCCCACAAGAGCTCAATTCTCCACCAGTTCCATCGGTGCGCAGTAATCCCCCAGAGTGCAGTCCCCCACAAGAGCTCAATTCTCCACCAGTTCCATCGGTGCGCAGTCTTCCATCAGAGTTCAGTCCCCCACAAGAGCTCAATTCTCCGCCAGTTCCATCAGTGCGCAGTCTTCCGAGAGAGTTCAGTGCCCCACAAGAGCTCAATTCTCCACAAGTTCCATCGGTGTGCAGTCTTCCGACAGAGTTCAGTCCCCCACAAGAGCTCAATTCTCCGCCAGTTCTATTGGTGCGCAGTCATCCACAGGAGTTCAGTCCCCCACAAGAGCTCAATTCTCCACCAGTTCCATCAGTGCGCAGTAATCGCCCAGAGTGCAGTCCCCCACAAGAGCTCAATTCTCCACCAGTTCCATCGGTGCGCAGTCTTCCGACAGAGTTCAGTCCCCCACAAGAGCTCAATTCTCCGCCAGTTCCATCGGTGCACAGTCATCCATCAGAGTTCAGTCCCCCACAAGAGCTCAATTCTCCACCAGTTCCATCAGTGCGCAGTAATCGCCCAGAGTGCAGTCCCCCACAAGAGCTCAATTCTCCACCAGTTCCATCGGTGCGCAGTCTTCCGACAGAGTTCAGTCCCCCACAAGAGCTCAATTCTCCACCAGTTCCATCGGTGCGCAGTCTTCCAACAGAGTTCAGTCCCCCTCAAGAGCTCAATTCTCCACCAGTTCCATCGGTGTGCAGTCATCCACCAGAGTTCAGTCCCCCACAAGAGCTCAATTCTCCACCAGTTCCATCGGTGCGCAGTCTTCCGACAGAGTTCAGTCCCCCACAAGAGCTCAATTCTCCACCAGTTCCATCGGTGCGCAGTCTTCCGACAGAGTTCAGTCCCCCACAAGAGCTCAATTCTCCACCAGTTCCATCGGTGTGCAGTCATCCACCAGAGTTCAGTCCCCCACAAGAGCTCAATTCTCCGCCAGTTCCATCGGTGTGCAGTCATCCACCAGAGTTCAGTCCCCCACAAGAGCTCAATTCTCCGCCAGTTCCATCGGTGCACAGTCATCCATCAGAGTTCAGTCCCCCACAAGAGCTCAATTCTCCACCAGTTACATCGGTGTGCAGTCATCCACCAGAGTTCAGTCCCCCACAAGAGCTCAATTCTCCGCCAGTTCCATCAGTGCGCAGTCTTCCGAGAGAGTTCAGTGCCCCACAAGAGCTCAATTCTCCACAAGTTCCATCGGTGTGCAGTCTTCCGACAGAGTTCAGTCCCCCACAAGAGCTCAATTCTCCGCCAGTTCTATTGGTGCGCAGTCATCCACAGGAGTTCAGTCCCCCACAAGAGCTCAATTCTCCACCAGTTCCATCAGTGCGCAGTAATCGCCCAGAGTGCAGTCCCCCACAAGAGCTCAATTCTCCACCAGTTCCATCGGTGCGCAGTCTTCCGACAGAGTTCAGTCCCCCACAAGAGCTCAATTCTCCGCCAGTTCCATCGGTGCACAGTCATCCATCAGAGTTCAGTCCCCCACAAGAGCTCAATTCTCCACCAGTTCCATCAGTGCGCAGTAATCGCCCAGAGTGCAGTCCCCCACAAGAGCTCAATTCTCCACCAGTTCCATCGGTGCGCAGTCTTCCGACAGAGTTCAGTCCCCCACAAGAGCTCAATTCTCCACCAGTTCCATCGGTGCGCAGTCTTCCAACAGAGTTCAGTCCCCCTCAAGAGCTCAATTCTCCACCAGTTCCATCGGTGTGCAGTCATCCACCAGAGTTCAGTCCCCCACAAGAGCTCAATTCTCCACCAGTTCCATCGGTGCGCAGTCTTCCGACAGAGTTCAGTCCCCCACAAGAGCTCAATTCTCCACCAGTTCCATCGGTGCGCAGTCTTCCGACAGAGTTCAGTCCCCCACAAGAGCTCAATTCTCCACCAGTTCCATCGGTGTGCAGTCATCCACCAGAGTTCAGTCCCCCACAAGAGCTCAATTCTCCGCCAGTTCCATCGGTGTGCAGTCATCCACCAGAGTTCAGTCCCCCACAAGAGCTCAATTCTCCGCCAGTTCCATCGGTGCACAGTCATCCATCAGAGTTCAGTCCCCCACAAGAGCTCAATTCTCCACCAGTTACATCGGTGTGCAGTCATCCACCAGAGTTCAGTCCCCCACAAGAGCTCAATTCTCCGCCAGTTCCATCGGTGTGCAGTCTTCCGACAGAGTTCAGTCCCCCACAAGAGCTCAATTCTCCGCCAGTTCTATCGGTGCGCAGTCATCCACCAGAGTTCAGTCCCCCACAAGAGCTTAATTCTCCGCCAGTTCCATCGGTGTGCAGTCTTCCGACAGAGTTCAGTCCCCCACAAGAGCTCAATTCTCCGCCAGTTCTATCGGTGCGCAGTCAACCACCAGCGTTCAGTCCCCCACAAGAGCTCAATTCTCCACCAGTTCCATCGGTGTGCAGTCTTCCGACAGAGTTCAGTCCCCCACAAGAGCTCAATTCTCCGCCAGTTCTATCGGTGCGCAGTCATCCACAGGAGTTCAGTCCCCCACAAGAGCTCAATTCTCCGCCAGTTCCATCGGTGCACAGTCATCCATCAGATTTCAGTCCCCCACAAGAGCTCAATTCTCCGCCAGTTCCATCGGTGCGCAGTCATCCACCAGAGTTCAGTCCCCCACAAGAGCTCAATTCTCCACCAGTTCCATCAGTGTGCAGTCATCCACCAGAGTTCAGTCCCCCACAAGAGCTCAATTCTCCACCAGTTCCATCGGTGCACAGTCATCCACCAGAGTTCAGTCCCCCACAAGAGCTCAATTCTCCGCCAGTTCCATCGGTGCGCAGTCTTCCGACAGAGTTCAGTCCCCCACAAGAGCTCAATTCTCCGCCAGTTCCATCGGTGCGCAGTCTTCCAACAGAGTTCAGTCCCCCACAAGAGCTCAATTCTCCGCCAGTTCCATCGGTGCGCAGTCATCCACCAGAGTTCAGTCCCCCACAAGAGCTCAATTCTCCACCAGTTCCATCAGTGTGCAGTCATCCACCAGAGTTCAGTCCCCCACAAGAGCTCAATTCTCCGCCAGTTCCATCGGTGCGCAGTCATCCACCAGAGTTCAGTCCCCCACAAGAGCTCAATTCTCCACCAGTTCCATCAGTGTGCAGTCATCCACCAGAGTTCAGTCCCCCACAAGAGCTCAATTATCCACCAGTTCCATCGGTGCACAGTCATCCGACAGAGTTCAGTCCCCCACAAGAGCTCAATTCTCCGCCAGTTCTATCGGTGCGCAGTCATCCACAGGAGTTCAGTCCCCCACAAGAGCTCAATTCTCCGCCAGTTCCATCGGTGCACAGTCATCCATCAGAGTTCAGTCCCCCACAAGAGCTCAATTCTCCGCCAGTTCCATCGGTGCGCAGTCATCCACCAGAGTTCAGTCCCCCACAAGAGCTCAATTCTCCACCAGTTCCATCAGTGTGCAGTCATCCACCAGAGTTCAGTCCCCCACAAGAGCTCAATTCTCCACCAGTTCCATCGGTGCACAGTCATCCACCAGAGTTCAGTCCCCCACAAGAGCTCAATTCTCCGCCAGTTCCATCGGTGCGCAGTCTTCCGACAGAGTTCAGTCCCCCACAAGAGCTCAATTCTCCGCCAGTTCCATCGGTGCGCAGTCTTCCAACAGAGTTCAGTCCCCCACAAGAGCTCAATTCTCCGCCAGTGCCATCGGTGCGCAGTCATCCACCAGAGTTCAGTCCCCCACAAGAGCTCAATTCTCCACCAGTTCCATCAGTGTGCAGTCATCCACCAGAGTTCAGTCCCCCACAAGAGCTCAATTCTCCGCCAGTTCCATCGGTGCGCAGTCATCCACCAGAGTTCTGTCCCCCACAAGAGCTCAATTCTCCACCAGTTCCATCAGTGTGCAGTCATCCACCAGAGTTCAGTCCCCCACAAGAGCTCAATTCTCCACCAGTTCCATCGGTGCACAGTCATCCACCAGAGTTCAGTCCCCCACAAGAGCTCAATTCTCCGCCAGTTCCATCGGTGCGCAGTCTTCCAACAGAGTTCAGTCCCCCACAAGAGCTCAATTCTCCGCCAGTTTCATCGGTGCGCAGTCTTCCATCAGAGTTCAGTCCCCCACAAGAGCTCAATTCTCCACCAGTTCCATCAGTGTGCAGTCATCCACCAGAGTTCAGTCCCCCACAAGAGCTCAATTCTCCACCAGTTCCATCGGTGCACAGTCATCCACCAGAGTTCAGTCCCCCACAAGAGCTCAATTCTCCGCCAGTTCCATCGGTGCGCAGTCTTCCGACAGAGTTCAGTCCCCCACAAGAGCTCAATTCTCCGCCAGTTCCATCGGTGCGCAGTCTTCCAACAGAGTTCAGTCCCCCACAAGAGCTCAATTCTCCGCCAGTTCCATCGGTGCGCAGTCTTCCATCAGAGTTCAGTCCCCCACAAGAGCTCAATTCTCCGCCAGTTCCATCGGTGCGCAGTCTTCCGACAGAGTTCAGTCCCCCACAAGAGCTCAATTCTCCACCAGTTCCATCGGTGCGCAGTCTTCCGACAGAGTTCAGTCCCCCACAAGAGCTCAATTCTCCGCCAGTTCCATCGGTGCGCAGTCTTCCATCAGAGTTCAGTCCCCCACAAGAGCTCAATTCTCCGCCAGTTCCATCGGTGCGCAGTCTTCCGACAGAGTTCAGTCCCCCACAAGAGCTCAATTCTCCGCCAGTTCCATCGGTGCGCAGTCTTCCGACAGAGTTCAGTCCCCCACAAGAGCTCAATTCTCCGCCAGTTCCATCGGTGCGCAGTCTTCCGACAGAGTTCAGTCCCCCACAAGAGCTCAATTCTCCACCAGTTCCATCGGTGCGCAGTCTTCCATCAGAGTTCAGTCCCCCACAAGAGCTCAATTCTCCGCCAGTTCCATCGGTGCGCAGTCTTCCATCAGAGTTCAGTCCCCCACAAGAACTCAATTCTCCGCCAGTTCCATCGGTGCGCAGTCTTCCGACAGAGTTCAGTCCCCCACAAGAGCTCAATTCTCCACCAGTTCCATCGGTGCGCAGTCTTCCGACAGAGTTCAGTCCCCCACAAGAGCTCAATTCTCCGCCAGTTCCATCGGTGCACAGTCATCCATCAGAGTTCAGTCCCCCACAAGAGCTCAATTCTCCACCAGTTCCATCGGTGCGCAGTAATCCCCCAGAGTGCAGTCCCCCACAAGAGCTCAATTCTCCACCAGTTCCATCGGTGCGCAGTCTTCCATCAGAGTTCAGTCCCCCACAAGAGCTCAATTCTCCGCCAGTTCCATCAGTGCGCAGTCTTCCGAGAGAGTTCAGTGCCCCACAAGAGCTCAATTCTCCACAAGTTCCATCGGTGTGCAGTCTTCCGACAGAGTTCAGTCCCCCACAAGAGCTCAATTCTCCGCCAGTTCTATTGGTGCGCAGTCATCCACAGGAGTTCAGTCCCCCACAAGAGCTCAATTCTCCACCAGTTCCATCAGTGCGCAGTAATCGCCCAGAGTGCAGTCCCCCACAAGAGCTCAATTCTCCACCAGTTCCATCGGTGCGCAGTCTTCCGACAGAGTTCAGTCCCCCACAAGAGCTCAATTCTCCGCCAGTTCCATCGGTGCACAGTCATCCATCAGAGTTCAGTCCCCCACAAGAGCTCAATTCTCCACCAGTTCCATCAGTGCGCAGTAATCGCCCAGAGTGCAGTCCCCCACAAGAGCTCAATTCTCCACCAGTTCCATCGGTGCGCAGTCTTCCGACAGAGTTCAGTCCCCCACAAGAGCTCAATTCTCCACCAGTTCCATCGGTGCGCAGTCTTCCAACAGAGTTCAGTCCCCCTCAAGAGCTCAATTCTCCACCAGTTCCATCGGTGTGCAGTCATCCACCAGAGTTCAGTCCCCCACAAGAGCTCAATTCTCCACCAGTTCCATCGGTGCGCAGTCTTCCGACAGAGTTCAGTCCCCCACAAGAGCTCAATTCTCCACCAGTTCCATCGGTGCGCAGTCTTCCGACAGAGTTCAGTCCCCCACAAGAGCTCAATTCTCCACCAGTTCCATCGGTGTGCAGTCATCCACCAGAGTTCAGTCCCCCACAAGAGCTCAATTCTCCGCCAGTTCCATCGGTGTGCAGTCATCCACCAGAGTTCAGTCCCCCACAAGAGCTCAATTCTCCGCCAGTTCCATCGGTGCACAGTCATCCATCAGAGTTCAGTCCCCCACAAGAGCTCAATTCTCCACCAGTTACATCAGTGTGCAGTCATCCACCAGAGTTCAGTCCCCCACAAGAGCTCAATTCTCCGCCAGTTCCATCGGTGTGCAGTCTTCCGACAGAGTTCAGTCCCCCACAAGAGCTCAATTCTCCGCCAGTTCTATCGGTGCGCAGTCATCCACCAGAGTTCAGTCCCCCACAAGAGCTTAATTCTCCGCCAGTTCCATCGGTGTGCAGTCTTCCGACAGAGTTCAGTCCCCCACAAGAGCTCAATTCTCCGCCAGTTCTATCGGTGCGCAGTCAACCACCAGCGTTCAGTCCCCCACAAGAGCTCAATTCTCCACCAGTTCCATCGGTGTGCAGTCTTCCGACAGAGTTCAGTCCCCCACAAGAGCTCAATTCTCCGCCAGTTCTATCGGTGCGCAGTCATCCACAGGAGTTCAGTCCCCCACAAGAGCTCAATTCTCCGCCAGTTCCATCGGTGCACAGTCATCCATCAGAGTTCAGTCCCCCACAAGAGCTCAATTCTCCGCCAGTTCCATCGGTGCGCAGTCATCCACCAGAGTTCAGTCCCCCACAAGAGCTCAATTCTCCACCAGTTCCATCGGTGCGCAGTCTTCTGACAGAGTTCAGTCCCCCACAAGAGCTCAATTCTCCACCAGTTCCATCAGTGTGCAGTCATCCACCAGAGTTCAGTCCCCCACAAGAGCTCAATTCTCCACCAGTTCCATCGGTGGACAGTCATCCACCAGAGTTCAGTCCCCCACAAGAGCTCAATTCTCCACCAGTTCCATCGGTGAGCAGTCTTTCGACAGTTCAGTCCCTCACAAGAGCTCAATTCTCCGCCAGTTCCATCAGTGCGCTTTCTTCCGACAGAGTTCAGTCCCCCACAAGAGCTCAATTCTCCGCCAGTTCCATCGGTGCACAGTCATCCATCAGAGTTCAGTCCCCCACAAGAGCTCAATTCTCCACCAGTTCCATCAGTGCGCAGTAATCGCCCAGAGTGCAGTCCCCCACAAGAGCTCAATTCTCCACCAGTTCCATCGGTGCGCAGTCTTCCGACAGAGTTCAGTCCCCCACAAGAGCTCAATTCTCCGCCAGTTCCATCGACGCACAGTCATCCATCAGAGTTCAGTCCCCCACAAGAGCTCAATTCTCCACCAGTTCCATCAGTGCGCAGTAATCGCCCAGAGTGCAGTCCCCCACAAGAGCTCAATTCTCCACCAGTTCCATCGGTGCACAGTCTTCCGACAGAGTTCAGTCCCCCACAAGAGCTCAATTCTCCACCAGTTCCATCGGTGCGCAGTCTTCCAACAGAGTTCAGTCCCCCTCAAGAGCTCAATTCTCCACCAGTTCCATCGGTGCGCAGTCATCCACCAGAGTTCAGTCCCCCACAAGAGCTCAATTCTCCACCAGTTCCATCGGTGCGCAGTCTTCCGACAGAGTTCAGTCCCCCACAAGAGCTCAATTCTCCACCAGTTCCATCGGTGCACAGTCTTCCGACAGAGTTCAGTCCCCCACAAGAGCTCAATTCTCCACCAGTTCCATCGGTGTGCAGTCATCCACCAGAGTTCAGTCCCCCACAAGAGCTCAATTCTCCGCCAGTTCCATCGGTGTGCAGTCATCCACCAGAGTTCAGTCCCCCACAAGAGCTCAATTCTCCGCCAGTTCCATCGGTGCACAGTCATCCATCAGAGTTCAGTCCCCCACAAGAGCTCAATTCTCCACCAGTTACATCGGTGTGCAGTCATCCACCAGAGTTCAGTCCCCACAAGAGCTCAATTCTCCGCCAGTTCCATCGGTGTGCAGTCTTCCGACAGAGTTCAGTCCCCCACAAGAGCTCAATTCTCCGCCAGTTCTATCGATGCGCAGTCATCCACCAGAGTTCAGTCCCCCACAAGAGCTCAATTCTCCGCCAGTTCCATCGGTGTGCAGTCTTCCGACAGAGTTCAGTCCCCCACAAGAGCTCAATTCTCCACCAGTTCTATCGGTGCGCAGTCATCCACCAGCGTTCAGTCCCCCACAAGAGCTCAATTCTCCACCAGTTCCATCGGTGTGCAGTCTTCCGACAGAGTTCAGTCCCCCACAAGAGCTCAATTCTCCGCCAGTTCTATCGGTGCGCAGTCATCCACAGGAGTTCAGTCCCCCACAAGAGCACAATTCTCCGCCAGTTCCATCGGTGCACAGTCATCCATCAGAGTTCAGTCCCCCACAAGAGCTCAATTCTCCGCCAGTTCCATCGGTGCGCAGTCATCCACCAGAGTTCAGTCCCCCACAAGAGCTCAATTCTCCACCAGTTCCATCGGTGCGCAGTCTTCTGACAGAGTTCAGTCCCCCACAAGAGCTCAATTCTCCACCAGTTCCATCAGTGTGCAGTCATCCACCAGAGTTCAGTCCCCCACAAGAGCTCAATTCTCCACCAGTTCCATCGGTGCACAGTCATCCACCAGAGTTCAGTCCCCCACAAGAGCTCAATTCTCCACCAGTTCCATCGGTGCGCAGTCTTTCGACAGTTCAGTCCCTCACAAGAGCTCAATTCTCCACCAGTTCCATCGGTGCGCAGTCTTCCATCAGAGTTCAGTCCCCCACAAGAGCTCAATTCTCCGCCAGTTCCATCGGTGCAAAGTCCCCAGAGTTCAGTCCCCCACAAGAGCTCAATTCTCCACCAGTTCCATCAGTGCACAGTCTTCTGACAGAGTTCAGTCACCCACAAGAGCTCAATTCTCCACCAGTTCCATAGGTGCGCAGTCATCCATCAGAGTTCAGTCCCCCACAAGAGCTCAAATCTCCACCAGTTCCATTTGTGTGCAGTCTTCCGACAGAGTTCAGTCCCCCACAAGAGCTCAATTCTCCACCAATTCCATCAGTGTGCAGTCATCCACCAGAGTTCAGTCCCCCACAAGAGCTCAATTCTCCACCAGTTCCATAGGTGCGCAGTCATCCATCAGAGTTCAGTCCCCCACAAGAGCTCAAATCTCCACCAGTTCCATTTGTGTGCAGTCTTCCGACAGAGTTCAGTCCCCCACAAGAGCTCAATTCTCCACCAGTTCCATCGGTGCGCAGTCTTCCAACAGAGTTCAGTCCCCCACAAGAGCACAATTCTCCGCCAGTTCCATCGGTGCACAGTCATCCATCAGAGTTCAGTCCCCCACAAGAGCTCAATTCTCCGCCAGTTCCATCGGTGCGCAGTCATCCACCAGAGTTCAGTCCCCCACAAGAGCTCAATTCTCCACCAGTTCCATCAGTGTGCAGTCATCCACCAGAGTTCAGTCCCCCACAAGAGCTCAATTCTCCACCAGTTCCATCGGTGCACAGTCATCCACCAGAGTTCAGTCCCCCACAAGAGCTCAATTCTCCACCAGTTCCATCGGTGCGCAGTCTTTCGACAGTTCAGTCCCTCACAAGAGCTCAATTCTCCACCAGTTCCATCGGTGCGCAGTCTTCCATCAGAGTTCAGTCCCCCACAAGAGCTCAATTCTCTGCCAGTTCCATCGGTGCAAAGTCCCCAGAGTTCAGTCCCCCACAAGAGCTCAATTCTCCACCAGTTCCATCAGTGCACAGTCTTCTGACAGAGTTCAGTCCCCCACAAGAGCTCAATTCTCCACCAATTCCATCAGTGTGCACTCATCCACCAGAGTTCAGTCCCCCACAAGAGCTCAATTCTCCACCAGTTCCATAGGTGCGCAGTCATCCATCAGAGTTCAGTCCCCCACAAGAGCTCAAATCTCCACCAGTTCCATTTGTGTGCAGTCTTCCGACAGAGTTCAGTCCCCCACAAGAGCTCAATTCTCCACCAGTTCCATCGGTGCGCAGTCTTCCGACAGAGTTCAGTCCCCCACAAGAGCTCAATTCTCCACCAGTTCCATCGGTGCGCAGTCTTCCGACAGAGTTCAGTCCCCCACAAGAGCTCAATTCTCCACCAGTTCCATCGGTGTGCAGTCATCCACCAGAGTTCAGTCTCCCACAAGAGCTCAATTCTCCGCCAGTTCCATCTGTGCGCAGTCTTCCGACAGAGTTCAGTCTCCCACAAGAGCTCAATTCTCTGCCAGTTCCATCGGTGCAAAGTCCCCAGAGTTCAGTCCCCCACAAGAGCTCAATTCTCCACCAGTTCCATCAGTGCACAGTCTTCTGACAGAGTTCAGTCCCCCACAAGAGCTCAATTCTCCACCAATTCCATCAGTGTGCACTCATCCACCAGAGTTCAGTCCCCCACAAGAGCTCAATTCTCCACCAGTTCCATAGGTGCGCAGTCATCCATCAGAGTTCAGTCCCCCACAAGAGCTCAAATCTCCACCAGTTCCATTTGTGTGCAGTCTTCCGACAGAGTTCAGTCCCCCACAAGAGCTCAATTCTCCACCAGTTCCATCGGTGCGCAGTCTTCTGACAGAGTTCAGTCCCCCACAAGAGCTCAATTCTCCACCAGTTCCATCAGTGTGCAGTCATCCACCAGAGTTCAGTCCCCCACAAGAGCTCAATTCTCCACCAGTTCCATCGGTGCACAGTCATCCACCAGAGTTCAGTCCCCCACAAGAGCTCAATTCTCCACCAGTTCCATCGGTGCGCAGTCTTTCGACAGTTCAGTCCCTCACAAGAGCTCAATTCTCCACCAGTTCCATCGGTGCGCAGTCTTCCATCAGAGTTCAGTCCCCCACAAGAGCTCAATTCTCTGCCAGTTCCATCGGTGCAAAGTCCCCAGAGTTCAGTCCCCCACAAGAGCTCAATTCTCCACCAGTTCCATCAGTGCACAGTCTTCTGACAGAGTTCAGTCCCCCACAAGAGCTCAATTCTCCACCAATTCCATCAGTGTGCACTCATCCACCAGAGTTCAGTCCCCCACAAGAGCTCAATTCTCCACCAGTTCCATAGGTGCGCAGTCATCCATCAGAGTTCAGTCCCCCACAAGAGCTCAAATCTCCACCAGTTCCATTTGTGTGCAGTCTTCCGACAGAGTTCAGTCCCCCACAAGAGCTCAATTCTCCACCAGTTCCATCGGTGCGCAGTCTTCCGACAGAGTTCAGTCCCCCACAAGAGCTCAATTCTCCACCAGTTCCATCGGTGCGCAGTCTTCCGACAGAGTTCAGTCCCCCACAAGAGCTCAATTCTCCACCAGTTCCATCGGTGTGCAGTCATCCACCAGAGTTCAGTCTCCCACAAGAGCTCAATTCTCCGCCAGTTCCATCTGTGCGCAGTCTTCCGACAGAGTTCAGTCCCCCACAAGAGCTCAATTCTCTGCCAGTTCCATCGGTGCAAAGTCCCCAGAGTTCAGTCCCCCACAAGAGCTCAATTCTCCACCAGTTCCATCAGTGCACAGTCTTCTGACAGAGTTCAGTCCCCCACAAGAGCTCAATTCTCCACCAATTCCATCAGTGTGCACTCATCCACCAGAGTTCAGTCCCCAACAAGAGCTCAATTCTCCACCAGTTCCATAGGTGCGCAGTCATCCATCAGAGTTCAGTCCCCCACAAGAGCTCAAATCTCCACCAGTTCCATTTGTGTGCAGTCTTCCGACAGAGTTCAGTCCCCCACAAGAGCTCAATTCTCCACCAGTTCCATCGGTGCGCAGTCTTCCGACAGAGTTCAGTCCCCCACAAGAGCTCAATTCTCCACCAGTTCCATCGGTGTGCAGTCATCCACCAGAGTTCAGTCTCCCACAAGAGCTCAATTCTCCGCCAGTTCCATCTGTGCGCAGTCTTCCGACAGAGTTCAGTCCCCCACAAGAGCTCAATTCTCCGCCAGTTCCATCGGTGCGCAGTCATCCACCAGAGTTCAGTCCCCCACAAGAGCTAAATTCTCCACCAGTTCCATCGGTGCACAGTCATCCATCAGAGTTCAGTCCCCCACAAGAGCTCAATTCTCTGCCAGTTCCATCGATGCGCAGTCATCCACCAGAGTTCAGTCCCCCACAAGAGCTCAATTCTCTGCCAGTTCCATCGATGCGCAGTCATCCACCAGAGTTCAGTCCCCCACAAGAGCTCAATTCTCCACCAGTTCCATCGGTGCGCAGTCTTTCGACAGTTCAGTCCCTCACAAGAGCTCAATTCTCCACCAGTTCCATCGGTGCGCAGTCTTCCATCAGAGTTCAGTCCCCCACAAGAGCTCAATTCTCCGCCAGTTCCATCGGTGCAAAGTCCCCAGAGTTCAGTCCCCCACAAGAGCTCAATTCTCCACCAGTTCCATCAGTGCACAGTCTTCTGACAGAGTTCAGTCACCCACAAGAGCTCAATTCTCCACCAGTTCCATAGGTGCGCAGTCATCCATCAGAGTTCAGTCCCCCACAAGAGCTCAAATCTCCACCAGTTCCATTTGTGTGCAGTCTTCCGACAGAGTTCAGTCCCCCACAAGAGCTCAATTCTCCACCAATTCCATCAGTGTGCAGTCATCCACCAGAGTTCAGTCCCCCACAAGAGCTCAATTCTCCACCAGTTCCATAGGTGCGCAGTCATCCATCAGAGTTCAGTCCCCCACAAGAGCTCAAATCTCCACCAGTTCCATCGATGCGCAGTCATCCACCAGAGTTCAGTCCCCCACAAGAGCTCAATTCTCTGCCAGTTCCATCGATGCGCAGTCATCCACCAGAGTTCAGTCCCCCACAAGAGCTCAATTCTCCACCAGTTCCATCGGTGCGCAGTCTTTCGACAGTTCAGTCCCTCACAAGAGCTCAATTCTCCACCAGTTCCATCGGTGCGCAGTCTTCTGACAGAGTTCAGTCCCCCACAAGAGCTCAATTCTCCACCAGTTCCATCAGTGTGCAGTCATCCACCAGAGTTCAGTCCCCCACAAGAGCTCAATTCTCCACCAGTTCCATCAGTGCACAGTCTTCTGACAGAGTTCAGTCCCCCACAAGAGCTCAATTCTCCACCAATTCCATCAGTGTGCAGTCATCCACCAGAGTTCAGTCCCCCACAAGAGCTCAATTCTCCACCAGTTCCATAGGTGCGCAGTCATCCATCAGAGTTCAGTCCCCCACAAGAGCTCAAATCTCCACCAGTTCCATTTGTGTGCAGTCTTCCGACAGAGTTCAGTCCCCCACAAGAGCTCAATTCTCCACCAGTTCCATCGCTGCGCAGTCTTCCGACAGAGTTCAGTCCCCCACAAGAGCTCAATTCTCCACCAGTTCCATCGGTGTGCAGTCATCCACCAGAGTTCAGTCTCCCACAAGAGCTCAATTCTCCGCCAGTTCCATCTGTGCGCAGTCTTCCGACAGAGTTCAGTCCCCCACAAGAGCTCAATTCTCCGCCAGTTCCATCGGTGCACAGTCATCCACCAGAGTTCAGTCCCCCACAAGAGCTAAATTCTCCACCAGGTCCATCGGTGCATAGTCATCCATCAGAGTTCAGTCCCCCACAAGAGCTCAATTCTCTGCCAGTTCCATCGATGCGCAGTCATCCACCAGAGTTCAGTCCCCCACAAGAGCTCAATTCTCCACCAGTTCCATCGGTGCGCAGTCTTCTGACAGAGTTCAGTCCCCCACAAGAGCTCAATTCTCCACCAGTTCCATCAGTTTGCAGTCATCCACCAGAGTTCAGTCCCCCACAAGAGCTCAATTCTCCACCAGTTCCATCAGTGCACAGTCTTCTGACAGAGTTCAGTCCCCCACAAGAGCTCAATTCTCCACCAGTTCCATCGGTGCGCAGTCTTTCGACAGTTCAGTCCCTCACAAGAGCTCAATTCTCCACCAGTTCCATCGGTGCGCAGTCTTCCATCAGAGTTCAGTCCCCCACAAGAGCTCAATTCTCCGCCAGTTCCATCGGTGCACAGTCATCCCCCAGAGTTCAGTCCCCCATAAGAGCTCAATTCTCCACCAGTTCCATCAGTGCACAGTCTTCTGACAGAGTTCAGTCCCCCACAAGAGCTCAATTCTCCACCAATTCCATCAGTGTGCAGTCATCCACCAGAGTTCAGTCCCCCACAAGAGCTCAATTCTCCACCAGTTCCATAGGTGCGCAGTCATCCATCAGAGTTCAGTCCCCCACAAGAGCTCAAATCTCCACCAGTTCCATTTGTGTGCAGTCTTCCGACAGAGTTCAGTCCCCCACAAGAGCTCAATTCTCCACCAGTTCCATCGGTGCGCAGTCTTCCGACAGAGTTCAGTCCCCCACAAGAGCTCAATTCTCCACCAGTTCCATCGGTGTGCAGTCTTCCGACAGAGTTCAGTCCCCCACAAGAGCTCAATTCTCCGCCAGTTCTATCGGTGCGCAGTCATCCACAGGAGTTCAGTCCCCCACAAGAGCTCAATTCTCCGCCAGTTCCATCGGTGCACAGTCATCCATCAGAGTTCAGTCCCCACAAGAGCTCAATTCTCCGCCAGTTCCATCGGTGCGCAGTCATCCACCAGAGTTCAGTCCCCCACAAGAGCTCAATTCTCCACCAGTTCCATCGGTGCGCAGTCTTCTGACAGAGTTCAGTCCCCCACAAGAGCTCAATTCTCCACCAGTTCCATCAGTGCACAGTCTTCTGACAGAGTTCAGTCCCCCACAAGAGCTCAATTCTCCACCAATTCCATCAGTGTGCAGTCATCCACCAGAGTTCAGTCCCCCACAAGAGCTCAATTCTCCACCAGTTCCATAGGTGCGCAGTCATCCATCAGAGTTCAGTCCCCCACAAGAGCTCAAATCTCCACCAGTTCCATTTGTGTGCAGTCTTCCGACAGAGTTCAGTCCCCCACAAGAGCTCAATTCTCCACCAGTTCCATCGCTGCGCAGTCTTCCGACAGAGTTCAGTCCCCCACAAGAGCTCAATTCTCCACCAGTTCCATCGGTGTGCAGTCATCCACCAGAGTTCAGTCTCCCACAAGAGCTCAATTCTCCGCCAGTTCCATCTGTGCGCAGTCTTCCGACAGAGTTCAGTCCCCCACAAGAGCTCAATTCTCCGCCAGTTCCATCGGTGCATAGTCATCCACCAGAGTTCAGTCCCCCACAAGAGCTAAATTCTCCACCAGGTCCATCGGTGCATAGTCATCCATCAGAGTTCAGTCCCCCACAAGAGCTCAATTCTCTGCCAGTTCCATCGATGCGCAGTCATCCACCAGAGTTCAGTCCCCCACAAGAGCTCAATTCTCCACCAGTTCCATCGGTGCGCAGTCTTCTGACAGAGTTCAGTCCCCCACAAGAGCTCAATTCTCCACCAGTTCCATCAGTTTGCAGTCATCCACCAGAGTTCAGTCCCCCACAAGAGCTCAATTCTCCACCAGTTCCATCAGTGCACAGTCTTCTGACAGAGTTCAGTCCCCCACAAGAGCTCAATTCTCCACCAGTTCCATCGGTGCGCAGTCTTTCGACAGTTCAGTCCCTCACAAGAGCTCAATTCTCCACCAGTTCCATCGGTGCGCAGTCTTCCATCAGAGTTCAGTCCCCCACAAGAGCTCAATTCTCCGCCAGTTCCATCGGTGCACAGTCATCCCCCAGAGTTCAGTCCCCCATAAGAGCTCAATTCTCCACCAGTTCCATCAGTGCACAGTCTTCTGACAGAGTTCAGTCCCCCACAAGAGCTCAATTCTCCACCAATTCCATCAGTGTGCAGTCATCCACCAGAGTTCAGTCCCCCACAAGAGCTCAATTCTCCACCAGTTCCATAGGTGCGCAGTCATCCATCAGAGTTCAGTCCCCCACAAGAGCTCAAATCTCCACCAGTTCCATTTGTGTGCAGTCTTCCGACAGAGTTCAGTCCCCCACAAGAGCTCAATTCTCCGCCAGTTCCATCGGTGCACAGTCATCCATCAGAGTTCAGTCCCCCACAAGAGCTCAATTCTCCACCAGTTCCATCAGTGCGCAGTAATCGCCCAGAGTGCAGTCCCCCACAAGAGCTCAATTCTCCACCAGTTCCATCGGTGCGCAGTCTTCCGACAGAGTTCAGTCCCCCACAAGAGCTCAATTCTCCACCAGTTCCATCGGTGCGCAGTCTTCCAACAGAGTTCAGTCCCCCTCAAGAGCTCAATTCTCCACCAGTTCCATCGGTGTGCAGTCATCCACCAGAGTTCAGTCCCCCACAAGAGCTCAATTCTCCACCAGTTCCATCGGTGCGCAGTCTTCCGACAGAGTTCAGTCCCCCACAAGAGCTCAATTCTCCACCAGTTCCATCGGTGCGCAGTCTTCCGACAGAGTTCAGTCCCCCACAAGAGCTCAATTCTCCACCAGTTCCATCGGTGTGCAGTCATCCACCAGAGTTCAGTCCCCCACAAGAGCTCAATTCTCCGCCAGTTCCATCGGTGTGCAGTCATCCACCAGAGTTCAGTCCCCCACAAGAGCTCAATTCTCCGCCAGTTCCATCGGTGCACAGTCATCCATCAGAGTTCAGTCCCCCACAAGAGCTCAATTCTCCACCAGTTACATCAGTGTGCAGTCATCCACCAGAGTTCAGTCCCCCACAAGAGCTCAATTCTCCGCCAGTTCCATCGGTGTGCAGTCTTCCGACAGAGTTCAGTCCCCCACAAGAGCTCAATTCTCCGCCAGTTCTATCGGTGCGCAGTCATCCACCAGAGTTCAGTCCCCCACAAGAGCTTAATTCTCCGCCAGTTCCATCGGTGTGCAGTCTTCCGACAGAGTTCAGTCCCCCACAAGAGCTCAATTCTCCGCCAGTTCTATCGGTGCGCAGTCAACCACCAGCGTTCAGTCCCCCACAAGAGCTCAATTCTCCACCAGTTCCATCGGTGTGCAGTCTTCCGACAGAGTTCAGTCCCCCACAAGAGCTCAATTCTCCGCCAGTTCTATCGGTGCGCAGTCATCCACAGGAGTTCAGTCCCCCACAAGAGCTCAATTCTCCGCCAGTTCCATCGGTGCACAGTCATCCATCAGAGTTCAGTCCCCCACAAGAGCTCAATTCTCCGCCAGTTCCATCGGTGCGCAGTCATCCACCAGAGTTCAGTCCCCCACAAGAGCTCAATTCTCCACCAGTTCCATCGGTGCGCAGTCTTCTGACAGAGTTCAGTCCCCCACAAGAGCTCAATTCTCCACCAGTTCCATCAGTGTGCAGTCATCCACCAGAGTTCAGTCCCCCACAAGAGCTCAATTCTCCACCAGTTCCATCGGTGGACAGTCATCCACCAGAGTTCAGTCCCCCACAAGAGCTCAATTCTCCACCAGTTCCATCGGTGAGCAGTCTTTCGACAGTTCAGTCCCTCACAAGAGCTCAATTCTCCGCCAGTTCCATCAGTGCGCTTTCTTCCGACAGAGTTCAGTCCCCCACAAGAGCTCAATTCTCCGCCAGTTCCATCGGTGCACAGTCATCCATCAGAGTTCAGTCCCCCACAAGAGCTCAATTCTCCACCAGTTCCATCAGTGCGCAGTAATCGCCCAGAGTGCAGTCCCCCACAAGAGCTCAATTCTCCACCAGTTCCATCGGTGCGCAGTCTTCCGACAGAGTTCAGTCCCCCACAAGAGCTCAATTCTCCGCCAGTTCCATCGACGCACAGTCATCCATCAGAGTTCAGTCCCCCACAAGAGCTCAATTCTCCACCAGTTCCATCAGTGCGCAGTAATCGCCCAGAGTGCAGTCCCCCACAAGAGCTCAATTCTCCACCAGTTCCATCGGTGCACAGTCTTCCGACAGAGTTCAGTCCCCCACAAGAGCTCAATTCTCCACCAGTTCCATCGGTGCGCAGTCTTCCAACAGAGTTCAGTCCCCCTCAAGAGCTCAATTCTCCACCAGTTCCATCGGTGCGCAGTCATCCACCAGAGTTCAGTCCCCCACAAGAGCTCAATTCTCCACCAGTTCCATCGGTGCGCAGTCTTCCGACAGAGTTCAGTCCCCCACAAGAGCTCAATTCTCCACCAGTTCCATCGGTGCACAGTCTTCCGACAGAGTTCAGTCCCCCACAAGAGCTCAATTCTCCACCAGTTCCATCGGTGTGCAGTCATCCACCAGAGTTCAGTCCCCCACAAGAGCTCAATTCTCCGCCAGTTCCATCGGTGTGCAGTCATCCACCAGAGTTCAGTCCCCCACAAGAGCTCAATTCTCCGCCAGTTCCATCGGTGCACAGTCATCCATCAGAGTTCAGTCCCCCACAAGAGCTCAATTCTCCACCAGTTACATCGGTGTGCAGTCATCCACCAGAGTTCAGTCCCCACAAGAGCTCAATTCTCCGCCAGTTCCATCGGTGTGCAGTCTTCCGACAGAGTTCAGTCCCCCACAAGAGCTCAATTCTCCGCCAGTTCTATCGATGCGCAGTCATCCACCAGAGTTCAGTCCCCCACAAGAGCTCAATTCTCCGCCAGTTCCATCGGTGTGCAGTCTTCCGACAGAGTTCAGTCCCCCACAAGAGCTCAATTCTCCACCAGTTCTATCGGTGCGCAGTCATCCACCAGCGTTCAGTCCCCCACAAGAGCTCAATTCTCCACCAGTTCCATCGGTGTGCAGTCTTCCGACAGAGTTCAGTCCCCCACAAGAGCTCAATTCTCCGCCAGTTCTATCGGTGCGCAGTCATCCACAGGAGTTCAGTCCCCCACAAGAGCACAATTCTCCGCCAGTTCCATCGGTGCACAGTCATCCATCAGAGTTCAGTCCCCCACAAGAGCTCAATTCTCCGCCAGTTCCATCGGTGCGCAGTCATCCACCAGAGTTCAGTCCCCCACAAGAGCTCAATTCTCCACCAGTTCCATCGGTGCGCAGTCTTCTGACAGAGTTCAGTCCCCCACAAGAGCTCAATTCTCCACCAGTTCCATCAGTGTGCAGTCATCCACCAGAGTTCAGTCCCCCACAAGAGCTCAATTCTCCACCAGTTCCATCGGTGCACAGTCATCCACCAGAGTTCAGTCCCCCACAAGAGCTCAATTCTCCACCAGTTCCATCGGTGCGCAGTCTTTCGACAGTTCAGTCCCTCACAAGAGCTCAATTCTCCACCAGTTCCATCGGTGCGCAGTCTTCCATCAGAGTTCAGTCCCCCACAAGAGCTCAATTCTCCGCCAGTTCCATCGGTGCAAAGTCCCCAGAGTTCAGTCCCCCACAAGAGCTCAATTCTCCACCAGTTCCATCAGTGCACAGTCTTCTGACAGAGTTCAGTCACCCACAAGAGCTCAATTCTCCACCAGTTCCATAGGTGCGCAGTCATCCATCAGAGTTCAGTCCCCCACAAGAGCTCAAATCTCCACCAGTTCCATTTGTGTGCAGTCTTCCGACAGAGTTCAGTCCCCCACAAGAGCTCAATTCTCCACCAATTCCATCAGTGTGCAGTCATCCACCAGAGTTCAGTCCCCCACAAGAGCTCAATTCTCCACCAGTTCCATAGGTGCGCAGTCATCCATCAGAGTTCAGTCCCCCACAAGAGCTCAAATCTCCACCAGTTCCATTTGTGTGCAGTCTTCCGACAGAGTTCAGTCCCCCACAAGAGCTCAATTCTCCACCAGTTCCATCGGTGCGCAGTCTTCCAACAGAGTTCAGTCCCCCACAAGAGCACAATTCTCCGCCAGTTCCATCGGTGCACAGTCATCCATCAGAGTTCAGTCCCCCACAAGAGCTCAATTCTCCGCCAGTTCCATCGGTGCGCAGTCATCCACCAGAGTTCAGTCCCCCACAAGAGCTCAATTCTCCACCAGTTCCATCAGTGTGCAGTCATCCACCAGAGTTCAGTCCCCCACAAGAGCTCAATTCTCCACCAGTTCCATCGGTGCACAGTCATCCACCAGAGTTCAGTCCCCCACAAGAGCTCAATTCTCCACCAGTTCCATCGGTGCGCAGTCTTTCGACAGTTCAGTCCCTCACAAGAGCTCAATTCTCCACCAGTTCCATCGGTGCGCAGTCTTCCATCAGAGTTCAGTCCCCCACAAGAGCTCAATTCTCTGCCAGTTCCATCGGTGCAAAGTCCCCAGAGTTCAGTCCCCCACAAGAGCTCAATTCTCCACCAGTTCCATCAGTGCACAGTCTTCTGACAGAGTTCAGTCCCCCACAAGAGCTCAATTCTCCACCAATTCCATCAGTGTGCACTCATCCACCAGAGTTCAGTCCCCCACAAGAGCTCAATTCTCCACCAGTTCCATAGGTGCGCAGTCATCCATCAGAGTTCAGTCCCCCACAAGAGCTCAAATCTCCACCAGTTCCATTTGTGTGCAGTCTTCCGACAGAGTTCAGTCCCCCACAAGAGCTCAATTCTCCACCAGTTCCATCGGTGCGCAGTCTTCCGACAGAGTTCAGTCCCCCACAAGAGCTCAATTCTCCACCAGTTCCATCGGTGCGCAGTCTTCCGACAGAGTTCAGTCCCCCACAAGAGCTCAATTCTCCACCAGTTCCATCGGTGTGCAGTCATCCACCAGAGTTCAGTCTCCCACAAGAGCTCAATTCTCCGCCAGTTCCATCTGTGCGCAGTCTTCCGACAGAGTTCAGTCTCCCACAAGAGCTCAATTCTCTGCCAGTTCCATCGGTGCAAAGTCCCCAGAGTTCAGTCCCCCACAAGAGCTCAATTCTCCACCAGTTCCATCAGTGCACAGTCTTCTGACAGAGTTCAGTCCCCCACAAGAGCTCAATTCTCCACCAATTCCATCAGTGTGCACTCATCCACCAGAGTTCAGTCCCCCACAAGAGCTCAATTCTCCACCAGTTCCATAGGTGCGCAGTCATCCATCAGAGTTCAGTCCCCCACAAGAGCTCAAATCTCCACCAGTTCCATTTGTGTGCAGTCTTCCGACAGAGTTCAGTCCCCCACAAGAGCTCAATTCTCCACCAGTTCCATCGGTGCGCAGTCTTCTGACAGAGTTCAGTCCCCCACAAGAGCTCAATTCTCCACCAGTTCCATCAGTGTGCAGTCATCCACCAGAGTTCAGTCCCCCACAAGAGCTCAATTCTCCACCAGTTCCATCGGTGCACAGTCATCCACCAGAGTTCAGTCCCCCACAAGAGCTCAATTCTCCACCAGTTCCATCGGTGCGCAGTCTTTCGACAGTTCAGTCCCTCACAAGAGCTCAATTCTCCACCAGTTCCATCGGTGCGCAGTCTTCCATCAGAGTTCAGTCCCCCACAAGAGCTCAATTCTCTGCCAGTTCCATCGGTGCAAAGTCCCCAGAGTTCAGTCCCCCACAAGAGCTCAATTCTCCACCAGTTCCATCAGTGCACAGTCTTCTGACAGAGTTCAGTCCCCCACAAGAGCTCAATTCTCCACCAATTCCATCAGTGTGCACTCATCCACCAGAGTTCAGTCCCCCACAAGAGCTCAATTCTCCACCAGTTCCATAGGTGCGCAGTCATCCATCAGAGTTCAGTCCCCCACAAGAGCTCAAATCTCCACCAGTTCCATTTGTGTGCAGTCTTCCGACAGAGTTCAGTCCCCCACAAGAGCTCAATTCTCCACCAGTTCCATCGGTGCGCAGTCTTCCGACAGAGTTCAGTCCCCCACAAGAGCTCAATTCTCCACCAGTTCCATCGGTGCGCAGTCTTCCGACAGAGTTCAGTCCCCCACAAGAGCTCAATTCTCCACCAGTTCCATCGGTGTGCAGTCATCCACCAGAGTTCAGTCTCCCACAAGAGCTCAATTCTCCGCCAGTTCCATCTGTGCGCAGTCTTCCGACAGAGTTCAGTCCCCCACAAGAGCTCAATTCTCTGCCAGTTCCATCGGTGCAAAGTCCCCAGAGTTCAGTCCCCCACAAGAGCTCAATTCTCCACCAGTTCCATCAGTGCACAGTCTTCTGACAGAGTTCAGTCCCCCACAAGAGCTCAATTCTCCACCAATTCCATCAGTGTGCACTCATCCACCAGAGTTCAGTCCCCAACAAGAGCTCAATTCTCCACCAGTTCCATAGGTGCGCAGTCATCCATCAGAGTTCAGTCCCCCACAAGAGCTCAAATCTCCACCAGTTCCATTTGTGTGCAGTCTTCCGACAGAGTTCAGTCCCCCACAAGAGCTCAATTCTTCACCAGTTCCATCGGTGCGCAGTCTTCCGACAGAGTTCAGTCCCCCACAAGAGCTCAATTCTCCACCAGTTCCATCGGTGTGCAGTCATCCACCAGAGTTCAGTCTCCCACAAGAGCTCAATTCTCCGCCAGTTCCATCTGTGCGCAGTCTTCCGACAGAGTTCAGTCCCCCACAAGAGCTCAATTCTCCGCCAGTTCCATCGGTGCGCAGTCATCCACCAGAGTTCAGTCCCCCACAAGAGCTAAATTCTCCACCAGTTCCATCGGTGCACAGTCATCCATCAGAGTTCAGTCCCCCACAAGAGCTCAATTCTCTGCCAGTTCCATCGATGCGCAGTCATCCACCAGAGTTCAGTCCCCCACAAGAGCTCAATTCTCTGCCAGTTCCATCGATGCGCAGTCATCCACCAGAGTTCAGTCCCCCACAAGAGCTCAATTCTCCACCAGTTCCATCGGTGCGCAGTCTTTCGACAGTTCAGTCCCTCACAAGAGCTCAATTCTCCACCAGTTCCATCGGTGCGCAGTCTTCCATCAGAGTTCAGTCCCCCACAAGAGCTCAATTCTCCGCCAGTTCCATCGGTGCAAAGTCCCCAGAGTTCAGTCCCCCACAAGAGCTCAATTCTCCACCAGTTCCATCAGTGCACAGTCTTCTGACAGAGTTCAGTCACCCACAAGAGCTCAATTCTCCACCAGTTCCATAGGTGCGCAGTCATCCATCAGAGTTCAGTCCCCCACAAGAGCTCAAATCTCCACCAGTTCCATTTGTGTGCAGTCTTCCGACAGAGTTCAGTCCCCCACAAGAGCTCAATTCTCCACCAATTCCATCAGTGTGCAGTCATCCACCAGAGTTCAGTCCCCCACAAGAGCTCAATTCTCCACCAGTTCCATAGGTGCGCAGTCATCCATCAGAGTTCAGTCCCCCACAAGAGCTCAAATCTCCACCAGTTCCATCGATGCGCAGTCATCCACCAGAGTTCAGTCCCCCACAAGAGCTCAATTCTCTGCCAGTTCCATCGATGCGCAGTCATCCACCAGAGTTCAGTCCCCCACAAGAGCTCAATTCTCCACCAGTTCCATCGGTGCGCAGTCTTTCGACAGTTCAGTCCCTCACAAGAGCTCAATTCTCCACCAGTTCCATCGGTGCGCAGTCTTCTGACAGAGTTCAGTCCCCCACAAGAGCTCAATTCTCCACCAGTTCCATCAGTGTGCAGTCATCCACCAGAGTTCAGTCCCCCACAAGAGCTCAATTCTCCACCAGTTCCATCAGTGCACAGTCTTCTGACAGAGTTCAGTCCCCCACAAGAGCTCAATTCTCCACCAATTCCATCAGTGTGCAGTCATCCACCAGAGTTCAGTCCCCCACAAGAGCTCAATTCTCCACCAGTTCCATAGGTGCGCAGTCATCCATCAGAGTTCAGTCCCCCACAAGAGCTCAAATCTCCACCAGTTCCATTTGTGTGCAGTCTTCCGACAGAGTTCAGTCCCCCACAAGAGCTCAATTCTCCACCAGTTCCATCGCTGCGCAGTCTTCCGACAGAGTTCAGTCCCCCACAAGAGCTCAATTCTCCACCAGTTCCATCGGTGTGCAGTCATCCACCAGAGTTCAGTCTCCCACAAGAGCTCAATTCTCCGCCAGTTCCATCTGTGCGCAGTCTTCCGACAGAGTTCAGTCCCCCACAAGAGCTCAATTCTCCGCCAGTTCCATCGGTGCACAGTCATCCACCAGAGTTCAGTCCCCCACAAGAGCTAAATTCTCCACCAGGTCCATCGGTGCATAGTCATCCATCAGAGTTCAGTCCCCCACAAGAGCTCAATTCTCTGCCAGTTCCATCGATGCGCAGTCATCCACCAGAGTTCAGTCCCCCACAAGAGCTCAATTCTCCACCAGTTCCATCGGTGCGCAGTCTTCTGACAGAGTTCAGTCCCCCACAAGAGCTCAATTCTCCACCAGTTCCATCAGTTTGCAGTCATCCACCAGAGTTCAGTCCCCCACAAGAGCTCAATTCTCCACCAGTTCCATCAGTGCACAGTCTTCTGACAGAGTTCAGTCCCCCACAAGAGCTCAATTCTCCACCAGTTCCATCGGTGCGCAGTCTTTCGACAGTTCAGTCCCTCACAAGAGCTCAATTCTCCACCAGTTCCATCGGTGCGCAGTCTTCCATCAGAGTTCAGTCCCCCACAAGAGCTCAATTCTCCGCCAGTTCCATCGGTGCACAGTCATCCCCCAGAGTTCAGTCCCCCATAAGAGCTCAATTCTCCACCAGTTCCATCAGTGCACAGTCTTCTGACAGAGTTCAGTCCCCCACAAGAGCTCAATTCTCCACCAATTCCATCAGTGTGCAGTCATCCACCAGAGTTCAGTCCCCCACAAGAGCTCAATTCTCCACCAGTTCCATAGGTGCGCAGTCATCCATCAGAGTTCAGTCCCCCACAAGAGCTCAAATCTCCACCAGTTCCATTTGTGTGCAGTCTTCCGACAGAGTTCAGTCCCCCACAAGAGCTCAATTCTCCACCAGTTCCATCGGTGCGCAGTCTTCCGACAGAGTTCAGTCCCCCACAAGAGCTCAATTCTCCACCAGTTCCATCGGTGTGCAGTCTTCCGACAGAGTTCAGTCCCCCACAAGAGCTCAATTCTCCGCCAGTTCTATCGGTGCGCAGTCATCCACAGGAGTTCAGTCCCCCACAAGAGCTCAATTCTCCGCCAGTTCCATCGGTGCACAGTCATCCATCAGAGTTCAGTCCCCCACAAGAGCTCAATTCTCCGCCAGTTCCATCGGTGCGCAGTCATCCACCAGAGTTCAGTCCCCCACAAGAGCTCAATTCTCCACCAGTTCCATCGGTGCGCAGTCTTCTGACAGAGTTCAGTCCCCCACAAGAGCTCAATTCTCCACCAGTTCCATCAGTGCACAGTCTTCTGACAGAGTTCAGTCCCCCACAAGAGCTCAATTCTCCACCAATTCCATCAGTGTGCAGTCATCCACCAGAGTTCAGTCCCCCACAAGAGCTCAATTCTCCACCAGTTCCATAGGTGCGCAGTCATCCATCAGAGTTCAGTCCCCCACAAGAGCTCAAATCTCCACCAGTTCCATTTGTGTGCAGTCTTCCGACAGAGTTCAGTCCCCCACAAGAGCTCAATTCTCCACCAGTTCCATCGCTGCGCAGTCTTCCGACAGAGTTCAGTCCCCCACAAGAGCTCAATTCTCCACCAGTTCCATCGGTGTGCAGTCATCCACCAGAGTTCAGTCTCCCACAAGAGCTCAATTCTCCGCCAGTTCCATCTGTGCGCAGTCTTCCGACAGAGTTCAGTCCCCCACAAGAGCTCAATTCTCCGCCAGTTCCATCGGTGCATAGTCATCCACCAGAGTTCAGTCCCCCACAAGAGCTAAATTCTCCACCAGGTCCATCGGTGCATAGTCATCCATCAGAGTTCAGTCCCCCACAAGAGCTCAATTCTCTGCAAGTTCCATCGATGCGCAGTCATCCACCAGAGTTCAGTCCCCCACAAGAGCTCAATTCTCCACCAGTTCCATCGGTGCGCAGTCTTCTGACAGAGTTCAGTCCCCCACAAGAGCTCAATTCTCCACCAGTTCCATCAGTTTGCAGTCATCCACCAGAGTTCAGTCCCCCACAAGAGCTCAATTCTCCACCAGTTCCATCAGTGCACAGTCTTCTGACAGAGTTCAGTCCCCCACAAGAGCTCAATTCTCCACCAGTTCCATCGGTGCGCAGTCTTTCGACAGTTCAGTCCCTCACAAGAGCTCAATTCTCCACCAGTTCCATCGGTGCGCAGTCTTCCATCAGAGTTCAGTCCCCCACAAGAGCTCAATTCTCCGCCAGTTCCATCGGTGCACAGTCATCCCCCAGAGTTCAGTCCCCCATAAGAGCTCAATTCTCCACCAGTTCCATCAGTGCACAGTCTTCTGACAGAGTTCAGTCCCCCACAAGAGCTCAATTCTCCACCAATTCCATCAGTGTGCAGTCATCCACCAGAGTTCAGTCCCCCACAAGAGCTCAATTCTCCACCAGTTCCATAGGTGCGCAGTCATCCATCAGAGTTCAGTCCCCCACAAGAGCTCAAATCTCCACCAGTTCCATTTGTGTGCAGTCTTCCGACAGAGTTCAGTCCCCCACAAGAGCTCAATTCTCCACCAGTTCCATCGGTGCGCAGTCTTCCGACAGAGTTCAGTCCCCCACAAGAGCTCAATTCTCCACCAGTTCCATCGGTGTGCAGTCTTCCGACAGAGTTCAGTCCCCCACAAGAGCTCAATTCTCCGCCAGTTCTATCGGTGCGCAGTCATCCACAGGAGTTCAGTCCCCCACAAGAGCTCAATTCTCCGCCAGTTCCATCGGTGCACAGTCATCCATCAGAGTTCAGTCCCCCACAAGAGCTCAATTCTCCGCCAGTTCCATCGGTGCGCAGTCATCCACCAGAGTTCAGTCCCCCACAAGAGCTCAATTCTCCACCAGTTCCATCGGTGCGCAGTCTTCTGACAGAGTTCAGTCCCCCACAAGAGCTCAATTCTCCACCAGTTCCATCAGTGTGCAGTCATCCACCAGAGTTCAGTCCCCCACAAGAGCTCAATTCTCCGCCAGTTCCATCGGTGCGCAGTCTTCCGACAGAGTTCAGTCCCCCACAAGAGCTCAATTCTCCACCAGTTCCATCGGTGTGCAGTCATCCACCAGAGTTCAGTCCCCCACAAGAGCTCAATTCTCCACCAGTTCCATCGGTGCGTAGTCTTCCGACAGAGTTCAGTCCCCCACAAGAGCTCAATTCTCCACCAGTTCCATCGGTGCGCAGTCTTCCGACAGAGTTCAGTCCCCCACAAGAGCACAATTCTCCGCCAGTTCCATCGGTGCGCAGTCATCCACCAGAGTTCAGTCCCCCACAAGAGCTCAATTCTCCACCAGTTCCATCGGTGCGCAGTCTTCTGACAGAGTTCAGTCCCCCACAAGAGCTCAATTCTCCACCAGTTCCATCAGTGTGCAGTCATCCACCAGAGTTCAGTCCCCCACAAGAGCTCAATTCTCCACCAGTTCCATCGGTGGACAGTCATCCACCAGAGTTCAGTCCCCCACAAGAGCTCAATTCTCCACCAGTTCCATCGGTGAGCAGTCTTTCGACAGTTCAGTCCCTCACAAGAGCTCAATTCTCCGCCAGTTCCATCAGTGCGCTTTCTTCCGACAGAGTTCAGTCCCCCACAAGAGCTCAATTCTCCGCCAGTTCCATCGGTGCACAGTCATCCATCAGAGTTCAGTCCCCCACAAGAGCTCAATTCTCCACCAGTTCCATCAGTGCGCAGTAATCGCCCAGAGTGCAGTCCCCCACAAGAGCTCAATTCTCCACCAGTTCCATCGGTGCGCAGTCTTCCGACAGAGTTCAGTCCCCCACAAGAGCTCAATTCTCCGCCAGTTCCATCGACGCACAGTCATCCATCAGAGTTCAGTCCCCCACAAGAGCTCAATTCTCCACCAGTTCCATCAGTGCGCAGTAATCGCCCAGAGTGCAGTCCCCCACAAGAGCTCAATTCTCCACCAGTTCCATCGGTGCACAGTCTTCCGACAGAGTTCAGTCCCCCACAAGAGCTCAATTCTCCACCAGTTCCATCGGTGCGCAGTCTTCCAACAGAGTTCAGTCCCCCTCAAGAGCTCAATTCTCCACCAGTTCCATCGGTGCGCAGTCATCCACCAGAGTTCAGTCCCCCACAAGAGCTCAATTCTCCACCAGTTCCATCGGTGCGCAGTCTTCCGACAGAGTTCAGTCCCCCACAAGAGCTCAATTCTCCACCAGTTCCATCGGTGCACAGTCTTCCGACAGAGTTCAGTCCCCCACAAGAGCTCAATTCTCCACCAGTTCCATCGGTGTGCAGTCATCCACCAGAGTTCAGTCCCCCACAAGAGCTCAATTCTCCGCCAGTTCCATCGGTGTGCAGTCATCCACCAGAGTTCAGTCCCCCACAAGAGCTCAATTCTCCGCCAGTTCCATCGGTGCACAGTCATCCATCAGAGTTCAGTCCCCCACAAGAGCTCAATTCTCCACCAGTTACATCGGTGTGCAGTCATCCACCAGAGTTCAGTCCCCACAAGAGCTCAATTCTCCGCCAGTTCCATCGGTGTGCAGTCTTCCGACAGAGTTCAGTCCCCCACAAGAGCTCAATTCTCCGCCAGTTCTATCGATGCGCAGTCATCCACCAGAGTTCAGTCCCCCACAAGAGCTCAATTCTCCGCCAGTTCCATCGGTGTGCAGTCTTCCGACAGAGTTCAGTCCCCCACAAGAGCTCAATTCTCCACCAGTTCTATCGGTGCGCAGTCATCCACCAGCGTTCAGTCCCCCACAAGAGCTCAATTCTCCACCAGTTCCATCGGTGTGCAGTCTTCCGACAGAGTTCAGTCCCCCACAAGAGCTCAATTCTCCGCCAGTTCTATCGGTGCGCAGTCATCCACAGGAGTTCAGTCCCCCACAAGAGCACAATTCTCCGCCAGTTCCATCGGTGCACAGTCATCCATCAGAGTTCAGTCCCCCACAAGAGCTCAATTCTCCGCCAGTTCCATCGGTGCGCAGTCATCCACCAGAGTTCAGTCCCCCACAAGAGCTCAATTCTCCACCAGTTCCATCGGTGCGCAGTCTTCTGACAGAGTTCAGTCCCCCACAAGAGCTCAATTCTCCACCAGTTCCATCAGTGTGCAGTCATCCACCAGAGTTCAGTCCCCCACAAGAGCTCAATTCTCCACCAGTTCCATCGGTGCACAGTCATCCACCAGAGTTCAGTCCCCCACAAGAGCTCAATTCTCCACCAGTTCCATCGGTGCGCAGTCTTTCGACAGTTCAGTCCCTCACAAGAGCTCAATTCTCCACCAGTTCCATCGGTGCGCAGTCTTCCATCAGAGTTCAGTCCCCCACAAGAGCTCAATTCTCCGCCAGTTCCATCGGTGCAAAGTCCCCAGAGTTCAGTCCCCCACAAGAGCTCAATTCTCCACCAGTTCCATCAGTGCACAGTCTTCTGACAGAGTTCAGTCACCCACAAGAGCTCAATTCTCCACCAGTTCCATAGGTGCGCAGTCATCCATCAGAGTTCAGTCCCCCACAAGAGCTCAAATCTCCACCAGTTCCATTTGTGTGCAGTCTTCCGACAGAGTTCAGTCCCCCACAAGAGCTCAATTCTCCACCAATTCCATCAGTGTGCAGTCATCCACCAGAGTTCAGTCCCCCACAAGAGCTCAATTCTCCACCAGTTCCATAGGTGCGCAGTCATCCATCAGAGTTCAGTCCCCCACAAGAGCTCAAATCTCCACCAGTTCCATTTGTGTGCAGTCTTCCGACAGAGTTCAGTCCCCCACAAGAGCTCAATTCTCCACCAGTTCCATCGGTGCGCAGTCTTCCAACAGAGTTCAGTCCCCCACAAGAGCACAATTCTCCGCCAGTTCCATCGGTGCACAGTCATCCATCAGAGTTCAGTCCCCCACAAGAGCTCAATTCTCCGCCAGTTCCATCGGTGCGCAGTCATCCACCAGAGTTCAGTCCCCCACAAGAGCTCAATTCTCCACCAGTTCCATCAGTGTGCAGTCATCCACCAGAGTTCAGTCCCCCACAAGAGCTCAATTCTCCACCAGTTCCATCGGTGCACAGTCATCCACCAGAGTTCAGTCCCCCACAAGAGCTCAATTCTCCACCAGTTCCATCGGTGCGCAGTCTTTCGACAGTTCAGTCCCTCACAAGAGCTCAATTCTCCACCAGTTCCATCGGTGCGCAGTCTTCCATCAGAGTTCAGTCCCCCACAAGAGCTCAATTCTCTGCCAGTTCCATCGGTGCAAAGTCCCCAGAGTTCAGTCCCCCACAAGAGCTCAATTCTCCACCAGTTCCATCAGTGCACAGTCTTCTGACAGAGTTCAGTCCCCCACAAGAGCTCAATTCTCCACCAATTCCATCAGTGTGCACTCATCCACCAGAGTTCAGTCCCCCACAAGAGCTCAATTCTCCACCAGTTCCATAGGTGCGCAGTCATCCATCAGAGTTCAGTCCCCCACAAGAGCTCAAATCTCCACCAGTTCCATTTGTGTGCAGTCTTCCGACAGAGTTCAGTCCCCCACAAGAGCTCAATTCTCCACCAGTTCCATCGGTGCGCAGTCTTCCGACAGAGTTCAGTCCCCCACAAGAGCTCAATTCTCCACCAGTTCCATCGGTGCGCAGTCTTCCGACAGAGTTCAGTCCCCCACAAGAGCTCAATTCTCCACCAGTTCCATCGGTGTGCAGTCATCCACCAGAGTTCAGTCTCCCACAAGAGCTCAATTCTCCGCCAGTTCCATCTGTGCGCAGTCTTCCGACAGAGTTCAGTCTCCCACAAGAGCTCAATTCTCTGCCAGTTCCATCGGTGCAAAGTCCCCAGAGTTCAGTCCCCCACAAGAGCTCAATTCTCCACCAGTTCCATCAGTGCACAGTCTTCTGACAGAGTTCAGTCCCCCACAAGAGCTCAATTCTCCACCAATTCCATCAGTGTGCACTCATCCACCAGAGTTCAGTCCCCCACAAGAGCTCAATTCTCCACCAGTTCCATAGGTGCGCAGTCATCCATCAGAGTTCAGTCCCCCACAAGAGCTCAAATCTCCACCAGTTCCATTTGTGTGCAGTCTTCCGACAGAGTTCAGTCCCCCACAAGAGCTCAATTCTCCACCAGTTCCATCGGTGCGCAGTCTTCTGACAGAGTTCAGTCCCCCACAAGAGCTCAATTCTCCACCAGTTCCATCAGTGTGCAGTCATCCACCAGAGTTCAGTCCCCCACAAGAGCTCAATTCTCCACCAGTTCCATCGGTGCACAGTCATCCACCAGAGTTCAGTCCCCCACAAGAGCTCAATTCTCCACCAGTTCCATCGGTGCGCAGTCTTTCGACAGTTCAGTCCCTCACAAGAGCTCAATTCTCCACCAGTTCCATCGGTGCGCAGTCTTCCATCAGAGTTCAGTCCCCCACAAGAGCTCAATTCTCTGCCAGTTCCATCGGTGCAAAGTCCCCAGAGTTCAGTCCCCCACAAGAGCTCAATTCTCCACCAGTTCCATCAGTGCACAGTCTTCTGACAGAGTTCAGTCCCCCACAAGAGCTCAATTCTCCACCAATTCCATCAGTGTGCACTCATCCACCAGAGTTCAGTCCCCCACAAGAGCTCAATTCTCCACCAGTTCCATAGGTGCGCAGTCATCCATCAGAGTTCAGTCCCCCACAAGAGCTCAAATCTCCACCAGTTCCATTTGTGTGCAGTCTTCCGACAGAGTTCAGTCCCCCACAAGAGCTCAATTCTCCACCAGTTCCATCGGTGCGCAGTCTTCCGACAGAGTTCAGTCCCCCACAAGAGCTCAATTCTCCACCAGTTCCATCGGTGCGCAGTCTTCCGACAGAGTTCAGTCCCCCACAAGAGCTCAATTCTCCACCAGTTCCATCGGTGTGCAGTCATCCACCAGAGTTCAGTCTCCCACAAGAGCTCAATTCTCCGCCAGTTCCATCTGTGCGCAGTCTTCCGACAGAGTTCAGTCCCCCACAAGAGCTCAATTCTCTGCCAGTTCCATCGGTGCAAAGTCCCCAGAGTTCAGTCCCCCACAAGAGCTCAATTCTCCACCAGTTCCATCAGTGCACAGTCTTCTGACAGAGTTCAGTCCCCCACAAGAGCTCAATTCTCCACCAATTCCATCAGTGTGCACTCATCCACCAGAGTTCAGTCCCCAACAAGAGCTCAATTCTCCACCAGTTCCATAGGTGCGCAGTCATCCATCAGAGTTCAGTCCCCCACAAGAGCTCAAATCTCCACCAGTTCCATTTGTGTGCAGTCTTCCGACAGAGTTCAGTCCCCCACAAGAGCTCAATTCTTCACCAGTTCCATCGGTGCGCAGTCTTCCGACAGAGTTCAGTCCCCCACAAGAGCTCAATTCTCCACCAGTTCCATCGGTGTGCAGTCATCCACCAGAGTTCAGTCTCCCACAAGAGCTCAATTCTCCGCCAGTTCCATCTGTGCGCAGTCTTCCGACAGAGTTCAGTCCCCCACAAGAGCTCAATTCTCCGCCAGTTCCATCGGTGCGCAGTCATCCACCAGAGTTCAGTCCCCCACAAGAGCTAAATTCTCCACCAGTTCCATCGGTGCACAGTCATCCATCAGAGTTCAGTCCCCCACAAGAGCTCAATTCTCTGCCAGTTCCATCGATGCGCAGTCATCCACCAGAGTTCAGTCCCCCACAAGAGCTCAATTCTCTGCCAGTTCCATCGATGCGCAGTCATCCACCAGAGTTCAGTCCCCCACAAGAGCTCAATTCTCCACCAGTTCCATCGGTGCGCAGTCTTTCGACAGTTCAGTCCCTCACAAGAGCTCAATTCTCCACCAGTTCCATCGGTGCGCAGTCTTCCATCAGAGTTCAGTCCCCCACAAGAGCTCAATTCTCCGCCAGTTCCATCGGTGCAAAGTCCCCAGAGTTCAGTCCCCCACAAGAGCTCAATTCTCCACCAGTTCCATCAGTGCACAGTCTTCTGACAGAGTTCAGTCACCCACAAGAGCTCAATTCTCCACCAGTTCCATAGGTGCGCAGTCATCCATCAGAGTTCAGTCCCCCACAAGAGCTCAAATCTCCACCAGTTCCATTTGTGTGCAGTCTTCCGACAGAGTTCAGTCCCCCACAAGAGCTCAATTCTCCACCAATTCCATCAGTGTGCAGTCATCCACCAGAGTTCAGTCCCCCACAAGAGCTCAATTCTCCACCAGTTCCATAGGTGCGCAGTCATCCATCAGAGTTCAGTCCCCCACAAGAGCTCAAATCTCCACCAGTTCCATCGATGCGCAGTCATCCACCAGAGTTCAGTCCCCCACAAGAGCTCAATTCTCTGCCAGTTCCATCGATGCGCAGTCATCCACCAGAGTTCAGTCCCCCACAAGAGCTCAATTCTCCACCAGTTCCATCGGTGCGCAGTCTTTCGACAGTTCAGTCCCTCACAAGAGCTCAATTCTCCACCAGTTCCATCGGTGCGCAGTCTTCTGACAGAGTTCAGTCCCCCACAAGAGCTCAATTCTCCACCAGTTCCATCAGTGTGCAGTCATCCACCAGAGTTCAGTCCCCCACAAGAGCTCAATTCTCCACCAGTTCCATCAGTGCACAGTCTTCTGACAGAGTTCAGTCCCCCACAAGAGCTCAATTCTCCACCAATTCCATCAGTGTGCAGTCATCCACCAGAGTTCAGTCCCCCACAAGAGCTCAATTCTCCACCAGTTCCATAGGTGCGCAGTCATCCATCAGAGTTCAGTCCCCCACAAGAGCTCAAATCTCCACCAGTTCCATTTGTGTGCAGTCTTCCGACAGAGTTCAGTCCCCCACAAGAGCTCAATTCTCCACCAGTTCCATCGCTGCGCAGTCTTCCGACAGAGTTCAGTCCCCCACAAGAGCTCAATTCTCCACCAGTTCCATCGGTGTGCAGTCATCCACCAGAGTTCAGTCTCCCACAAGAGCTCAATTCTCCGCCAGTTCCATCTGTGCGCAGTCTTCCGACAGAGTTCAGTCCCCCACAAGAGCTCAATTCTCCGCCAGTTCCATCGGTGCACAGTCATCCACCAGAGTTCAGTCCCCCACAAGAGCTAAATTCTCCACCAGGTCCATCGGTGCATAGTCATCCATCAGAGTTCAGTCCCCCACAAGAGCTCAATTCTCTGCCAGTTCCATCGATGCGCAGTCATCCACCAGAGTTCAGTCCCCCACAAGAGCTCAATTCTCCACCAGTTCCATCGGTGCGCAGTCTTCTGACAGAGTTCAGTCCCCCACAAGAGCTCAATTCTCCACCAGTTCCATCAGTTTGCAGTCATCCACCAGAGTTCAGTCCCCCACAAGAGCTCAATTCTCCACCAGTTCCATCAGTGCACAGTCTTCTGACAGAGTTCAGTCCCCCACAAGAGCTCAATTCTCCACCAGTTCCATCGGTGCGCAGTCTTTCGACAGTTCAGTCCCTCACAAGAGCTCAATTCTCCACCAGTTCCATCGGTGCGCAGTCTTCCATCAGAGTTCAGTCCCCCACAAGAGCTCAATTCTCCGCCAGTTCCATCGGTGCACAGTCATCCCCCAGAGTTCAGTCCCCCATAAGAGCTCAATTCTCCACCAGTTCCATCAGTGCACAGTCTTCTGACAGAGTTCAGTCCCCCACAAGAGCTCAATTCTCCACCAATTCCATCAGTGTGCAGTCATCCACCAGAGTTCAGTCCCCCACAAGAGCTCAATTCTCCACCAGTTCCATAGGTGCGCAGTCATCCATCAGAGTTCAGTCCCCCACAAGAGCTCAAATCTCCACCAGTTCCATTTGTGTGCAGTCTTCCGACAGAGTTCAGTCCCCCACAAGAGCTCAATTCTCCACCAGTTCCATCGGTGCGCAGTCTTCCGACAGAGTTCAGTCCCCCACAAGAGCTCAATTCTCCACCAGTTCCATCGGTGTGCAGTCTTCCGACAGAGTTCAGTCCCCCACAAGAGCTCAATTCTCCGCCAGTTCTATCGGTGCGCAGTCATCCACAGGAGTTCAGTCCCCCACAAGAGCTCAATTCTCCGCCAGTTCCATCGGTGCACAGTCATCCATCAGAGTTCAGTCCCCCACAAGAGCTCAATTCTCCGCCAGTTCCATCGGTGCGCAGTCATCCACCAGAGTTCAGTCCCCCACAAGAGCTCAATTCTCCACCAGTTCCATCGGTGCGCAGTCTTCTGACAGAGTTCAGTCCCCCACAAGAGCTCAATTCTCCACCAGTTCCATCAGTGCACAGTCTTCTGACAGAGTTCAGTCCCCCACAAGAGCTCAATTCTCCACCAATTCCATCAGTGTGCAGTCATCCACCAGAGTTCAGTCCCCCACAAGAGCTCAATTCTCCACCAGTTCCATAGGTGCGCAGTCATCCATCAGAGTTCAGTCCCCCACAAGAGCTCAAATCTCCACCAGTTCCATTTGTGTGCAGTCTTCCGACAGAGTTCAGTCCCCCACAAGAGCTCAATTCTCCACCAGTTCCATCGCTGCGCAGTCTTCCGACAGAGTTCAGTCCCCCACAAGAGCTCAATTCTCCACCAGTTCCATCGGTGTGCAGTCATCCACCAGAGTTCAGTCTCCCACAAGAGCTCAATTCTCCGCCAGTTCCATCTGTGCGCAGTCTTCCGACAGAGTTCAGTCCCCCACAAGAGCTCAATTCTCCGCCAGTTCCATCGGTGCATAGTCATCCACCAGAGTTCAGTCCCCCACAAGAGCTAAATTCTCCACCAGGTCCATCGGTGCATAGTCATCCATCAGAGTTCAGTCCCCCACAAGAGCTCAATTCTCTGCAAGTTCCATCGATGCGCAGTCATCCACCAGAGTTCAGTCCCCCACAAGAGCTCAATTCTCCACCAGTTCCATCGGTGCGCAGTCTTCTGACAGAGTTCAGTCCCCCACAAGAGCTCAATTCTCCACCAGTTCCATCAGTTTGCAGTCATCCACCAGAGTTCAGTCCCCCACAAGAGCTCAATTCTCCACCAGTTCCATCAGTGCACAGTCTTCTGACAGAGTTCAGTCCCCCACAAGAGCTCAATTCTCCACCAGTTCCATCGGTGCGCAGTCTTTCGACAGTTCAGTCCCTCACAAGAGCTCAATTCTCCACCAGTTCCATCGGTGCGCAGTCTTCCATCAGAGTTCAGTCCCCCACAAGAGCTCAATTCTCCGCCAGTTCCATCGGTGCACAGTCATCCCCCAGAGTTCAGTCCCCCATAAGAGCTCAATTCTCCACCAGTTCCATCAGTGCACAGTCTTCTGACAGAGTTCAGTCCCCCACAAGAGCTCAATTCTCCACCAATTCCATCAGTGTGCAGTCATCCACCAGAGTTCAGTCCCCCACAAGAGCTCAATTCTCCACCAGTTCCATAGGTGCGCAGTCATCCATCAGAGTTCAGTCCCCCACAAGAGCTCAAATCTCCACCAGTTCCATTTGTGTGCAGTCTTCCGACAGAGTTCAGTCCCCCACAAGAGCTCAATTCTCCACCAGTTCCATCGGTGCGCAGTCTTCCGACAGAGTTCAGTCCCCCACAAGAGCTCAATTCTCCACCAGTTCCATCGGTGTGCAGTCTTCCGACAGAGTTCAGTCCCCCACAAGAGCTCAATTCTCCGCCAGTTCTATCGGTGCGCAGTCATCCACAGGAGTTCAGTCCCCCACAAGAGCTCAATTCTCCGCCAGTTCCATCGGTGCACAGTCATCCATCAGAGTTCAGTCCCCCACAAGAGCTCAATTCTCCGCCAGTTCCATCGGTGCGCAGTCATCCACCAGAGTTCAGTCCCCCACAAGAGCTCAATTCTCCACCAGTTCCATCGGTGCGCAGTCTTCTGACAGAGTTCAGTCCCCCACAAGAGCTCAATTCTCCACCAGTTCCATCAGTGTGCAGTCATCCACCAGAGTTCAGTCCCCCACAAGAGCTCAATTCTCCGCCAGTTCCATCGGTGCGCAGTCTTCCGACAGAGTTCAGTCCCCCACAAGAGCTCAATTCTCCACCAGTTCCATCGGTGTGCAGTCATCCACCAGAGTTCAGTCCCCCACAAGAGCTCAATTCTCCACCAGTTCCATCGGTGCGTAGTCTTCCGACAGAGTTCAGTCCCCCACAAGAGCTCAATTCTCCACCAGTTCCATCGGTGCGCAGTCTTCCGACAGAGTTCAGTCCCCCACAAGAGCACAATTCTCCGCCAGTTCCATCGGTGCACAGTCATCCATCAGAGTTCAGTCCCCCACAAGAGCTCAATTCTCCGCCAGTTCCATCGGTGCGCAGTCATCCACCAGAGTTCAGTCCCCCACAAGAGCTCAATTCTCCACCAGTTCCATCGGTGCGCAGTCTTCTGACAGAGTTCAGTCCCCCACAAGAGCTCAATTCTCCACCAGTTCCATCAGTGTGCAGTCATCCACCAGAGTTCAGTCCCCCACAAGAGCTCAATTCTCCACCAGTTCCATCGGTGCACAGTCATCCACCAGAGTTCAGTCCCCCACAAGAGCTCAATTCTCCACCAGTTCCATCGGTGCGCAGTCTTTCGACAGTTCAGTCCCTCACAAGAGCTCAATTCTCCACCAGTTCCATCGGTGCGCAGTCTTCCATCAGAGTTCAGTCCCCCACAAGAGCTCAATTCTCTGCCAGTTCCATCGGTGCAAAGTCCCCAGAGTTCAGTCCCCCACAAGAGCTCAATTCTCCACCAGTTCCATCAGTGCACAGTCTTCTGACAGAGTTCAGTCCCCCACAAGAGCTCAATTCTCCACCAATTCCATCAGTGTGCACTCATCCACCAGAGTTCAGTCCCCCACAAGAGCTCAATTCTCCACCAGTTGCATAGGTGCGCAGTCATCCATCAGAGTTCAGTCCCCCACAAGAGCTCAAATCTCCACCAGTTCCATTTGTGTGCAGTCTTCCGACAGAGTTCAGTCCCCCACAAGAGCTCAATTCTCCACCAGTTCCATCGGTGCGCAGTCTTCCGACAGAGTTCAGTCCCCCACAAGAGCTCAATTCTCCACCAGTTCCATCGGTGTGCAGTCATCCACCAGAGTTCAGTCTCCCACAAGAGCTCAATTCTCCGCCAGTTCCATCTGTGCGCAGTCTTCCGACAGAGTTCAGTCCCCCACAAGAGCTCAATTCTCCGCCAGTTCCATCGGTGCGCAGTCATCCACCAGAGTTCAGTCCCCCACAAGAGCTAAATTCTCCACCAGTTCCATCGGTGCACAGTCATCCATCAGAGTTCAGTCCCCCACAAGAGCTCAATTCTGTGCCAGTTCTATCGATGCGCAGTCATCCACCAGAGTTCAGTCCCCCACAAGAGCTCAATTCTCTGCCAGTTCCATCGATGCGCAGTCATCCACCAGAGTTCAGTCCCCCACAAGAGCTCAATTCTCCACCAGTTCCATCGGTGCGCAGTCTTTCGACAGTTCAGTCCCTCACAAGAGCTCAATTCTCCACCAGTTCCATCGGTGCGCAGTCTTCCATCAGAGTTCAGTCCCCCACAAGAGCTCAATTCTCCGCCAGTTCCATCGGTGCAAAGTCCCCAGAGTTCAGTCCCCCACAAGAGCTCAATTCTCCACCAGTTCCATCAGTGCACAGTCTTCTGACAGAGTTCAGTCCCCCACAAGAGCTCAATTCTCCGCCAGTTCCATCGGTGTGCAGTCTTCCGACAGAGTTCAGTCCCCCACAAGAGCTCAATTCTCCGCCAGTTCTATCGGTGCGCAGTCAACCACCAGCGTTCAGTCCCCCACAAGAGCTCAATTCTCCACCAGTTCCATCGGTGTGCAGTCTTCCGACAGAGTTCAGTCCCCCACAAGAGCTCAATTCTCCGCCAGTTCTATCGGTGCGCAGTCATCCACAGGAGTTCAGTCCCCCACAAGAGCTCAATTCTCCGCCAGTTCCATCGGTGCACAGTCATCCATCAGAGTTCAGTCCCCCACAGGAGCTCAATTCTCCGCCAGTTCCATCGGTGCGCAGTCATCCACCAGAGTTCAGTCCCCCACAAGAGCTCAATTCTCCACCAGTTCCATCGGTGCGCAGTCTTCTGACAGAGTTCAGTCCCCCACAAGAGCTCAATTCTCCACCAGTTCCATCGGTGCGCAGTCTTCTGACAGAGTTCAGTCCCCCACAAGAGCTCAATTCTCCACCAGTTCCATCAGTGTGCAGTCATCCACCAGAGTTCAGTCCCCCACAAGAGCTCAATTCTCCGCCAGTTCCATCGGTGCGCAGTCTTCCGACAGAGTTCAGTCCCCCACAAGAGCTCAATTCTCCACCAGTTCCATCGGTGTGCAGTCATCCACCAGAGTTCAGTCCCCCACAAGAGCTCAATTCTCCACCAGTTCCATCGGTGCGCAGTCTTCCGACAGAGTTCAGTCCCCCACAAGAGCTCAATTCTCCACCAGTTCCATCGGTGCGCAGTCTTCCGACAGAGTTCAGTCCCCCACAAGAGCTCAATTCTCCACCAGTTCCATCGGTGTGCAGTCATCCACCAGAGTTCAGTCCCCCACAAGAGCTCAATTCTCCGCCAGTTCCATCGGTGTGCAGTCATCCACCAGAGTTCAGTCCCCCACAAGAGCTCAATTCTCCGCCAGTTCCATCGGTGCACAGTCATCCATCAGAGTTCAGTCCCCCACAAGAGCTCAATTCTCCACCAGTTACATCGGTGTGCAGTCATCCACCAGAGTTCAGTCCCCCACAAGAGCTCAATTCTCCGCCAGTTCCATCGGTGTGCAGTCTTCCGACAGCGTTCAGTCCCCCACAAGAGCTCAATTCTCCGCCAGTTCTATCGGTGCGCAGTCATCCACCAGAGTTCAGTCCCCCACAAGAGCTCAATTCTCCGCCAGTTCCATCGGTGTGCAGTCTTCCGACAGAGTTCAGTCCCCCACAAGAGCTCAATTCTCCGCCAGTTCTATCGGTGCGCAGTCAACCACCAGCGTTCAGTCCCCCACAAGAGCTCAATTCTCCACCAGTTCCATCGGTGTGCAGTCTTCCGACAGAGTTCAGTCCCCCACAAGAGCTCAATTCTCCGCCAGTTCTATCGGTGCGCAGTCATCCACAGGAGTTCAGTCCCCCACAAGAGCTCAATTCTCCGCCAGTTCCATCGGTGCACAGTCATCCATCAGAGTTCAGTCCCCCACAAGAGCTCAATTCTCCGCCAGTTCCATCGGTGCGCAGTCATCCACCAGAGTTCAGTCCCCCACAAGAGCTCAATTCTCCACCAGTTCCATCGGTGCGCAGTCTTCTGACAGAGTTCAGTCCCCCACAAGAGCTCAATTCTCCACCAGTTCCATCAGTGTGCAGTCATCCACCAGAGTTCAGTCCCCCACAAGAGCTCAATTCTCCACCAGTTCCATCGGTGCACAGTCATCCACCAGAGTTCAGTCCCCCACAAGAGCTCAATTCTCCACCAGTTCCATCGGTGCGCAGTCTTTCGACAGTTCAGTCCCTCACAAGAGCTCAATTCTCCGCCAGTTCCATCAGTGCGCTTTCTTCCGACAGAGTTCAGTCCCTCACAAGAGCTCAATTCTCCACCAGTTCCATCGGTGCGCAGTCTTCCGACAGAGTTCAGTCCCCCACAAGAGCTCAATTCTCCACCAGTTCCATCAGTGCACAGTCTTCTGACAGAGTTCAGTCCCCCACAAGAGCTCAATTCTCCACCAATTCCATCAGTGTGCAGTCATCCACCAGAGTTCAGTCCCCCACAAGAGCTCAATTCTCCACCAGTTCCATAGGTGCGCAGTCATCCATCAGAGTTCAGTCCCCCACAAGAGCTCAAATATCCACCAGTTCCATTTGTGTGCAGTCTTCCGACAGAGTTCAGTCCCCCACAAGAGCTCAATTCTCCACCAGTTCCATCGGTGCGCAGTCTTCCGACAGAGTTCAGTCCCCCACAAGAGCTCAATTCTCCACCAGTTCCATCGGTGTGCAGTCATCCACCAGAGTTCAGTCTCCCACAAGAGCTCAATTCTCCGCCAGTTCCATCTGTGCGCAGTCTTCCGACAGAGTTCAGTCCCCCACAAGAGCTCAATTCTCCGCCAGTTCCATCGGGGCGCAGTCATCCACCAGAGTTCAGTCCCCCACAAGAGCTAAATTCTCCACCAGGTCCATCGGTGCACAGTCATCCATCAGAGTTCAGTCCCCCACAAGAGCTCAATTCTCTGCCAGTTCCATCGATGCGCAGTCATCCACCAGAGTTCAGTCCCCCACAAGAGCTCAATTCTCCACCAGTTCCATCGGTGCGCAGTCTTCTGACAGAGTTCAGTCCCCCACAAGAGCTCAATTCTCCACCAGTTCCATCAGTGTGCAGTCATCCAACAGAGTTCAGTCCCCCACAAGAGCTCAATTCTCCACCAGTTCCATCAGTGCACAGTCTTCTGACAGAGTTCAGTCCCCCACAAGAGCTCAATTCTCCACCAGTTCCATCGGTGCGCAGTCTTTCGACAGTTCAGTCCCTCACAAGAGCTCAATTCTCCACCAGTTCCATCGGTGCGCAGTCTTCCATCAGAGTTCAGTCCCCCACAAGAGCTCAATTCTCCGCCAGTTCCATCGGTGCACAGTCATCCCCCAGAGTTCAGTCCCCCATAAGAGCTCAATTCTCCACCAGTTCCATCAGTGCACAGTCTTCTGACAGAGTTCAGTCCCCCACAAGAGCTCAATTCTCCACCAATTCCATCAGTGTGCAGTCATCCACCAGAGTTCAGTCCCCCACAAGAGCTCAATTCTCCACCAGTTCCATAGGTGCGCAGTCATCCATCAGAGTTCAGTCCCCCACAAGAGCTCAAATCTCCACCAGTTCCATTTGTGTGCAGTCTTCCGACAGAGTTCAGTCCCCCACAAGAGCTCAATTCTCCACCAGTTCCATCGGTGCGCAGTCTTCCGACAGAGTTCAGTCCCCCACAAGAGCTCAATTCTCCACCAGTTCCATCGGTGTGCAGTCTTCCGACAGAGTTCAGTCCCCCACAAGAGCTCAATTCTCCGCCAGTTCTATCGGTGCGCAGTCATCCACAGGAGTTCAGTCCCCCACAAGAGCTCAATTCTCCGCCAGTTCCATCGGTGCACAGTCATCCATCAGAGTTCAGTCCCCCACAAGAGCTCAATTCTCCGCCAGTTCCATCGGTGCGCAGTCATCCACCAGAGTTCAGTCCCCCACAAGAGCTCAATTCTCCACCAGTTCCATCGGTGCGCAGTCTTCTGACAGAGTTCAGTCCCCCACAAGAGCTCAATTCTCCACCAGTTCCATCAGTGTGCAGTCATCCACCAGAGTTCAGTCCCCCACAAGAGCTCAATTCTCCGCCAGTTCCATCGGTGCGCAGTCTTCCGACAGAGTTCAGTCCCCCACAAGAGCTCAATTCTCCACCAGTTCCATCGGTGTGCAGTCATCCACCAGAGTTCAGTCCCCCACAAGAGCTCAATTCTCCACCAGTTCCATCGGTGCGCAGTCTTCCGACAGAGTTCAGTCCCCCACAAGAGCTCAATTCTCCACCAGTTCCATCGGTGCGCAGTCTTCCGACAGAGTTCAGTCCCCCACAAGAGCTCAATTCTCCACCAGTTCCATCGGTGTGCAGTCATCCACCAGAGTTCAGTCCCCCACAAGAGCTCAATTCTCCGCCAGTTCCATCGGTGTGCAGTCATCCACCAGAGTTCAGTCCCCCACAAGAGCTCAATTCTCCGCCAGTTCCATCGGTGCACAGTCATCCATCAGAGTTCAGTCCCCCACAAGAGCTCAATTCTCCACCAGTTACATCGGTGTGCAGTCATCCACCAGAGTTCAGTCCCCCACAAGAGCTCAATTCTCCGCCAGTTCCATCGGTGTGCAGTCTTCCGACAGCGTTCAGTCCCCCACAAGAGCTCAATTCTCCGCCAGTTCTATCGGTGCGCAGTCATCCACCAGAGTTCAGTCCCCCACAAGAGCTCAATTCTCCGCCAGTTCCATCGGTGTGCAGTCTTCCGACAGAGTTCAGTCCCCCACAAGAGCTCAATTCTCCGCCAGTTCTATCGGTGCGCAGTCAACCACCAGCGTTCAGTCCCCCACAAGAGCTCAATTCTCCACCAGTTCCATCGGTGTGCAGTCTTCCGACAGAGTTCAGTCCCCCACAAGAGCTCAATTCTCCGCCAGTTCTATCGGTGCGCAGTCATCCACAGGAGTTCAGTCCCCCACAAGAGCTCAATTCTCCGCCAGTTCCATCGGTGCACAGTCATCCATCAGAGTTCAGTCCCCCACAAGAGCTCAATTCTCCGCCAGTTCCATCGGTGCGCAGTCATCCACCAGAGTTCAGTCCCCCACAAGAGCTCAATTCTCCACCAGTTCCATCGGTGCGCAGTCTTCTGACAGAGTTCAGTCCCCCACAAGAGCTCAATTCTCCACCAGTTCCATCAGTGTGCAGTCATCCACCAGAGTTCAGTCCCCCACAAGAGCTCAATTCTCCACCAGTTCCATCGGTGCACAGTCATCCACCAGAGTTCAGTCCCCCACAAGAGCTCAATTCTCCACCAGTTCCATCGGTGCGCAGTCTTTCGACAGTTCAGTCCCTCACAAGAGCTCAATTCTCCGCCAGTTCCATCAGTGCGCTTTCTTCCGACAGAGTTCAGTCCCTCACAAGAGCTCAATTCTCCACCAGTTCCATCGGTGCGCAGTCTTCCGACAGAGTTCAGTCCCCCACAAGAGCTCAATTCTCCGCCAGTTCCATCGGTGCACAGTCATCCATCAGAGTTCAGTCCCCCACAAGAGCTCAATTCTCCACCAGTTCCATCAGTGCGCAGTAATCGCCCAGAGTGCAGTCCCCCACAAGAGCTCAATTCTCCACCAGTTCCATCGGTGCGCAGTCTTCCGACAGAGTTCAGTCCCCCACAAGAGCTCAATTCTCCGCCAGTTCCATCGGTGCACAGTCATCCATCAGAGTTCAGTCCCCCACAAGAGCTCAATTCTCCACCAGTTCCATCAGTGCGCAGTAATCGCCCAGAGTGCAGTCCCCCACAAGAGCTCAATTCTCCACCAGTTCCATCGGTGCACAGTCTTCCGACAGAGTTCAGTCCCCCACAAGAGCTCAATTCTCCACCAGTTCCATCGGTGCGCAGTCTTCCAACAGAGTTCAGTCCCCCTCAAGAGCTCAATTCTCCACCAGTTCCATCGGTGCGCAGTCATCCACCAGAGTTCAGTCCCCCACAAGAGCTCAATTCTCCACCAGTTCCATCGGTGCGCAGTCTTCCGACAGAGTTCAGTCCCCCACAAGAGCTCAATTCTCCACCAGTTCCATCGGTGCGCAGTCTTCCGACAGAGTTCAGTCCCCCACAAGAGCTCAATTCTCCACCAGTTCCATCGGTGTGCAGTCATCCACCAGAGTTCAGTCCCCCACAAGAGCTCAATTCTCCGCCAGTTCCATCGGTGTGCAGTCATCCACCAGAGTTCAGTCCCCCACAAGAGCTCAATTCTCCGCCAGTTCCATCGGTGCACAGTCATCCATCAGAGTTCAGTCCCCCACAAGAGCTCAATTCTCCACCAGTTACATCGGTGTGCAGTCATCCACCAGAGTTCAGTCCCCCACAAGAGCTCAATTCTCCGCCAGTTCCATCGGTGTGCAGTCTTCCGACAGAGTTCAGTCCCCCACAAGAGCTCAATTCTCCGCCAGTTCTATCGGTGCGCAGTCATCCACCAGAGTTCAGTCCCCCACAAGAGCTCAATTCTCCGCCAGTTCCATCGGTGTGCAGTCTTCCGACAGAGTTCAGTCCCCCACAAGAGCTCAATTCTCCACCAGTTCTATCGGTGCACAGTCATCCACCAGCGTTCAGTCCCCCACAAGAGCTCAATTCTCCACCAGTTCCATCGGTGTGCAGTCTTCCGACAGAGTTCAGTCCCCCACAAGAGCTCAATTCTCCGCCAGTTCTATCGGTGCGCAGTCATCCACAGGAGTTCAGTCCCCCACAAGAGCACAGTTCTCCGCCAGTTCCATCGGTGCACAGTCATCCATCAGAGTTCAGTCCCCCACAAGAGCTCAATTCTCCGCCAGTTCCATCGGTGCGCAGTCATCCACCAGAGTTCAGTCCCCCACAAGAGCTCAATTCTCCACCAGTTCCATCGGTGCGCAGTCTTCTGACAGAGTTCAGTCCCCCACAAGAGCTCAATTCTCCACCAGTTCCATCAGTGTGCAGTCATCCACCAGAGTTCAGTCCCCCACAAGAGCTCAATTCTCCACCAGTTCCATCGGTGCACAGTCATCCACCAGAGTTCAGTCCCCCACAAGAGCTCAATTCTCCACCAGTTCCATCGGTGCGCAGTCTTTCGACAGTTCAGTCCCTCACAAGAGCTCAATTCTCCACCAGTTCCATCGGTGCGCAGTCTTCCATCAGAGATCAGTCCCCCACAAGAGCTCAATTCTCCGCCAGTTCCATCGGTGCAAAGTCCCCAGAGTTCAGTCCCCCACAAGAGCTCAATTCTCCACCAGTTCCATCAGTGCACAGTCTTCTGACAGAGTTCAGTCCCCCACAAGAGCTCAATTCTCCACCAATTCCATCAGTGTGCAGTCATCCACCAGAGTTCAGTCCCCCACAAGAGCTCAATTCTCCACCAGTTCCATAGGTGCGCAGTCTTCCGACAGAGTTCAGTCCCCCACAAGAGCTCAATTCTCCACCAGTTCCATCGGTGCGCAGTCTTCCGACAGAGTTCAGTCCCCCACAAGAGCTCAATTCTCCACCAGTTCCATCGGTGTGCAGTCATCCACCAGAGTTCAGTCTCCCACAAGAGCTCAATTCTCCGCCAGTTCCATCTGTGCGCAGTCTTCCGACAGAGTTCAGTCCCCCACAAGAGCTCAATTCTCCGCCAGTTCCATCGGTGCGCAGTCATCCACCAGAGTTCAGTCCCCCACAAGAGCTAAATTCTCCACCAGGTCCATCGGTGCACAGTCATCCATCAGAGTTCAGTCCCCCACAAGAGCTCAATTCTCTGCCAGTTCCATCGATGCGCAGTCATCCACCAGAGTTCAGTCCCCCACAAGAGCTCAATTCTCCACCAGTTCCATCGGTGCGCAGTCTTCTGACAGAGTTCAGTCCCCCACAAGAGCTCAGTCCCCCACAAGAGCTCAATTCTCCACCAGTTCCATCAGTGTGCAGTCATCCACCAGAGTTCAGTCCCCCACAAGAGCTCAATTCTCCACCAGTTCCATCAGTGCACAGTCTTCTGACAGAGTTCAGTCCCCCACAAGAGCTCAATTCTCCACCAGTTCCATCGGTGCGCAGTCTTTCGACAGTTCAGTCCCTCAAAAGAGCTCAATTCTCCACCAGTTCCATCGGTGCGCAGTCTTCCATCAGAGTTCAGTCCCCCACAAGAGCTCAATTCTCCGCCAGTTCCATCGGTGCACAGTCATCCCCCAGAGTTCAGTCCCCCATAAGAGCTCAATTCTCCACCAGTTCCATCAGTGCACAGTCTTCTGACAGAGTTCAGTCCCCCACAAGAGCTCAATTCTCCACCAATTCCATCAGTGTGCAGTCATCCACCAGAGTTCAGTCCCCCACAAGAGCTCAATTCTCCACCAGTTCCATAGGTGCGCAGTCATCCATCAGAGTTCAGTCCCCCACAAGAGCTCAAATCTCCACCAGTTCCATTTGTGTGCAGTCTTCCGACAGAGTTCAGTCCCCCACAAGAGCTCAATTCTCCACCAGTTCCATCGGTGCGCAGTCTTCCGACAGAGTTCAGTCCCCCACAAGAGCTCAATTCTCCACCAGTTCCATCGGTGTGCAGTCTTCCGACAGAGTTCAGTCCCCCACAAGAGCTCAATTCTCCGCCAGTTCTATCGGTGCGCAGTCATCCACAGGAGTTCAGTCCCCCACAAGAGCTCAATTCTCCGCCAGTTCCATCGGTGCACAGTCATCCATCAGAGTTCAGTCCCCCACAAGAGCTCAATTCTCCGCCAGTTCCATCGGTGCGCAGTCATCCACCAGAGTTCAGTCCCCCACAAGAGCTCAATTCTCCACCAGTTCCATCGGTGCGCAGTCTTCTGACAGAGTTCAGTCCCCCACAAGAGCTCAATTCTCCACCAGTTCCATCAGTGTGCAGTCATCCACCAGAGTTCAGTCCCCCACAAGAGCTCAATTCTCCGCCAGTTCCATCGGTGCGCAGTCTTCCGACAGAGTTCAGTCCCCCACAAGAGCTCAATTCTCCACCAGTTCCATCGGTGTGCAGTCATCCACCAGAGTTCAGTCCCCCACAAGAGCTCAATTCTCCACCAGTTCCATCGGTGCGCAGTCTTCCGACAGAGTTCAGTCCCCCACAAGAGCTCAATTCTCCACCAGTTCCATCGGTGCGCAGTCTTCCGACAGAGTTCAGTCCCCCACAAGAGCTCAATTCTCCACCAGTTCCATCGGTGTGCAGTCATCCACCAGAGTTCAGTCCCCCACAAGAGCTCAATTCTCCGCCAGTTCCATCGGTGTGCAGTCATCCACCAGAGTTCAGTCCCCCACAAGAGCTCAATTCTCCGCCAGTTCCATCGGTGCACAGTCATCCATCAGAGTTCAGTCCCCCACAAGAGCTCAATTCTCCACCAGTTACATCGGTGTGCAGTCATCCACCAGAGTTCAGTCCCCCACAAGAGCTCAATTCTCCGCCAGTTCCATCGGTGTGCAGTCTTCCGACAGAGTTCAGTCCCCCACAAGAGCTCAATTCTCCGCCAGTTCTATCGGTGCGCAGTCATCCACCAGAGTTCAGTCCCCCACAAGAGCTCAATTCTCCGCCAGTTCCATCGGTGCACAGTCATCCATCAGAGTTCAGTCCCCCACAAGAGCTCAATTCTCCACCAGTTACATCGGTGTGCAGTCATCCACCAGAGTTCAGTCCCCCACAAGAGCTCAATTCTCCGCCAGTTCCATCGGTGTGCAGTCTTCCGACAGAGTTCAGTCCCCCACAAGAGCTCAATTCTCCGCCAGTTCTATCGGTGCGCAGTCATCCACCAGAGTTCAGTCCCCCACAAGAGCTCAATTCTCCGCCAGTTCCATCGGTGTGCAGTCTTCCGACAGAGTTCAGTCCCCCACAAGAGCTCAATTCTCCACCAGTTCTATCGGTGCACAGTCATCCACCAGCGTTCAGTCCCCCACAAGAGCTCAATTCTCCACCAGTTCCATCGGTGTGCAGTCTTCCGACAGAGTTCAGTCCCCCACAAGAGCTCAATTCTCCGCCAGTTCTATCGGTGCGCAGTCATCCACAGGAGTTCAGTCCCCCACAAGAGCACAGTTCTCCGCCAGTTCCATCGGTGCACAGTCATCCATCAGAGTTCAGTCCCCCACAAGAGCTCAATTCTCCGCCAGTTCCATCGGTGCGCAGTCATCCACCAGAGTTCAGTCCCCCACAAGAGCTCAATTCTCCACCAGTTCCATCGGTGCGCAGTCTTCTGACAGAGTTCAGTCCCCCACAAGAGCTCAATTCTCCACCAGTTCCATCAGTGTGCAGTCATCCACCAGAGTTCAGTCCCCCACAAGAGCTCAATTCTCCACCAGTTCCATCGGTGCACAGTCATCCACCAGAGTTCAGTCCCCCACAAGAGCTCAATTCTCCACCAGTTCCATCGGTGCGCAGTCTTTCGACAGTTCAGTCCCTCACAAGAGCTCAATTCTCCACCAGTTCCATCGGTGCGCAGTCTTCCATCAGAGATCAGTCCCCCACAAGAGCTCAATTCTCCGCCAGTTCCATCGGTGCAAAGTCCCCAGAGTTCAGTCCCCCACAAGAGCTCAATTCTCCACCAGTTCCATCAGTGCACAGTCTTCTGACAGAGTTCAGTCCCCCACAAGAGCTCAATTCTCCACCAATTCCATCAGTGTGCAGTCATCCACCATTTCATTTTTCATTTCATTTCTCTTTTATTCCTTTCATGAAAATGCATTATTTGTCCAAGGAACACACAATTCATATGAATTTTTCCTTTACATTTCCATGATCAGAAAGGAGCAGATGGAAGAATAATATTCTTATATTTATCTGCCCCCTTTATAAACATAAATAGATGGCATTAGCATTGTTCCCTCCACCACCACCCAAAATTTATTAACATAAATAATAGATGACATTAGCATCACCCAAAATGTATTAACATAAATAGTAGATAACATTAGCATTATTCCCTCCACCATCACCCACACTCCAACATATTTGATATTTATTTAAACGTTTTACAATGATCACATACAAACAAAATCAAAATTCAGTTTGATATAATTCAAGTTGTTTCTTTTTATAACTCCTTTTAAATTCCAAAATATTTTTGCAGCTTTTTAAATCTTTCCTTAAAGAATTCCATGCTTTTACTCCAGCAACAGACAAACACATTTGTTTCAAATTTGTTCTTGCTATTTGATGTTTAAAGTCATACGGCCGTCTGTGATTTTCATCTTCAGAAGTAAAAACAAATAACTTTTGTAAGTCATTTGGAAGAGCTTTGCTTCTAGCTTTAAACATCACTAATAGAGTTTGTAATTCTATAATGTCTTTAATTTTTAATAATCCTGACCTAATAAAGAATTGATTTGTATGGTCTCTATATCCTGCTTTAAAAATAATGCGAATGGCTCTTTTCTGTAAAATAAATAAAGGCATAATGTTGCTATGATATGTATTTCCCCATATTTCTACACAATAGTTTAAATAAGGCAAAATCATTGAACAATATAACATTTTCATTGTATTATATGGTAAACTGTATTTAACCTTATTCAAGATAAATAAGCTTTTTCCCATTTTATTTTTTATATGCAATATATGACTTTTCCACGTCAATTTCTCATCTAAGGTGACTCCTAGAAATCTGATTTCAGACACCTTCTCAATGTTTACATTGTTTATAGATAAGCTGACTTCCTCCTTTCTTTTATTGCTGAATATCATAAACTTTGTCTTATTCAAATTTAAAGATAATTTATTTACATCAAACCACAATTTTAGTTTAATCATTTCATCTTCAATATTATTAGCTAAGGTTTTCAAGTCATTTCCTGAACTGTATAAATTTGTATCGTCTGCAAATAATACATAGTGTAACATGTTTGAAACCTCACAAATCTCATTTATATATAAAATAAAAAGTTTGGGTCCTAAAATTGAGCCTTGTGGTAGTCCACATTCTATATTCATACATTCTGACCTATAACCGTCAAACTCAACATATTGTTGTCGTTGTTGTAAATAGCTGGTTAACCAGTCCAGTGCAACTCCTCTAATTCCATAAGTATATAATTTAGAAATGAGAATTTGATGATCTATAGTGTCAAATGCCTTCTTTAAATCAATGAACACTCCTATTGTGTATTTATTTCTATCTATTGCGGTTGTAATATCTTCAATAATTTTCATGATAGCCAAGCTTGTAGACCTATTTGACCTAAATCCGTACTGATTTTCATTTAATAATTCATGTTTTTCAATAAAGTTGTCTAATTTATTAACAAAGAGTTTTTCAAACACTTTGGAAAATTGAGATAGGAGAGATACTGGTCTATAGTTATTAAAAATATGTTTATCTCCAGCTTTAAAAAAAGGTATTACCTTAGCTGTTTTCATACTATCTGGGAAAACTCCTTCTGTAAAAGAATAATTAATTATATAATATAATGGTTTAATAATGCAATCTATTGTGTTTTTTATTATTTTCATGTCAATACCATCACTATCCGTTGAGGTCTTGTTTTTTAGCTTATAAACCACAGATAATATTTCATTTTCAGTCACCTCACCTAGATACATTGACTGCATAATCCTATTTTCCCTTTTCCAGACTCCCCCTAGCTGATCACTAGGTATTGGTATTTCATTTGCTAAGCTAGGTCCTACATTTACAAAGAATTGATTTAGTTCATGAACCATTTCATATTTATTTTCAATCACCCTATTGTCCTTTTCAAAATATTTAGGTAATTCCGTTCGTCCAGTCTTATTCCCAATTACATTATTCAGAATATTCCATGTAGCCTTTATGTTATTTTTATTTTCATGCAACATTCTATTATAATAGTCCTTTTTTGCTTGTCTCAATATATTAGTCAACTTATTTTTATATTTCTTATAGCGTTTTTCTGCATTCTCTGTTCTTGATTTAATAAACTCCTTATAAAGTCTGTTTTTCTTTTTAGAGGCATTTTTTAATCCGTTTGTTATCCAAGGTTTACTATTTTGCCTTTGTTTGGATCTGCATAGGATCTCAGGACAGTGCTTATTATACAGAGTAAGATAACATTTAAGAAAAGAATTATAAGCATTGTTTACATCATCTGTGTACACCTCTTTCCACTCTTGTTTGAATAAATCATTCCTAAACTTATTAATATGATCAGCACTCCTTTTTCTTTTGTATATTTGTTGGTATATTGTTTTTTTAGACAATTTGTAGTCAAATATTGCAAATATAGGCAGATGGTCACTTATATCATTTATTACCAACCCACTAGTAATGTGATTCTCCAAAACATTTGTAAAAATATTGTCTATTAAAGTTGCACTAGTTGTGGTTATTCTGCTAGGCTTCGTTATTAATGGATACAGCCCATTTTTATATAATATCTCTAAAAAATCTGAGTTTTGTATATGTGAATCTACCTTTAGAAGATCAATATTATAATCTCCACAAATTACGAGATTTCGTTTATTATTTAGACCATGAATCATTTCTTCTAATTTATCCATGAAGGTTTCCACTTTTGATCCTGGTTTTCTATATACACATGCAACAACAATATTCCTATTTTGTTCTATTTCTATTTCTACAGCTACACTTTCCATTAAATCATTAATGGCTGTTGTCATGCATTTAACTGGTCTACATTTCAATTCATTATAGATATAGAGGGCCACTCCCCCTCCAGTCCTATTGACTCTGTTGGTGACATATAAATCATAGCCCTTTAATTTCAGATCAACCTCCTTGCCTTTCTTTATCCATGTTTCAGATAAAGCAATTAACTTAAATCTTCCTTTAAATGTCTCCAAAAAATGTTTGATTTCAGAAAAATGTTTTGATAGACTTCTACAATTGAAATGAATAAAAGAAAATGCCTGTTCAATTTGTACCTCATCAAGTTGTTCCTCAGTGTAATACTGACATGAGTCCCTAATATGATTAAATAAATTAATCTCTGGATCCACATTATTTTCAAAATCATATGTATCACGTTCTATATAATCAACACTTGCAAAGGCTTCAGTCTTAAATGAGAGAGTCATGAGTTCCTTATAAGAGATCCAATAATCAAGCAGAAAAAAGGAATGATGCACTCACTATTGTCATTTGTACAGATCCAGGTCCTTCATTTTTCTCACCATAATCACCTTGGCTTGTTCCGGAGGTCCATTCGTACGAATGAAAACTTTTCCATTCCTGGTCCAAGTTGATTGAATTTTATTTTCCTTTTTCAGGGTACGACTGGTCCAAGCAATTTCTGCATTTTTCTTTGTCAAGTGCTCATTTAAATACACTCCGGTGCCTTTAAGTTTCTTAGCTTCCTTCAGGATTTCCACCTTATACTTTCTACTTGCAAACTTGACAATGATTTTAGGTTTAGTTTTTTTGTCCTTACTTGGAAGAATATGACATGCTGAAATTTGCTGACTGTCCAGAGGAATGGTTTTGCTCTTCATGAAGCGCACCACTTGTTGCTCCAGGGTTTCAAGCTCCTCAGATGGTGCATCCTCACCTTGTTGGTCCCCAGATGGGCCTGTAGCCCGGGCATAACTTTGATGCCTAGTCTCTAGGCCGGTGATTACAAGGTCATCAGCTCTGGAATACTGTTCCAAGTCATCCACCCTTTGTTCCAGGAGCTCAATACGTTCATCCTTCTGTTGGATAATAGTTTTTAGTTGCCTGATCTCCTCCATGAGGCCTGTCAGTTTTCTTTGTTGTCCCACCACTTCACTTATTTCCTTTGACATAAAATTCAGGGAATTTTTAATTTCCGCCATTTCAGCTGCTATTTTTGCAGTATTGGCCATTGTACTCCAAACAGTCTTGACTTTTGTTTTGACACCAGAGTTCAGTCCCCCACAAGAGCTCAATTCTCCACCAGTTCCATAGGTGCGCAGTCTTCCGACAGAGTTCAGTCCCCCACAAGAGCTCAATTCTCCACCAGTTCCATCGGTGCGCAGTCTTCCGACAGAGTTCAGTCCCCCACAAGAGCTCAATTCTCCACCAGTTCCATCGGTGTGCAGTCATCCACCAGAGTTCAGTCTCCCACAAGAGCTCAATTCTCCGCCAGTTCCATCTGTGCGCAGTCTTCCGACAGAGTTCAGTCCCCCACAAGAGCTCAATTCTCCGCCAGTTCCATCGGTGCGCAGTCATCCACCAGAGTTCAGTCCCCCACAAGAGCTAAATTCTCCACCAGGTCCATCGGTGCACAGTCATCCATCAGAGTTCAGTCCCCCACAAGAGCTCAATTCTCTGCCAGTTCCATCGATGCGCAGTCATCCACCAGAGTTCAGTCCCCCACAAGAGCTCAATTCTCCACCAGTTCCATCGGTGCGCAGTCTTCTGACAGAGTTCAGTCCCCCACAAGAGCTCAATTCTCCACCAGTTCCATCAGTGTGCAGTCATCCACCAGAGTTCAGTCCCCCACAAGAGCTCAATTCTCCACCAGTTCCATCAGTGCACAGTCTTCTGACAGAGTTCAGTCCCCCACAAGAGCTCAATTCTCCACCAGTTCCATCGGTGCGCAGTCTTTCGACAGTTCAGTCCCTCACAAGAGCTCAATTCTCCACCAGTTCCATCGGTGCGCAGTCTTCCATCAGAGTTCAGTCCCCCACAAGAGCTCAATTCTCCGCCAGTTCCATCGGTGCACAGTCATCCCCCAGAGTTCAGTCCCCCATAAGAGCTCAATTCTCCACCAGTTCCATCAGTGCACAGTCTTCTGACAGAGTTCAGTCCCCCACAAGAGCTCAATTCTCCACCAATTCCATCAGTGTGCAGTCATCCACCAGAGTTCAGTCCCCCACAAGAGCTCAATTCTCCACCAGTTCCATAGGTGCGCAGTCATCCATCAGAGTTCAGTCCCCCACAAGAGCTCAAATCTCCACCAGTTCCATTTGTGTGCAGTCTTCCGACAGAGTTCAGTCCCCCACAAGAGCTCAATTCTCCACCAGTTCCATCGGTGCGCAGTCTTCCGACAGAGTTCAGTCCCCCACAAGAGCTCAATTCTCCACCAGTTCCATCGGTGTGCAGTCTTCCGACAGAGTTCAGTCCCCCACAAGAGCTCAATTCTCCGCCAGTTCTATCGGTGCGCAGTCATCCACAGGAGTTCAGTCCCCCACAAGAGCTCAATTCTCCGCCAGTTCCATCGGTGCACAGTCATCCATCAGAGTTCAGTCCCCCACAAGAGCTCAATTCTCCGCCAGTTCCATCGGTGCGCAGTCATCCACCAGAGTTCAGTCCCCCACAAGAGCTCAATTCTCCACCAGTTCCATCGGTGCGCAGTCTTCTGACAGAGTTCAGTCCCCCACAAGAGCTCAATTCTCCACCAGTTCCATCAGTGTGCAGTCATCCACCAGAGTTCAGTCCCCCACAAGAGCTCAATTCTCCGCCAGTTCCATCGGTGCGCAGTCTTCCGACAGAGTTCAGTCCGCCACAAGAGCTCAATTCTCCACCAGTTCCATCGGTGTGCAGTCATCCACCAGAGTTCAGTCCCCCACAAGAGCTCAATTCTCCACCAGTTCCATCGGTGCGCAGTCTTCCGACAGAGTTCAGTCCCCCACAAGAGCTCAATTCTCCACCAGTTCCATCGGTGCGCAGTCTTCCGACAGAGTTCAGTCCCCCACAAGAGCTCAATTCTCCACCAGTTCCATCGGTGTGCAGTCATCCACCAGAGTTCAGTCCCCCACAAGAGCTCAATTCTCCGCCAGTTCCATCGGTGTGCAGTCATCCACCAGAGTTCAGTCCCCCACAAGAGCTCAATTCTCCGCCAGTTCCATCGGTGCACAGTCATCCATCAGAGTTCAGTCCCCCACAAGAGCTCAATTCTCCGCCAGTTCCATCGGTGCAAAGTCCCCAGAGTTCAGTCCCCCACAAGAGCTCAATTCTCCACCAGTTCCATCAGTGCACAGTCTTCTGACAGAGTTACGTCCCCCACAAGAGCTCAATTCTCCACCAGTTCCATCGGTGCACAGTCATCCACCAGAGTTCAGTCCCCCACAAGAGCTCAATTCTCCACCAGTTCCATCGGTGCGCAGTCTTTCGACAGTTCAGTCCCTCACAAGAGCTCAATTCTCCACCAGTTCCATCGGTGCGCAGTCTTCCATCAGAGATCAGTCCCCCACAAGAGCTCAATTCTCCGCCAGTTCCATCGGTGCAAAGTCCCCAGAGTTCAGTCCCCCACAAGAGCTCAATTCTCCACCAGTTCCATCAGTGCACAGTCTTCTGACAGAGTTTAGTCCCCCACAAGAGCTCAATTCTCCACCAATTCCATCAGTGTGCAGTCATCCACCAGAGTTCAGTCCCCCACAAGAGCTCAATTCTCCACCAGTTCCATAGGTGCGCAGTCTTCCGACAGAGTTCAGTCCCCCACAAGAGCTCAATTCTCCACCAGTTCCATCGGTGCGCAGTCTTCCGACAGAGTTCAGTCCCCCACAAGAGCTCAATTCTCCACCAGTTCCATCGGTGTGCAGTCATCCACCAGAGTTCAGTCTCCCACAAGAGCTCAATTCTCCGCCAGTTCCATCTGTGCGCAGTCTTCCGACAGAGTTCAGTCCCCCACAAGAGCTCAATTCTCCGCCAGTTCCATCGGTGCGCAGTCATCCACCAGAGTTCAGTCCCCCACAAGAGCTAAATTCTCCACCAGGTCCATCGGTGCACAGTCATCCATCAGAGTTCAGTCCCCCACAAGAGCTCAATTCTCTGGCAGTTCCATCGATGCGCAGTCATCCACCAGAGTTCAGTCCCCCACAAGAGCTCAATTCTCCACCAGTTCCATCGGTGCGCAGTCTTCTGACAGAGTTCAGTCCCCCACAAGAGCTCAATTCTCCACCAGTTCCATCAGTGTGCAGTCATCCACCAGAGTTCAGTCCCCCACAAGAGCTCAATTCTCCACCAGTTCCATCAGTGCACAGTCTTCTGACAGAGTTCAGTCCCCCACAAGAGCTCAATTCTCCACCAGTTCCATCGGTGCGCAGTCTTTCGACAGTTCAGTCCCTCACAAGAGCTCAATTCTCCACCAGTTCCATCGGTACGCAGTCTTCCATCAGAGTTCAGTCCCCCACAAGAGCTCAATTCTCCGCCAGTTCCATCGGTGCACAGTCATCCCCCAGAGTTCAGTCCCCCATAAGAGCTCAATTCTCCACCAGTTCCATCAGTGCACAGTCTTCTGACAGAGTTCAGTCCCCCACAAGAGCTCAATTCTCCACCAATTCCATCAGTGTGCAGTCATCCACCAGAGTTCAGTCCCCCACAAGAGCTCAATTCTCCACCAGTTCCATAGGTGCGCAGTCATCCATCAGAGTTCAGTCCCCCACAAGAGCTCAAATCTCCACCAGTTCCATTTGTGTGCAGTCTTCCGACAGAGTTCAGTCCCCCACAAGAGCTCAATTCTCCACCAGTTCCATCGGTGCGCAGTCTTCCGACAGAGTTCAGTCCCCCACAAGAGCTCAATTCTCCACCAGTTCCATCGGTGTGCAGTCTTCCGACAGAGTTCAGTCCCCCACAGGAGCTCAATTCTCCGCCAGTTCTATCGGTGCGCAGTCATCCACAGGAGTTCAGTCCCCCACAAGAGCTCAATTCTCCGCCAGTTCCATCGGTGCACAGTCATCCATCAGAGTTCAGTCCCCCACAAGAGCTCAATTCTCCGCCAGTTCCATCGGTGCGCAGTCATCCACCAGAGTTCAGTCCCCCACAAGAGCTCAATTCTCCACCAGTTCCATCGGTGCGCAGTCTTCTGACAGAGTTCAGTCCCCCACAAGAGCTCAATTCTCCACCAGTTCCATCAGTGTGCAGTCATCCACCAGAGTTCAGTCCCCCACAAGAGCTCAATTCTCCGCCAGTTCCATCGGTGCGCAGTCTTCCGACAGAGTTCAGTCCCCCACAAGAGCTCAATTCTCCACCAGTTCCATCGGTGTGCAGTCATCCACCAGAGTTCAGTCCCCCACAAGAGCTCAATTCTCCACCAGTTCCATCGGTGCGCAGTCTTCCGACAGAGTTCAGTCCCCCACAAGAGCTCAATTCTCCACCAGTTCCATCGGTGCGCAGTCTTCCGACAGAGTTCAGTCCCCCACAAGAGCTCAATTCTCCACCAGTTCCATCGGTGTGCAGTCATCCACCAGAGTTCAGTCCCCCACAAGAGCTCAATTCTCCGCCAGTTCCATCGGTGTGCAGTCATCCACCAGAGTTCAGTCCCCCACAAGAGCTCAATTCTCCGCCAGTTCCATCGGTGCACAGTCATCCATCAGAGTTCAGTCCCCCACAAGAGCTCAATTCTCCACCAGTTACATCGGTGTGCAATCATCCACCAGAGTTCAGTCCCCCACAAGAGCTCAATTCTCCGCCAGTTCCATCGGTGTGCAGTCTTCCGACAGCGTTCAGTCCCCCACAAGAGCTCAATTCTCCGCCAGTTCTATCGGTGCGCAGTCATCCACCAGAGTTCAGTCCCCCACAAGAGCTCAATTCTCCGCCAGTTCCATCGGTGTGCAGTCTTCCGACAGAGTTCAGTCCCCCACAAGAGCTCAATTCTCCACCAGTTCTATCGGTGCACAGTCATCCACCAGCGTTCAGTCCCCCACAAGAGCTCAATTCTCCACCAGTTCCATCGGTGTGCAGTCTTCCGACAGAGTTCAGTCCCCCACAAGAGCTCAATTCTCCGCCAGTTCTATCGGTGCGCAGTCATCCACAGGAGTTCAGTCCCCCACAAGAGCACAATTCTCCGCCAGTTCCATCGGTGCACAGTCATCCATCAGAGTTCAGTCCCCCACAAGAGCTCAATTCTCCGCCAGTTCCATCGGTGCGCAGTCATCCACCAGAGTTCAGTCCCCCACAAGAGCTCAATTCTCCACCAGTTCCATCGGTGCGCAGTCTTCTGACAGAGTTCAGTCCCCCACAAGAGCTCAATTCTCCACCAGTTCCATCAGTGTGCAGTCATCCACCAGAGTTCAGTCCCCCACAAGAGCTCAATTCTCCACCAGTTCCATCGGTGCACAGTCATCCACCAGAGTTCAGTCCCCCACAAGAGCTCAATTCTCCACCAGTTCCATCGGTGCGCAGTCTTTCGACAGTTCAGTCCCTCACAAGAGCTCAATTCTCCACCAGTTCCATCGGTGCGCAGTCTTCCATCAGAGATCAGTCCCCCACAAGAGCTCAATTCTCCGCCAGTTCCATCGGTGCAAAGTCCCCAGAGTTCAGTCCCCCACAAGAGCTCAATTCTCCACCAGTTCCATCAGTGCACAGTCTTCTGACAGAGTTCAGTCCCCCACAAGAGCTCAATTCTCCACCAATTCCATCAGTGTGCAGTCATCCACCAGAGTTCAGTCCCCCACAAGAGCTCAATTCTCCACCAGTTCCATAGGTGCGCAGTCTTCCGACAGAGTTCAGTCCCCCACAAGAGCTCAATTCTCCACCAGTTCCATCGGTGCGCAGTCTTCCGACAGAGTTCAGTCCCCCACAAGAGCTCAATTCTCCACCAGTTCCATCGGTGTGCAGTCATCCACCAGAGTTCAGTCTCCCACAAGAGCTCAATTCTCCGCCAGTTCCATCTGTGCGCAGTCTTCCGACAGAGTTCAGTCCCCCACAAGAGCTCAATTCTCCGCCAGTTCCATCGGTGCGCAGTCATCCACCAGAGTTCAGTCCCCCACAAGAGCTAAATTCTCCACCAGGTCCATCGGTGCACAGTCATCCATCAGAGTTCAGTCCCCCACAAGAGCTCAATTCTCTGCCAGTTCCATCGATGCGCAGTCATCCACCAGAGTTCAGTCCCCCACAAGAGCTCAATTCTCCACCAGTTCCATCGGTGCGCAGTCTTCTGACAGAGTTCAGTCCCCCACAAGAGCTCAATTCTCCACCAGTTCCATCAGTGTGCAGTCATCCACCAGAGTTCAGTCCCCCACAAGAGCTCAATTCTCCACCAGTTCCATCAGTGCACAGTCTTCTGACAGAGTTCAGTCCCCCACAAGAGCTCAATTCTCCACCAGTTCCATCGGTGCGCAGTCTTTCGACAGTTCAGTCCCTCACAAGAGCTCAATTCTCCACCAGTTCCATCGGTGCGCAGTCTTCCATCAGAGTTCAGTCCCCCACAAGAGCTCAATTCTCCGCCAGTTCCATCGGTGCACAGTCATCCCCCAGAGTTCAGTCCCCCATAAGAGCTCAATTCTCCACCAGTTCCATCAGTGCACAGTCTTCTGACAGAGTTCAGTCCCCCACAAGAGCTCAATTCTCCACCAATTCCATCAGTGTGCAGTCATCCACCAGAGTTCAGTCCCCCACAAGAGCTCAATTCTCCACCAGTTCCATAGGTGCGCAGTCATCCATCAGAGTTCAGTCCCCCACAAGAGCTCAAATCTCCACCAGTTCCATTTGTGTGCAGTCTTCCGACAGAGTTCAGTCCCCCACAAGAGCTCAATTCTCCACCAGTTCCATCGGTGCGCAGTCTTCCGACAGAGTTCAGTCCCCCACAAGAGCTCAATTCTCCACCAGTTCCATCGGTGTGCAGTCTTCCGACAGAGTTCAGTCCCCCACAAGAGCTCAATTCTCCGCCAGTTCTATCGGTGCGCAGTCATCCACAGGAGTTCAGTCCCCCACAAGAGCTCAATTCTCCGCCAGTTCCATCGGTGCACAGTCATCCATCAGAGTTCAGTCCCCCACAAGAGCTCAATTCTCCGCCAGTTCCATCGGTGCGCAGTCATCCACCAGAGTTCAGTCCCCCACAAGAGCTCAATTCTCCACCAGTTCCATCGGTGCGCAGTCTTCTGACAGAGTTCAGTCCCCCACAAGAGCTCAATTCTCCACCAGTTCCATCAGTGTGCAGTCATCCACCAGAGTTCAGTCCCCCACAAGAGCTCAATTCTCCGCCAGTTCCATCGGTGCGCAGTCTTCCGACAGAGTTCAGTCCCCCACAAGAGCTCAATTCTCCACCAGTTCCATCGGTGTGCAGTCATCCACCAGAGTTCAGTCCCCCACAAGAGCTCAATTCTCCACCAGTTCCATCGGTGCGCAGTCTTCCGACAGAGTTCAGTCCCCCACAAGAGCTCAATTCTCCACCAGTTCCATCGGTGCGCAGTCTTCCGACAGAGTTCAGTCCCCCACAAGAGCTCAATTCTCCACCAGTTCCATCGGTGTGCAGTCATCCACCAGAGTTCAGTCCCCCACAAGAGCTCAATTCTCCGCCAGTTCCATCGGTGTGCAGTCATCCACCAGAGTTCAGTCCCCCACAAGAGCTCAATTCTCCGCCAGTTCCATCGGTGCACAGTCATCCATCAGAGTTCAGTCCCCCACAAGAGCTCAATTCTCCACCAGTTACATCGGTGTGCAATCATCCACCAGAGTTCAGTCCCCCACAAGAGCTCAATTCTCCGCCAGTTCCATCGGTGTGCAGTCTTCCGACAGCGTTCAGTCCCCCACAAGAGCTCAATTCTCCGCCAGTTCTATCGGTGCGCAGTCATCCACCAGAGTTCAGTCCCCCACAAGAGCTCAATTCTCCGCCAGTTCCATCGGTGTGCAGTCTTCCGACAGAGTTCAGTCCCCCACAAGAGCTCAATTCTCCACCAGTTCTATCGGTGCACAGTCATCCACCAGCGTTCAGTCCCCCACAAGAGCTCAATTCTCCACCAGTTCCATCGGTGTGCAGTCTTCCGACAGAGTTCAGTCCCCCACAAGAGCTCAATTCTCCGCCAGTTCTATCGGTGCGCAGTCATCCACAGGAGTTCAGTCCCCCACAAGAGCACAATTCTCCGCCAGTTCCATCGGTGCACAGTCATCCATCAGAGTTCAGTCCCCCACAAGAGCTCAATTCTCCGCCAGTTCCATCGGTGCGCAGTCATCCACCAGAGTTCAGTCCCCCACAAGAGCTCAATTCTCCACCAGTTCCATCGGTGCGCAGTCTTCTGACAGAGTTCAGTCCCCCACAAGAGCTCAATTCTCCACCAGTTCCATCAGTGTGCAGTCATCCACCAGAGTTCAGTCCCCCACAAGAGCTCAATTCTCCACCAGTTCCATCGGTGCACAGTCATCCACCAGAGTTCAGTCCCCCACAAGAGCTCAATTCTCCGCCAGTTCCATCGGTGCGCAGTCTTCCGACAGAGTTCAGTCCGCCACAAGAGCTCAATTCTCCACCAGTTCCATCGGTGTGCAGTCATCCACCAGAGTTCAGTCCCCCACAAGAGCTCAATTCTCCACCAGTTCCATCGGTGCGCAGTCTTCCGACAGAGTTCAGTCCCCCACAAGAGCTCAATTCTCCACCAGTTCCATCGGTGCGCAGTCTTCCGACAGAGTTCAGTCCCCCACAAGAGCTCAATTCTCCACCAGTTCCATCGGTGTGCAGTCATCCACCAGAGTTCAGTCCCCCACAAGAGCTCAATTCTCCGCCAGTTCCATCGGTGTGCAGTCATCCACCAGAGTTCAGTCCCCCACAAGAGCTCAATTCTCCGCCAGTTCCATCGGTGCACAGTCATCCATCAGAGTTCAGTCCCCCACAAGAGCTCAATTCTCCGCCAGTTCCATCGGTGCAAAGTCCCCAGAGTTCAGTCCCCCACAAGAGCTCAATTCTCCACCAGTTCCATCAGTGCACAGTCTTCTGACAGAGTTACGTCCCCCACAAGAGCTCAATTCTCCACCAGTTCCATCGGTGCACAGTCATCCACCAGAGTTCAGTCCCCCACAAGAGCTCAATTCTCCACCAGTTCCATCGGTGCGCAGTCTTTCGACAGTTCAGTCCCTCACAAGAGCTCAATTCTCCACCAGTTCCATCGGTGCGCAGTCTTCCATCAGAGATCAGTCCCCCACAAGAGCTCAATTCTCCGCCAGTTCCATCGGTGCAAAGTCCCCAGAGTTCAGTCCCCCACAAGAGCTCAATTCTCCACCAGTTCCATCAGTGCACAGTCTTCTGACAGAGTTTAGTCCCCCACAAGAGCTCAATTCTCCACCAATTCCATCAGTGTGCAGTCATCCACCAGAGTTCAGTCCCCCACAAGAGCTCAATTCTCCACCAGTTCCATAGGTGCGCAGTCTTCCGACAGAGTTCAGTCCCCCACAAGAGCTCAATTCTCCACCAGTTCCATCGGTGCGCAGTCTTCCGACAGAGTTCAGTCCCCCACAAGAGCTCAATTCTCCACCAGTTCCATCGGTGTGCAGTCATCCACCAGAGTTCAGTCTCCCACAAGAGCTCAATTCTCCGCCAGTTCCATCTGTGCGCAGTCTTCCGACAGAGTTCAGTCCCCCACAAGAGCTCAATTCTCCGCCAGTTCCATCGGTGCGCAGTCATCCACCAGAGTTCAGTCCCCCACAAGAGCTAAATTCTCCACCAGGTCCATCGGTGCACAGTCATCCATCAGAGTTCAGTCCCCCACAAGAGCTCAATTCTCTGCCAGTTCCATCGATGCGCAGTCATCCACCAGAGTTCAGTCCCCCACAAGAGCTCAATTCTCCACCAGTTCCATCGGTGCGCAGTCTTCTGACAGAGTTCAGTCCCCCACAAGAGCTCAATTCTCCACCAGTTCCATCAGTGTGCAGTCATCCACCAGAGTTCAGTCCCCCACAAGAGCTCAATTCTCCACCAGTTCCATCAGTGCACAGTCTTCTGACAGAGTTCAGTCCCCCACAAGAGCTCAATTCTCCACCAGTTCCATCGGTGCGCAGTCTTTCGACAGTTCAGTCCCTCACAAGAGCTCAATTCTCCACCAGTTCCATCGGTACGCAGTCTTCCATCAGAGTTCAGTCCCCCACAAGAGCTCAATTCTCCGCCAGTTCCATCGGTGCACAGTCATCCCCCAGAGTTCAGTCCCCCATAAGAGCTCAATTCTCCACCAGTTCCATCAGTGCACAGTCTTCTGACAGAGTTCAGTCCCCCACAAGAGCTCAATTCTCCACCAATTCCATCAGTGTGCAGTCATCCACCAGAGTTCAGTCCCCCACAAGAGCTCAATTCTCCACCAGTTCCATAGGTGCGCAGTCATCCATCAGAGTTCAGTCCCCCACAAGAGCTCAAATCTCCACCAGTTCCATTTGTGTGCAGTCTTCCGACAGAGTTCAGTCCCCCACAAGAGCTCAATTCTCCACCAGTTCCATCGGTGCGCAGTCTTCCGACAGAGTTCAGTCCCCCACAAGAGCTCAATTCTCCACCAGTTCCATCGGTGTGCAGTCTTCCGACAGAGTTCAGTCCCCCACAGGAGCTCAATTCTCCGCCAGTTCTATCGGTGCGCAGTCATCCACAGGAGTTCAGTCCCCCACAAGAGCTCAATTCTCCGCCAGTTCCATCGGTGCACAGTCATCCATCAGAGTTCAGTCCCCCACAAGAGCTCAATTCTCCGCCAGTTCCATCGGTGCGCAGTCATCCACCAGAGTTCAGTCCCCCACAAGAGCTCAATTCTCCACCAGTTCCATCGGTGCGCAGTCTTCTGACAGAGTTCAGTCCCCCACAAGAGCTCAATTCTCCACCAGTTCCATCAGTGTGCAGTCATCCACCAGAGTTCAGTCCCCCACAAGAGCTCAATTCTCCGCCAGTTCCATCGGTGCGCAGTCTTCCGACAGAGTTCAGTCCCCCACAAGAGCTCAATTCTCCACCAGTTCCATCGGTGTGCAGTCATCCACCAGAGTTCAGTCCCCCACAAGAGCTCAATTCTCCACCAGTTCCATCGGTGCGCAGTCTTCCGACAGAGTTCAGTCCCCCACAAGAGCTCAATTCTCCACCAGTTCCATCGGTGCGCAGTCTTCCGACAGAGTTCAGTCCCCCACAAGAGCTCAATTCTCCACCAGTTCCATCGGTGTGCAGTCATCCACCAGAGTTCAGTCCCCCACAAGAGCTCAATTCTCCGCCAGTTCCATCGGTGTGCAGTCATCCACCAGAGTTCAGTCCCCCACAAGAGCTCAATTCTCCGCCAGTTCCATCGGTGCACAGTCATCCATCAGAGTTCAGTCCCCCACAAGAGCTCAATTCTCCACCAGTTACATCGGTGTGCAATCATCCACCAGAGTTCAGTCCCCCACAAGAGCTCAATTCTCCGCCAGTTCCATCGGTGTGCAGTCTTCCGACAGCGTTCAGTCCCCCACAAGAGCTCAATTCTCCGCCAGTTCTATCGGTGCGCAGTCATCCACCAGAGTTCAGTCCCCCACAAGAGCTCAATTCTCCGCCAGTTCCATCGGTGTGCAGTCTTCCGACAGAGTTCAGTCCCCCACAAGAGCTCAATTCTCCACCAGTTCTATCGGTGCACAGTCATCCACCAGCGTTCAGTCCCCCACAAGAGCTCAATTCTCCACCAGTTCCATCGGTGTGCAGTCTTCCGACAGAGTTCAGTCCCCCACAAGAGCTCAATTCTCCGCCAGTTCTATCGGTGCGCAGTCATCCACAGGAGTTCAGTCCCCCACAAGAGCACAATTCTCCGCCAGTTCCATCGGTGCACAGTCATCCATCAGAGTTCAGTCCCCCACAAGAGCTCAATTCTCCGCCAGTTCCATCGGTGCGCAGTCATCCACCAGAGTTCAGTCCCCCACAAGAGCTCAATTCTCCACCAGTTCCATCGGTGCGCAGTCTTCTGACAGAGTTCAGTCCCCCACAAGAGCTCAATTCTCCACCAGTTCCATCAGTGTGCAGTCATCCACCAGAGTTCAGTCCCCCACAAGAGCTCAATTCTCCACCAGTTCCATCGGTGCACAGTCATCCACCAGAGTTCAGTCCCCCACAAGAGCTCAATTCTCCACCAGTTCCATCGGTGCGCAGTCTTTCGACAGTTCAGTCCCTCACAAGAGCTCAATTCTCCACCAGTTCCATCGGTGCGCAGTCTTCCATCAGAGATCAGTCCCCCACAAGAGCTCAATTCTCCGCCAGTTCCATCGGTGCAAAGTCCCCAGAGTTCAGTCCCCCACAAGAGCTCAATTCTCCACCAGTTCCATCAGTGCACAGTCTTCTGACAGAGTTCAGTCCCCCACAAGAGCTCAATTCTCCACCAATTCCATCAGTGTGCAGTCATCCACCAGAGTTCAGTCCCCCACAAGAGCTCAATTCTCCACCAGTTCCATAGGTGCGCAGTCTTCCGACAGAGTTCAGTCCCCCACAAGAGCTCAATTCTCCACCAGTTCCATCGGTGCGCAGTCTTCCGACAGAGTTCAGTCCCCCACAAGAGCTCAATTCTCCACCAGTTCCATCGGTGTGCAGTCATCCACCAGAGTTCAGTCTCCCACAAGAGCTCAATTCTCCGCCAGTTCCATCTGTGCGCAGTCTTCCGACAGAGTTCAGTCCCCCACAAGAGCTCAATTCTCCGCCAGTTCCATCGGTGCGCAGTCATCCACCAGAGTTCAGTCCCCCACAAGAGCTAAATTCTCCACCAGGTCCATCGGTGCACAGTCATCCATCAGAGTTCAGTCCCCCACAAGAGCTCAATTCTCTGCCAGTTCCATCGATGCGCAGTCATCCACCAGAGTTCAGTCCCCCACAAGAGCTCAATTCTCCACCAGTTCCATCGGTGCGCAGTCTTCTGACAGAGTTCAGTCCCCCACAAGAGCTCAATTCTCCACCAGTTCCATCAGTGTGCAGTCATCCACCAGAGTTCAGTCCCCCACAAGAGCTCAATTCTCCACCAGTTCCATCAGTGCACAGTCTTCTGACAGAGTTCAGTCCCCCACAAGAGCTCAATTCTCCACCAGTTCCATCGGTGCGCAGTCTTTCGACAGTTCAGTCCCTCACAAGAGCTCAATTCTCCACCAGTTCCATCGGTGCGCAGTCTTCCATCAGAGTTCAGTCCCCCACAAGAGCTCAATTCTCCGCCAGTTCCATCGGTGCACAGTCATCCCCCAGAGTTCAGTCCCCCATAAGAGCTCAATTCTCCACCAGTTCCATCAGTGCACAGTCTTCTGACAGAGTTCAGTCCCCCACAAGAGCTCAATTCTCCACCAATTCCATCAGTGTGCAGTCATCCACCAGAGTTCAGTCCCCCACAAGAGCTCAATTCTCCACCAGTTCCATAGGTGCGCAGTCATCCATCAGAGTTCAGTCCCCCACAAGAGCTCAAATCTCCACCAGTTCCATTTGTGTGCAGTCTTCCGACAGAGTTCAGTCCCCCACAAGAGCTCAATTCTCCACCAGTTCCATCGGTGCGCAGTCTTCCGACAGAGTTCAGTCCCCCACAAGAGCTCAATTCTCCACCAGTTCCATCGGTGTGCAGTCTTCCGACAGAGTTCAGTCCCCCACAAGAGCTCAATTCTCCGCCAGTTCTATCGGTGCGCAGTCATCCACAGGAGTTCAGTCCCCCACAAGAGCTCAATTCTCCGCCAGTTCCATCGGTGCACAGTCATCCATCAGAGTTCAGTCCCCCACAAGAGCTCAATTCTCCGCCAGTTCCATCGGTGCGCAGTCATCCACCAGAGTTCAGTCCCCCACAAGAGCTCAATTCTCCACCAGTTCCATCGGTGCGCAGTCTTCTGACAGAGTTCAGTCCCCCACAAGAGCTCAATTCTCCACCAGTTCCATCAGTGTGCAGTCATCCACCAGAGTTCAGTCCCCCACAAGAGCTCAATTCTCCGCCAGTTCCATCGGTGCGCAGTCTTCCGACAGAGTTCAGTCCCCCACAAGAGCTCAATTCTCCACCAGTTCCATCGGTGTGCAGTCATCCACCAGAGTTCAGTCCCCCACAAGAGCTCAATTCTCCACCAGTTCCATCGGTGCGCAGTCTTCCGACAGAGTTCAGTCCCCCACAAGAGCTCAATTCTCCACCAGTTCCATCGGTGCGCAGTCTTCCGACAGAGTTCAGTCCCCCACAAGAGCTCAATTCTCCACCAGTTCCATCGGTGTGCAGTCATCCACCAGAGTTCAGTCCCCCACAAGAGCTCAATTCTCCGCCAGTTCCATCGGTGTGCAGTCATCCACCAGAGTTCAGTCCCCCACAAGAGCTCAATTCTCCGCCAGTTCCATCGGTGCACAGTCATCCATCAGAGTTCAGTCCCCCACAAGAGCTCAATTCTCCACCAGTTACATCGGTGTGCAATCATCCACCAGAGTTCAGTCCCCCACAAGAGCTCAATTCTCCGCCAGTTCCATCGGTGTGCAGTCTTCCGACAGCGTTCAGTCCCCCACAAGAGCTCAATTCTCCGCCAGTTCTATCGGTGCGCAGTCATCCACCAGAGTTCAGTCCCCCACAAGAGCTCAATTCTCCGCCAGTTCCATCGGTGTGCAGTCTTCCGACAGAGTTCAGTCCCCCACAAGAGCTCAATTCTCCACCAGTTCTATCGGTGCACAGTCATCCACCAGCGTTCAGTCCCCCACAAGAGCTCAATTCTCCACCAGTTCCATCGGTGTGCAGTCTTCCGACAGAGTTCAGTCCCCCACAAGAGCTCAATTCTCCGCCAGTTCTATCGGTGCGCAGTCATCCACAGGAGTTCAGTCCCCCACAAGAGCACAATTCTCCGCCAGTTCCATCGGTGCACAGTCATCCATCAGAGTTCAGTCCCCCACAAGAGCTCAATTCTCCGCCAGTTCCATCGGTGCGCAGTCATCCACCAGAGTTCAGTCCCCCACAAGAGCTCAATTCTCCACCAGTTCCATCGGTGCGCAGTCTTCTGACAGAGTTCAGTCCCCCACAAGAGCTCAATTCTCCACCAGTTCCATCAGTGTGCAGTCATCCACCAGAGTTCAGTCCCCCACAAGAGCTCAATTCTCCACCAGTTCCATCGGTGCACAGTCATCCACCAGAGTTCAGTCCCCCACAAGAGCTCAATTCTCCACCAGTTCCATCGGTGCGCAGTCTTTCGACAGTTCAGTCCCTCACAAGAGCTCAATTCTCCACCAGTTCCATCGGTGCGCAGTCTTCCATCAGAGATCAGTCCCCCACAAGAGCTCAATTCTCCGCCAGTTCCATCGGTGCAAAGTCCCCAGAGTTCAGTCCCCCACAAGAGCTCAATTCTCCACCAGTTCCATCAGTGCACAGTCTTCTGACAGAGTTCAGTCCCCCACAAGAGCTCAATTCTCCACCAATTCCATCAGTGTGCAGTCATCCACCAGAGTTCAGTCCCCCACAAGAGCTCAATTCTCCACCAGTTCCATAGGTGCGCAGTCTTCCGACAGAGTTCAGTCCCCCACAAGAGCTCAATTCTCCACCAGTTCCATCGGTGCGCAGTCTTCCGACAGAGTTCAGTCCCCCACAAGAGCTCAATTCTCCACCAGTTCCATCGGTGTGCAGTCATCCACCAGAGTTCAGTCTCCCACAAGAGCTCAATTCTCCGCCAGTTCCATCTGTGCGCAGTCTTCCGACAGAGTTCAGTCCCCCACAAGAGCTCAATTCTCCACCAGTTCCATCGGTGCGCAGTCATCCACCAGAGTTCAGTCCCCCACAAGAGCTAAATTCTCCACCAGGTCCATCGGTGCACAGTCATCCATCAGAGTTCAGTCCCCCACAAGAGCTCAATTCTCTGCCAGTTCCATCGATGCGCAGTCATCCACCAGAGTTCAGTCCCCCACAAGAGCTCAATTCTCCACCAGTTCCATCGGTGCGCAGTCTTCTGACAGAGTTCAGTCCCCCACAAGAGCTCAATTCTCCACCAGTTCCATCGGTGTGCAGTCATCCACCAGAGTTCAGTCCCCCACAAGAGCTCAATTCTCCACCAGTTCCATCAGTGCACAGTCTTCTGACAGAGTTCAGTCCCCCACAAGAGCTCAATTCTCCACCAGTTCCATCGGTGCGCAGTCTTTCGACAGTTCAGTCCCTCACAAGAGCTCAATTCTCCACCAGTTCCATCGGTGCGCAGTCTTCCATCAGAGTTCAGTCCCCCACAAGAGCTCAATTCTCCGCCAGTTCCATCGGTGCACAGTCATCCCCCAGAGTTCAGTCCCCCATAAGAGCTCAATTCTCCACCAGTTCCATCAGTGCACAGTCTTCTGACAGAGTTCAGTCCCCCACAAGAGCTCAATTCTCCACCAATTCCATCAGTGTGCAGTCATCCACCAGAGTTCAGTCCCCCACAAGAGCTCAATTCTCCACCAGTTCCATAGGTGCGCAGTCATCCATCAGAGTTCAGTCCCCCACAAGAGCTCAAATCTCCACCAGTTCCATTTGTGTGCAGTCTTCCGACAGAGTTCAGTCCCCCACAAGAGCTCAATTCTCCACCAGTTCCATCGGTGCGCAGTCTTCCGACAGAGTTCAGTCCCCCACAAGAGCTCAATTCTCCACCAGTTCCATCGGTGTGCAGTCTTCCGACAGAGTTCAGTCCCCCACAAGAGCTCAATTCTCCGCCAGTTCTATCGGTGCGCAGTCATCCACAGGAGTTCAGTCCCCCACAAGAGCTCAATTCTCCGCCAGTTCCATCGGTGCACAGTCATCCATCAGAGTTCAGTCCCCCACAAGAGCTCAATTCTCCGCCAGTTCCATCGGTGCGCAGTCATCCACCAGAGTTCAGTCCCCCACAAGAGCTCAATTCTCCACCAGTTCCATCGGTGCGCAGTCTTCTGACAGAGTTCAGTCCCCCACAAGAGCTCAATTCTCCACCAGTTCCATCAGTGTGCAGTCATCCACCAGAGTTCAGTCCCCCACAAGAGCTCAATTCTCCGCCAGTTCCATCGGTGCGCAGTCTTCCGACAGAGTTCAGTCCCCCACAAGAGCTCAATTCTCCACCAGTTCCATCGGTGTGCAGTCATCCACCAGAGTTCAGTCCCCCACAAGAGCTCAATTCTCCACCAGTTCCATCGGTGCGCAGTCTTCCGACAGAGTTCAGTCCCCCACAAGAGCTCAATTCTCCACCAGTTCCATCGGTGCGCAGTCTTCCGACAGAGTTCAGTCCCCCACAAGAGCTCAATTCTCCACCAGTTCCATCGGTGTGCAGTCATCCACCAGAGTTCAGTCCCCCACAAGAGCTCAATTCTCCGCCAGTTCCATCGGTGTGCAGTCATCCACCAGAGTTCAGTCCCCCACAAGAGCTCAATTCTCCGCCAGTTCCATCGGTGCACAGTCATCCATCAGAGTTCAGTCCCCCACAAGAGCTCAATTCTCCACCAGTTACATCGGTGTGCAATCATCCACCAGAGTTCAGTCCCCCACAAGAGCTCAATTCTCCGCCAGTTCCATCGGTGTGCAGTCTTCCGACAGCGTTCAGTCCCCCACAAGAGCTCAATTCTCCGCCAGTTCTATCGGTGCGCAGTCATCCACCAGAGTTCAGTCCCCCAGAAGAGCTCAATTCTCCGCCAGTTCCATCGGTGTGCAGTCTTCCGACAGAGTTCAGTCCCCCACAAGAGCTCAATTCTCCGCCAGTTCTATCGGTGCGCAGTCAACCACCAGCGTTCAGTCCCCCACAAGAGCTCAATTCTCCACCAGTTCCATCGGTGTGCAGTCTTCCGACAGAGTTCAGTCCCCCACAAGAGCTCAATTCTCCGCCAGTTCTATCGGTGCGCAGTCATCCACAGGAGTTCAGTCCCCCACAAGAGCTCAATTCTCCGCCAGTTCCATCGGTGCACAGTCATCCATCAGAGTTCAGTCCCCCACAAGAGCTCAATTCTCCGCCAGTTCCATCGGTGCGCAGTCATCCACCAGAGTTCAGTCCCCCACAAGAGCTCAATTCTCCACCAGTTCCATCGGTGCGCAGTCTTCTGACAGAGTTCAGTCCCCCACAAGAGCTCAATTCTCCACCAGTTCCATCAGTGTGCAGTCATCCACCAGAGTTCAGTCCCCCACAAGAGCTCAATTCTCCACCAGTTCCATCGGTGCACAGTCATCCACCAGAGTTCAGTCCCCCACAAGAGCTCAATTCTCCACCAGTTCCATCGGTGCGCAGTCTTTCGACAGTTCAGTCCCTCACAAGAGCTCAATTCTCCGCCAGTTCCATCAGTGCGCTTTCTTCCGACAGAGTTCAGTCCCCCACAAGAGCTCAATTCTCCACCAGTTCCATCGGTGCGCAGTCTTCCGACAGAGTTCAGTCCCCCACAAGAGCTCAATTCTCCGCCAGTTCCATCGGTGCACAGTCATCCATCAGAGTTCAGTCCCCCACAAGAGCTCAATTCTCCACCAGTTCCATCAGTGCGCAGTAATCGCCCAGAGTGCAGTCCCCCACAAGAGCTCAATTCTCCACCAGTTCCATCGGTGCACAGTCTTCCGACAGAGTTCAGTCCCCCACAAGAGCTCAATTCTCCGCCAGTTCCATCGGTGCACAGTCATCCATCAGAGTTCAGTCCCCCACAAGAGCTCAATTCTCCACCAGTTCCATCAGTGCGCAGTAATCGCCTAGAGTGCAGTCCCCCACAAGAGCTCAATTCTCCACCAGTTCCATCGGTGCACAGTCTTCCGACAGAGTTCAGTCCCCCACAAGAGCTCAATTCTCCACCAGTTCCATCGGTGCGCAGTCTTCCAACAGAGTTCAGTCCCCCTCAAGAGCTCAATTCTCCACCAGTTCCATCGGTGCGCAGTCATCCACCAGAGTTCAGTCCCCCACAAGAGCTCAATTCTCCACCAGTTCCATCGGTGCGCAGTCTTCCGACAGAGTTCAGTCCCCCACAAGAGCTCAATTCTCCACCAGTTCCATCGGTGCGCAGTCTTCCGACAGAGTTCAGTCCCCCACAAGAGCTCAATTCTCCACCAGTTCCATCGGTGTGCAGTCATCCACCAGAGTTCAGTCCCCCACAAGAGCTCAATTCTCCGCCAGTTCCATCGGTGTGCAGTCATCCACCAGAGTTCAGTCCCCCACAAGAGCTCAATTCTCCGCCAGTTCCATCGGTGCACAGTCATCCATCAGAGTTCAGTCCCCCACAAGAGCTCAATTCTCCACCAGTTACATCGGTGTGCAGTCATCCACCAGAGTTCAGTCCCCACAAGAGCTCAATTCTCCGCCAGTTCCATCGGTGTGCAGTCTTCCGACAGAGTTCAGTCCCCCACAAGAGCTCAATTCTCCGCCAGTTCTATCGATGCGCAGTCATCCACCAGAGTTCAGTCCCCCACAAGAGCTCAATTCTCCGCCAGTTCCATCGGTGTGCAGTCTTCCGACAGAGTTCAGTCCCCCACAAGAGCTCAATTCTCCACCAGTTCTATCGGTGCGCAGTCATCCACCAGCGTTCAGTCCCCCACAAGAGCTCAATTCTCCACCAGTTCCATCGGTGTGCAGTCTTCCGACAGAGTTCAGTCCCCCACAAGAGCTCAATTCTCCGCCAGTTCTATCGGTGCGCAGTCATCCACAGGAGTTCAGTCCCCCACAAGAGCACAATTCTCCGCCAGTTCCATCGGTGCACAGTCATCCATCAGAGTTCAGTCCCCCACAAGAGCTCAATTCTCCGCCAGTTCCATCGGTGCGCAGTCATCCACCAAAGTTCAGTCCCCCACAAGAGCTCAATTCTCCACCAGTTCCATCGGTGCGCAGTCTTCTGACAGAGTTCAGTCCCCCACAAGAGCTCAATTCTCCACCAGTTCCATCAGTGTGCAGTCATCCACCAGAGTTCAGTCCCCCACAAGAGCTCAATTCTCCACCAGTTCCATCGGTGCACAGTCATCCACCAGAGTTCAGTCCCCCACAAGAGCTCAATTCTCCACCAGTTCCATCGGTGCGCAGTCTTTCGACAGTTCAGTCCCTCACAAGAGCTCAATTCTCCACCAGTTCCATCGGTGCGCAGTCTTCCATCAGAGTTCAGTCCCCCACAAGAGCTCAATTCTCTGCCAGTTCCATCGGTGCAAAGTCCCCAGAGTTCAGTCCCCCACAAGAGCTCAATTCTCCACCAGTTCCATCGGTGCACAGTCATCCACCAGAGTTCAGTCCCCCACAAGAGCTCAATTCTCCACCAGTTCCATCGGTGCGCAGTCTTTCGACAGTTCAGTCCCTCACAAGAGCTCAATTCTCCACCAGTTCCATCGGTGCGCAGTCTTCCATCAGAGATCAGTCCCCCACAAGAGCTCAATTCTCCGCCAGTTCCATCGGTGCAAAGTCCCCAGAGTTCAGTCCCCCACAAGAGCTCAATTCTCCACCAGTTCCATCAGTGCACAGTCTTCTGACAGAGTTCAGTCCCCCACAAGAGCTCAATTCTCCACCAATTCCATCAGTGTGCAGTCATCCACCAGAGTTCAGTCCCCCACAAGAGCTCAATTCTCCACCAGTTCCATAGGTGCGCAGTCTTCCGACAGAGTTCAGTCCCCCACAAGAGCTCAATTCTCCACCAGTTCCATCGGTGCGCAGTCTTCCGACAGAGTTCAGTCCCCCACAAGAGCTCAATTCTCCACCAGTTCCATCGGTGTGCAGTCATCCACCAGAGTTCAGTCTCCCACAAGAGCTCAATTCTCCGCCAGTTCCATCTGTGCGCAGTCTTCCGACAGAGTTCAGTCCCCCACAAGAGCTCAATTCTCCGCCAGTTCCATCGGTGCGCAGTCATCCACCAGAGTTCAGTCCCCCACAAGAGCTAAATTCTCCACCAGGTCCATCGGTGCACAGTCATCCATCAGAGTTCAGTCCCCCACAAGAGCTCAATTCTCTGCCAGTTCCATCGATGCGCAGTCATCCACCAGAGTTCAGTCCCCCACAAGAGCTCAATTCTCCACCAGTTCCATCGGTGCGCAGTCTTCTGACAGAGTTCAGTCCCCCACAAGAGCTCAATTCTCCACCAGTTCCATCAGTGTGCAGTCATCCACCAGAGTTCAGTCCCCCACAAGAGCTCAATTCTCCACCAGTTCCATCAGTGCACAGTCTTCTGACAGAGTTCAGTCCCCCACAAGAGCTCAATTCTCCACCAGTTCCATCGGTGCGCAGTCTTTCGACAGTTCAGTCCCTCACAAGAGCTCAATTCTCCACCAGTTCCATCGGTGCGCAGTCTTCCATCAGAGTTCAGTCCCCCACAAGAGCTCAATTCTCCGCCAGTTCCATCGGTGCACAGTCATCCCCCAGAGTTCAGTCCCCCATAAGAGCTCAATTCTCCACCAGTTCCATCAGTGCACAGTCTTCTGACAGAGTTCAGTCCCCCACAAGAGCTCAATTCTCCACCAATTCCATCAGTGTGCAGTCATCCACCAGAGTTCAGTCCCCCACAAGAGCTCAATTCTCCACCAGTTCCATAGGTGCGCAGTCATCCATCAGAGTTCAGTCCCCCACAAGAGCTCAAATCTCCACCAGTTCCATTTGTGTGCAGTCTTCCGACAGAGTTCAGTCCCCCACAAGAGCTCAATTCTCCACCAGTTCCATCGGTGCGCAGTCTTCCGACAGAGTTCAGTCCCCCACAAGAGCTCAATTCTCCACCAGTTCCATCGGTGTGCAGTCTTCCGACAGAGTTCAGTCCCCCACAAGAGCTCAATTCTCCGCCAGTTCTATCGGTGCGCAGTCATCCACAGGAGTTCAGTCCCCCACAAGAGCTCAATTCTCCGCCAGTTCCATCGGTGCACAGTCATCCATCAGAGTTCAGTCCCCCACAAGAGCTCAATTCTCCGCCAGTTCCATCGGTGCGCAGTCATCCACCAGAGTTCAGTCCCCCACAAGAGCTCAATTCTCCACCAGTTCCATCGGTGCGCAGTCTTCTGACAGAGTTCAGTCCCCCACAAGAGCTCAATTCTCCACCAGTTCCATCAGTGTGCAGTCATCCACCAGAGTTCAGTCCCCCACAAGAGCTCAATTCTCCGCCAGTTCCATCGGTGCGCAGTCTTCCGACAGAGTTCAGTCCCCCACAAGAGCTCAATTCTCCACCAGTTCCATCGGTGTGCAGTCATCCACCAGAGTTCAGTCCCCCACAAGAGCTCAATTCTCCACCAGTTCCATCGGTGCGCAGTCTTCCGACAGAGTTCAGTCCCCCACAAGAGCTCAATTCTCCACCAGTTCCATCGGTGCGCAGTCTTCCGACAGAGTTCAGTCCCCCACAAGAGCTCAATTCTCCACCAGTTCCATCGGTGTGCAGTCATCCACCAGAGTTCAGTCCCCCACAAGAGCTCAATTCTCCGCCAGTTCCATCGGTGTGCAGTCATCCACCAGAGTTCAGTCCCCCACAAGAGCTCAATTCTCCGCCAGTTCCATCGGTGCACAGTCATCCATCAGAGTTCAGTCCCCCACAAGAGCTCAATTCTCCACCAGTTACATCGGTGTGCAATCATCCACCAGAGTTCAGTCCCCCACAAGAGCTCAATTCTCCGCCAGTTCCATCGGTGTGCAGTCTTCCGACAGCGTTCAGTCCCCCACAAGAGCTCAATTCTCCGCCAGTTCTATCGGTGCGCAGTCATCCACCAGAGTTCAGTCCCCCACAAGAGCTCAATTCTCCGCCAGTTCCATCGGTGTGCAGTCTTCCGACAGAGTTCAGTCCCCCACAAGAGCTCAATTCTCCACCAGTTCTATCGGTGCACAGTCATCCACCAGCGTTCAGTCCCCCACAAGAGCTCAATTCTCCACCAGTTCCATCGGTGTGCAGTCTTCCGACAGAGTTCAGTCCCCCACAAGAGCTCAATTCTCCGCCAGTTCTATCGGTGCGCAGTCATCCACAGGAGTTCAGTCCCCCACAAGAGCACAATTCTCCGCCAGTTCCATCGGTGCACAGTCATCCATCAGAGTTCAGTCCCCCACAAGAGCTCAATTCTCCGCCAGTTCCATCGGTGCGCAGTCATCCACCAGAGTTCAGTCCCCCACAAGAGCTCAATTCTCCACCAGTTCCATCGGTGCGCAGTCTTCTGACAGAGTTCAGTCCCCCACAAGAGCTCAATTCTCCACCAGTTCCATCAGTGTGCAGTCATCCACCAGAGTTCAGTCCCCCACAAGAGCTCAATTCTCCACCAGTTCCATCGGTGCACAGTCATCCACCAGAGTTCAGTCCCCCACAAGAGCTCAATTCTCCACCAGTTCCATCGGTGCGCAGTCTTTCGACAGTTCAGTCCCTCACAAGAGCTCAATTCTCCACCAGTTCCATCGGTGCGCAGTCTTCCATCAGAGATCAGTCCCCCACAAGAGCTCAATTCTCCGCCAGTTCCATCGGTGCAAAGTCCCCAGAGTTCAGTCCCCCACAAGAGCTCAATTCTCCACCAGTTCCATCAGTGCACAGTCTTCTGACAGAGTTCAGTCCCCCACAAGAGCTCAATTCTCCACCAATTCCATCAGTGTGCAGTCATCCACCAGAGTTCAGTCCCCCACAAGAGCTCAATTCTCCACCAGTTCCATAGGTGCGCAGTCTTCCGACAGAGTTCAGTCCCCCACAAGAGCTCAATTCTCCACCAGTTCCATCGGTGCGCAGTCTTCCGACAGAGTTCAGTCCCCCACAAGAGCTCAATTCTCCACCAGTTCCATCGGTGTGCAGTCATCCACCAGAGTTCAGTCTCCCACAAGAGCTCAATTCTCCGCCAGTTCCATCTGTGCGCAGTCTTCCGACAGAGTTCAGTCCCCCACAAGAGCTCAATTCTCCGCCAGTTCCATCGGTGCGCAGTCATCCACCAGAGTTCAGTCCCCCACAAGAGCTAAATTCTCCACCAGGTCCATCGGTGCACAGTCATCCATCAGAGTTCAGTCCCCCACAAGAGCTCAATTCTCTGCCAGTTCCATCGATGCGCAGTCATCCACCAAAGTTCAGTCCCCCACAAGAGCTCAATTCTCCACCAGTTCCATCGGTGCGCAGTCTTCTGACAGAGTTCAGTCCCCCACAAGAGCTCAATTCTCCACCAGTTCCATCAGTGTGCAGTCATCCACCAGAGTTCAGTCCCCCACAAGAGCTCAATTCTCCACCAGTTCCATCAGTGCACAGTCTTCTGACAGAGTTCAGTCCCCCACAAGAGCTCAATTCTCCACCAGTTCCATCGGTGCGCAGTCTTTCGACAGTTCAGTCCCTCACAAGAGCTCAATTCTCCACCAGTTCCATCGGTGCGCAGTCTTCCATCAGAGTTCAGTCCCCCACAAGAGCTCAATTCTCCGCCAGTTCCATCGGTGCACAGTCATCCCCCAGAGTTCAGTCCCCCATAAGAGCTCAATTCTCCACCAGTTCCATCAGTGCACAGTCTTCTGACAGAGTTCAGTCCCCCACAAGAGCTCAATTCTCCACCAATTCCATCAGTGTGCAGTCATCCACCAGAGTTCAGTCCCCCACAAGAGCTCAATTCTCCACCAGTTCCATAGGTGCGCAGTCATCCATCAGAGTTCAGTCCCCCACAAGAGCTCAAATCTCCACCAGTTCCATTTGTGTGCAGTCTTCCGACAGAGTTCAGTCCCCCACAAGAGCTCAATTCTCCACCAGTTCCATCGGTGCGCAGTCTTCCGACAGAGTTCAGTCCCCCACAAGAGCTCAATTCTCCACCAGTTCCATCGGTGTGCAGTCTTCCGACAGAGTTCAGTCCCCCACAAGAGCTCAATTCTCCACCAGTTCTATCGGTGCGCAGTCATCCACAGGAGTTCAGTCCCCCACAAGAGCTCAATTCTCCGCCAGTTCCATCGGTGCACAGTCATCCATCAGAGTTCAGTCCCCCACAAGAGCTCAATTCTCCGCCAGTTCCATCGGTGCGCAGTCATCCACCAGAGTTCAGTCCCCCACAAGAGCTCAATTCTCCACCAGTTCCATCGGTGCGCAGTCTTCTGACAGAGTTCAGTCCCCCACAAGAGCTCAATTCTCCACCAGTTCCATCAGTGTGCAGTCATCCACCAGAGTTCAGTCCCCCACAAGAGCTCAATTCTCCGCCAGTTCCATCGGTGCGCAGTCTTCCGACAGAGTTCAGTCCCCCACAAGAGCTCAATTCTCCACCAGTTCCATCGGTGTGCAGTCATCCACCAGAGTTCAGTCCCCCACAAGAGCTCAATTCTCCACCAGTTCCATCGGTGCGCAGTCTTCCGACAGAGTTCAGTCCCCCACAAGAGCTCAATTCTCCACCAGTTCCATCGGTGCGCAGTCTTCCGACAGAGTTCAGTCCCCCACAAGAGCTCAATTCTCCACCAGTTCCATCGGTGTGCAGTCATCCACCAGAGTTCAGTCCCCCACAAGAGCTCAATTCTCCGCCAGTTCCATCGGTGTGCAGTCATCCACCAGAGTTCAGTCCCCCACAAGAGCTCAATTCTCCGCCAGTTCCATCGGTGCACAGTCATCCATCAGAGTTCAGTCCCCCACAAGAGCTCAATTCTCCACCAGTTACATCGGTGTGCAATCATCCACCAGAGTTCAGTCCCCCACAAGAGCTCAATTCTCCGCCAGTTCCATCGGTGTGCAGTCTTCCGACAGCGTTCAGTCCCCCACAAGAGCTCAATTCTCCGCCAGTTCTATCGGTGCGCAGTCATCCACCAGAGTTCAGTCCCCCAGAAGAGCTCAATTCTCCGCCAGTTCCATCGGTGTGCAGTCTTCCGACAGAGTTCAGTCCCCCACAAGAGCTCAATTCTCCGCCAGTTCTATCGGTGCGCAGTCAACCACCAGCGTTCAGTCCCCCACAAGAGCTCAATTCTCCACCAGTTCCATCGGTGTGCAGTCTTCCGACAGAGTTCAGTCCCCCACAAGAGCTCAATTCTCCGCCAGTTCTATCGGTGCGCAGTCATCCACAGGAGTTCAGTCCCCCACAAGAGCTCAATTCTCCGCCAGTTCCATCGGTGCACAGTCATCCATCAGAGTTCAGTCCCCCACAAGAGCTCAATTCTCCGCCAGTTCCATCGGTGCGCAGTCATCCACCAGAGTTCAGTCCCCCACAAGAGCTCAATTCTCCACCAGTTCCATCGGTGCGCAGTCTTCTGACAGAGTTCAGTCCCCCACAAGAGCTCAATTCTCCACCAGTTCCATCAGTGTGCAGTCATCCACCAGAGTTCAGTCCCCCACAAGAGCTCAATTCTCCACCAGTTCCATCGGTGCACAGTCATCCACCAGAGTTCAGTCCCCCACAAGAGCTCAATTCTCCACCAGTTCCATCGGTGCGCAGTCTTTCGACAGTTCAGTCCCTCACAAGAGCTCAATTCTCCGCCAGTTCCATCAGTGCGCTTTCTTCCGACAGAGTTCAGTCCCCCACAAGAGCTCAATTCTCCACCAGTTCCATCGGTGCGCAGTCTTCCGACAGAGTTCAGTCCCCCACAAGAGCTCAATTCTCCGCCAGTTCCATCGGTGCACAGTCATCCATCAGAGTTCAGTCCCCCACAAGAGCTCAATTCTCCACCAGTTCCATCAGTGCGCAGTAATCGCCCAGAGTGCAGTCCCCCACAAGAGCTCAATTCTCCACCAGTTCCATCGGTGCACAGTCTTCCGACAGAGTTCAGTCCCCCACAAGAGCTCAATTCTCCGCCAGTTCCATCGGTGCACAGTCATCCATCAGAGTTCAGTCCCCCACAAGAGCTCAATTCTCCACCAGTTCCATCAGTGCGCAGTAATCGCCTAGAGTGCAGTCCCCCACAAGAGCTCAATTCTCCACCAGTTCCATCGGTGCACAGTCTTCCGACAGAGTTCAGTCCCCCACAAGAGCTCAATTCTCCACCAGTTCCATCGGTGCGCAGTCTTCCAACAGAGTTCAGTCCCCCTCAAGAGCTCAATTCTCCACCAGTTCCATCGGTGCGCAGTCATCCACCAGAGTTCAGTCCCCCACAAGAGCTCAATTCTCCACCAGTTCCATCGGTGCGCAGTCTTCCGACAGAGTTCAGTCCCCCACAAGAGCTCAATTCTCCACCAGTTCCATCGGTGCGCAGTCTTCCGACAGAGTTCAGTCCCCCACAAGAGCTCAATTCTCCACCAGTTCCATCGGTGTGCAGTCATCCACCAGAGTTCAGTCCCCCACAAGAGCTCAATTCTCCGCCAGTTCCATCGGTGTGCAGTCATCCACCAGAGTTCAGTCCCCCACAAGAGCTCAATTCTCCGCCAGTTCCATCGGTGCACAGTCATCCATCAGAGTTCAGTCCCCCACAAGAGCTCAATTCTCCACCAGTTACATCGGTGTGCAGTCATCCACCAGAGTTCAGTCCCCACAAGAGCTCAATTCTCCGCCAGTTCCATTGGTGTGCAGTCTTCCGACAGAGTTCAGTCCCCCACAAGAGCTCAATTCTCCGCCAGTTCTATCGATGCGCAGTCATCCACCAGAGTTCAGTCCCCCACAAGAGCTCAATTCTCCGCCAGTTCCATCGGTGTGCAGTCTTCCGACAGAGTTCAGTCCCCCACAAGAGCTCAATTCTCCACCAGTTCTATCGGTGCGCAGTCATCCACCAGCGTTCAGTCCCCCACAAGAGCTCAATTCTCCACCAGTTCCATCGGTGCACAGTCATCCACCAGAGTTCAGTCCCCCACAAGAGCTCAATTCTCCACCAGTTCCATCGGTGCGCAGTCTTTCGACAGTTCAGTCCCTCACAAGAGCTCAATTCTCCGCCAGTTCCATCAGTGCGCTTTCTTCCGACAGAGTTCAGTCCCCCACAAGAGCTCAATTCTCCGCCAGTTCCATCTGTGCGCAGTCTTCCGACAGAGTTCAGTCCCCCACAAGAGCTCAATTCTCCGCCAGTTCCATCGGTGCGCAGTCATCCACCAGAGTTCAGTCCCCCACAAGAGCTCAATTCTCCACCAGTTCCATCGGTGCGCAGTCTTCTGACAGAGTTCAGTCCCCCACAAGAGCTCAATTCTCCACCAGTTCCATCAGTGTGCAGTCATCCACCAGAGTTCAGTCCCCCACAAGAGCTCAATTCTCCACCAGTTCCATCGGTGCACAGTCATCCACCAGAGTTCAGTCCCCCACAAGAGCTCAATTCTCCACCAGTTCCATCGGTGCGCAGTCTTTCGACAGTTCAGTCCCTCACAAGAGCTCAATTCTCCACCAGTTCCATCGGTGCGCAGTCTTCCATCAGAGTTCAGTCCCCCACAAGAGCTCAATTCTCTGCCAGTTCCATCGGTGCAAAGTCCCCAGAGTTCAGTCCCCCACAAGAGCTCAATTCTCCACCAGTTCCATCAGTGCACAGTCTTCTGACAGAGTTCAGTCCCCCACAAGAGCTCAATTCTCCACCAATTCCATCAGTGTGCACTCATCCACCAGAGTTCAATCCCCCACAAGAGCTCAATTCTCCACCAGTTCCATAGGTGCGCAGTCATCCATCAGAGTTCAGTCCCCCACAAGAGCTCAAATCTCCACCAGTTCCATTTGTGTGCAGTCTTCCGACAGAGTTCAGTCCCCCACAAGAGCTCAATTCTCCACCAGTTCCATCGGTGCGCAGTCTTCCGACAGAGTTCAGTCCCCCACAAGAGCTCAATTCTCCACCAGTTCCATCGGTGTGCAGTCATCCACCAGAGTTCAGTCTCCCACAAGAGCTCAATTCTCCGCCAGTTCCATCTGTGCGCAGTCTTCCGACAGAGTTCAGTCCCCCACAAGAGCTCAATTCTCCGCCAGTTCCATCGGTGCGCAGTCATCCACCAGAGTTCAGTCCCCCACAAGAGCTAAATTCTCCACCAGTTCCATCGGTGCACAGTCATCCATCAGAGTTCAGTCCCCCACAAGAGCTCAATTCTCTGCCAGTTCCATCGATGCGCAGTCATCCACCAGAGTTCAGTCCCCCACAAGAGCTCAATTCTCTGCCAGTTCCATCGATGCGCAGTCATCCACCAGAGTTCAGTCCCCCACAAGAGCTCAATTCTCCACCAGTTCCATCGGTGCGCAGTCTTTCGACAGTTCAGTCCCTCACAAGAGCTCAATTCTCCACCAGTTCCATCGGTGCGCAGTCTTCCATCAGAGTTCAGTCCCCCACAAGAGCTCAATTCTCCGCCAGTTCCATCGGTGCAAAGTCCCCAGAGTTCAGTCCCCCACAAGAGCTCAATTCTCCACCAGTTCCATCAGTGCACAATCTTCTGACAGAGTTCAGTCACCCACAAGAGCTCAATTCTCCACCAGTTCCATAGGTGCGCAGTCATCCATCAGAGTTCAGTCCCCCACAAGAGCTCAAATCTCCACCAGTTCCATTTGTGTGCAGTCTTCCGACAGAGTTCAGTCCCCCACAAGAGCTCAATTCTCCACCAATTCCATCAGTGTGCAGTCATCCACCAGAGTTCAGTCCCCCACAAGAGCTCAATTCTCCACCAGTTCCATAGGTGCGCAGTCATCCATCAGAGTTCAGTCCCCCACAAGAGCTCAAATCTCCACCAGTTCCATTTGTGTGCAGTCTTCCGACAGAGTTCAGTCCCCCACAAGAGCTCAATTCTCCACCAGTTCCATCGGTGCGCAGTCTTCCGACAGAGTTCAGTCCCCCACAAGAGCACAATTCTCCGCCAGTTCCATCGGTGCACAGTCATCCATCAGAGTTCAGTCCCCCACAAGAGCTCAATTCTCCGCCAGTTCCATCGGTGCGCAGTCATCCACCAGAGTTCAGTCCCCCACAAGAGCTCAATTCTCCACCAGTTCCATCGGTGCGCAGTCTTCTGACAGAGTTCAGTCCCCCACAAGAGCTCAATTCTCCACCAGTTCCATCAGTGTGCAGTCATCCACCAGAGTTCAGTCCCCCACAAGAGCTCAATTCTCCACCAGTTCCATCGGTGCACAGTCATCCACCAGAGTTCAGTCCCCCACAAGAGCTCAATTCTCCACCAGTTCCATCGGTGCGCAGTCTTTCGACAGTTCAGTCCCTCACAAGAGCTCAATTCTCCACCAGTTCCATCGGTGCGCAGTCTTCCATCAGAGTTCAGTCCCCCACAAGAGCTCAATTCTCTGCCAGTTCCATCGGTGCAAAGTCCCCAGAGTTCAGTCCCCCACAAGAGCTCAATTCTCCACCAGTTCCATCAGTGCACAGTCTTCTGACAGAGTTCAGTCCCCCACAAGAGCTCAATTCTCCACCAATTCCATCAGTGTGCACTCATCCACCAGAGTTCAATCCCCCACAAGAGCTCAATTCTCCACCAGTTCCATAGGTGCGCAGTCATCCATCAGAGTTCAGTCCCCCACAAGAGCTCAAATCTCCACCAGTTCCATTTGTGTGCAGTCTTCCGACAGAGTTCAGTCCCCCACAAGAGCTCAATTCTCCACCAGTTCCATCGGTGCGCAGTCTTCCGACAGAGTTCAGTCCCCCACAAGAGCTCAATTCTCCACCAGTTCCATCGGTGTGCAGTCATCCACCAGAGTTCAGTCTCCCACAAGAGCTCAATTCTCCGCCAGTTCCATCTGTGCGCAGTCTTCCGACAGAGTTCAGTCCCCCACAAGAGCTCAATTCTCCGCCAGTTCCATCGGTGCGCAGTCATCCACCAGAGTTCAGTCCCCCACAAGAGCTAAATTCTCCACCAGTTCCATCGGTGCACAGTCATCCATCAGAGTTCAGTCCCCCACAAGAGCTCAATTCTCTGCCAGTTCCATCGATGCGCAGTCATCCACCAGAGTTCAGTCCCCCACAAGAGCTCAATTCTCTGCCAGTTCCATCGATGCGCAGTCATCCACCAGAGTTCAGTCCCCCACAAGAGCTCAATTCTCCACCAGTTCCATCGGTGCGCAGTCTTTCGACAGTTCAGTCCCTCACAAGAGCTCAATTCTCCACCAGTTCCATCGGTGCGCAGTCTTCCATCAGAGTTCAGTCCCCCACAAGAGCTCAATTCTCCGCCAGTTCCATCGGTGCAAAGTCCCCAGAGTTCAGTCCCCCACAAGAGCTCAATTCTCCACCAGTTCCATCAGTGCACAATCTTCTGACAGAGTTCAGTCACCCACAAGAGCTCAATTCTCCACCAGTTCCATAGGTGCGCAGTCATCCATCAGAGTTCAGTCCCCCACAAGAGCTCAAATCTCCACCAGTTCCATTTGTGTGCAGTCTTCCGACAGAGTTCAGTCCCCCACAAGAGCTCAATTCTCCACCAATTCCATCAGTGTGCAGTCATCCACCAGAGTTCAGTCCCCCACAAGAGCTCAATTCTCCACCAGTTCCATAGGTGCGCAGTCATCCATCAGAGTTCAGTCCCCCACAAGAGCTCAAATCTCCACCAGTTCCATTTGTGTGCAGTCTTCCGACAGAGTTCAGTCCCCCACAAGAGCTCAATTCTCCACCAGTTCCATCGGTGCGCAGTCTTCCGACAGAGTTCAGTCCCCCACAAGAGCACAATTCTCCGCCAGTTCCATCGGTGCACAGTCATCCATCAGAGTTCAGTCCCCCACAAGAGCTCAATTCTCCGCCAGTTCCATCGGTGCGCAGTCATCCACCAGAGTTCAGTCCCCCACAAGAGCTCAATTCTCCACCAGTTCCATCGGTGCGCAGTCTTCTGACAGAGTTCAGTCCCCCACAAGAGCTCAATTCTCCACCAGTTCCATCAGTGTGCAGTCATCCACCAGAGTTCAGTCCCCCACAAGAGCTCAATTCTCCACCAGTTCCATCGGTGCACAGTCATCCACCAGAGTTCAGTCCCCCACAAGAGCTCAATTCTCCACCAGTTCCATCGGTGCGCAGTCTTTCGACAGTTCAGTCCCTCACAAGAGCTCAATTCTCCACCAGTTCCATCGGTGCGCAGTCTTCCATCAGAGTTCAGTCCCCCACAAGAGCTCAATTCTCTGCCAGTTCCATCGGTGCAAAGTCCCCAGAGTTCAGTCCCCCACAAGAGCTCAATTCTCCACCAGTTCCATCAGTGCACAGTCTTCTGACAGAGTTCAGTCCCCCACAAGAGCTCAATTCTCCACCAATTCCATCAGTGTGCACTCATCCACCAGAGTTCAATCCCCCACAAGAGCTCAATTCTCCACCAGTTCCATAGGTGCGCAGTCATCCATCAGAGTTCAGTCCCCCACAAGAGCTCAAATCTCCACCAGTTCCATTTGTGTGCAGTCTTCCGACAGAGTTCAGTCCCCCACAAGAGCTCAATTCTCCACCAGTTCCATCGGTGCGCAGTCTTCCGACAGAGTTCAGTCCCCCACAAGAGCTCAATTCTCCACCAGTTCCATCGGTGTGCAGTCATCCACCAGAGTTCAGTCTCCCACAAGAGCTCAATTCTCCGCCAGTTCCATCTGTGCGCAGTCTTCCGACAGAGTTCAGTCCCCCACAAGAGCTCAATTCTCCGCCAGTTCCATCGGTGCGCAGTCATCCACCAGAGTTCAGTCCCCCACAAGAGCTAAATTCTCCACCAGTTCCATCGGTGCACAGTCATCCATCAGAGTTCAGTCCCCCACAAGAGCTCAATTCTCTGCCAGTTCCATCGATGCGCAGTCATCCACCAGAGTTCAGTCCCCCACAAGAGCTCAATTCTCTGCCAGTTCCATCGATGCGCAGTCATCCACCAGAGTTCAGTCCCCCACAAGAGCTCAATTCTCCACCAGTTCCATCGGTGCGCAGTCTTTCGACAGTTCAGTCCCTCACAAGAGCTCAATTCTCCACCAGTTCCATCGGTGCGCAGTCTTCCATCAGAGTTCAGTCCCCCACAAGAGCTCAATTCTCCGCCAGTTCCATCGGTGCAAAGTCCCCAGAGTTCAGTCCCCCACAAGAGCTCAATTCTCCACCAGTTCCATCAGTGCACAATCTTCTGACAGAGTTCAGTCACCCACAAGAGCTCAATTCTCCACCAGTTCCATAGGTGCGCAGTCATCCATCAGAGTTCAGTCCCCCACAAGAGCTCAAATCTCCACCAGTTCCATTTGTGTGCAGTCTTCCGACAGAGTTCAGTCCCCCACAAGAGCTCAATTCTCCACCAATTCCATCAGTGTGCAGTCATCCACCAGAGTTCAGTCCCCCACAAGAGCTCAATTCTCCACCAGTTCCATAGGTGCGCAGTCATCCATCAGAGTTCAGTCCCCCACAAGAGCTCAAATCTCCACCAGTTCCATTTGTGTGCAGTCTTCCGACAGAGTTCAGTCCCCCACAAGAGCTCAATTCTCCACCAGTTCCATCGGTGCGCAGTCTTCCGACAGAGTTCAGTCCCCCACAAGAGCACAATTCTCCGCCAGTTCCATCGGTGCACAGTCATCCATCAGAGTTCAGTCCCCCACAAGAGCTCAATTCTCCGCCAGTTCCATCGGTGCGCAGTCATCCACCAGAGTTCAGTCCCCCACAAGAGCTCAATTCTCCACCAGTTCCATCGGTGCGCAGTCTTCTGACAGAGTTCAGTCCCCCACAAGAGCTCAATTCTCCACCAGTTCCATCAGTGTGCAGTCATCCACCAGAGTTCAGTCCCCCACAAGAGCTCAATTCTCCACCAGTTCCATCGGTGCACAGTCATCCACCAGAGTTCAGTCCCCCACAAGAGCTCAATTCTCCACCAGTTCCATCGGTGCGCAGTCTTTCGACAGTTCAGTCCCTCACAAGAGCTCAATTCTCCACCAGTTCCATCGGTGCGCAGTCTTCCATCAGAGTTCAGTCCCCCACAAGAGCTCAATTCTCTGCCAGTTCCATCGGTGCAAAGTCCCCAGAGTTCAGTCCCCCACAAGAGCTCAATTCTCCACCAGTTCCATCAGTGCACAGTCTTCTGACAGAGTTCAGTCCCCCACAAGAGCTCAATTCTCCACCAATTCCATCAGTGTGCACTCATCCACCAGAGTTCAGTCCCCCACAAGAGCTCAATTCTCCACCAGTTCCATAGGTGCGCAGTCATCCATCAGAGTTCAGTCCCCCACAAGAGCTCAAATCTCCACCAGTTCCATTTGTGTGCAGTCTTCCGACAGAGTTCAGTCCCCCACAAGAGCTCAATTCTCCACCAGTTCCATCGGTGCGCAGTCTTCCGACAGAGTTCAGTCCCCCACAAGAGCTCAATTCTCCACCAGTTCCATCGGTGTGCAGTCATCCACCAGAGTTCAGTCTCCCACAAGAGCTCAATTCTCCGCCAGTTCCATCTGTGCGCAGTCTTCCGACAGAGTTCAGTCCCCCACAAGAGCTCAATTCTCCGCCAGTTCCATCGGTGCGCAGTCATCCACCAGAGTTCAGTCCCCCACAAGAGCTAAATTCTCCACCAGTTCCATCGGTGCACAGTCATCCATCAGAGTTCAGTCCCCCACAAGAGCTCAATTCTCTGCCAGTTCCATCGATGCGCAGTCATCCACCAGAGTTCAGTCCCCCACAAGAGCTCAATTCTCTGCCAGTTCCATCGATGCGCAGTCATCCACCAGAGTTCAGTCCCCCACAAGAGCTCAATTCTCCACCAGTTCCATCGGTGCGCAGTCTTTCGACAGTTCAGTCCCTCACAAGAGCTCAATTCTCCACCAGTTCCATCGGTGCGCAGTCTTCCATCAGAGTTCAGTCCCCCACAAGAGCTCAATTCTCCGCCAGTTCCATCGGTGCAAAGTCCCCAGAGTTCAGTCCCCCACAAGAGCTCAATTCTCCACCAGTTCCATCAGTGCACAGTCTTCTGACAGAGTTCAGTCCCCCACAAGAGCTCAATTCTCCACCAATTCCATCAGTGTGCAGTCATCCACCAGAGTTCAGTCCCCCACAAGAGCTCAATTCTCCACCAGTTCCATAGGTGCGCAGTCATCCATCAGAGTTCAGTCCCCCACAAGAGCTCAAATCTCCACCAGTTCCATTTGTGTGCAGTCTTCCGACAGAGTTCAGTCCCCCACAAGAGCTCAATTCTCCACCAGTTCCATCGGTGCGCAGTCTTCCGACAGAGTTCAGTCCCCCACAAGAGCTCAATTCTCCACCAGTTCCATCGGTGTGCAGTCATCCACCAGAGTTCAGTCTCCCACAAGAGCTCAATTCTCCGCCAGTTCCATCTGTGCGCAGTCTTCCGACAGAGTTCAGTCCCCCACAAGAGCTCAATTCTCCGCCAGTTCCATCGGTGCGCAGTCATCCACCAGAGTTCAGTCCCCCACAAGAGCTAAATTCTCCACCAGGTCCATCGGTGCACAGTCATCCATCAGAGTTCAGTCCCCCACAAGAGCTCAATTCTCTGCCAGTTCCATCGATGCGCAGTCATCCACCAGAGTTCAGTCCCCCACAAGAGCTCAATTCTCCACCAGTTCCATCGGTGCGCAGTCTTCTGACAGAGTTCAGTCCCCCACAAGAGCTCAATTCTCCACCAGTTCCATCAGTGTGCAGTCATCCACCAGAGTTCAGTCCCCCACAAGAGCTCAATTCTCCACCAGTTCCATCAGTGCACAGTCTTCTGACAGAGTTCAGTCCCCCACAAGAGCTCAATTCTCCACCAGTTCCATCGGTGCGCAGTCTTTCGACAGTTCAGTCCCTCACAAGAGCTCAATTCTCCACCAGTTCCATCGGTGCGCAGTCTTCCATCAGAGTTCAGTCCCCCATAAGAGCTCAATTCTCCACCAGTTCCATCAGTGCACAGTCTTCTGACAGAGTTCAGTCCCCCACAAGAGCTCAATTCTCCACCAATTCCATCAGTGTGCAGTCATCCACCAGAGTTCAGTCCCCCACAAGAGCTCAATTCTCCACCAGTTCCATAGGTGCGCAGTCATCCATCAGAGTTCAGTCCCCCACAAGAGCTCAAATCTCCACCAGTTCCATTTGTGTGCAGTCTTCCGACAGAGTTCAGTCCCCCACAAGAGCTCAATTCTCCACCAGTTCCATCGGTGCGCAGTCTTCCGACAGAGTTCAGTCCCCCACAAGAGCTCAATTCTCCACCAGTTCCATCGGTGTGCAGTCTTCCGACAGAGTTCAGTCCCCCACAAGAGCTCAATTCTCCGCCAGTTCTATCGGTGCGCAGTCATCCACAGGAGTTCAGTCCCCCACAAGAGCTCAATTCTCCGCCAGTTCCATCGGTGCACAGTCATCCATCAGAGTTCAGTCCCCCACAAGAGCTCAATTCTCCGCCAGTTCCATCGGTGCGCAGTCATCCACCAGAGTTCAGTCCCCCACAAGAGCTCAATTCTCCACCAGTTCCATCGGTGCGCAGTCTTCTGACAGAGTTCAGTCCCCCACAAGAGCTCAATTCTCCACCAGTTCCATCAGTGTGCAGTCATCCACCAGAGTTCAGTCCCCCACAAGAGCTCAATTCTCCGCCAGTTCCATCGGTGCGCAGTCTTCCGACAGAGTTCAGTCCCCCACAAGAGCTCAATTCTCCACCAGTTCCATCGGTGCGCAGTCATCCACCAGAGTTCAGTCCCCCACAAGAGCTCAATTCTCCAACAGTTCGGACTTCCGGTTTCACGATGTAGTGAGAGGTCGCACGGTGTCTGTGCTCCGAATTTTTTTTCTTAAGTAGTGTTTGCGACAGCTTTCTTTTCTTATCATTTGCGTGTGATAAAGTGTCTTTGGTGATCGGGGAGCGGAGCTAATGCAGAAATGGGCAAAAATACTAAACCTGGCGCTGGCAGTGCTAAAAACCAAGAATCCTCTGGCAAAGACCACGAGGCATCCGAAATGGCGGCGGCGTCTGTTCCATTAACAGCAGCGGTGCTCGTTTCCGAGCTTGAGAAGTCGAGGCGAAGTCTGACAGAGGAATTCACAGCTTTGCTGAACTCTTCCTTATCTCCACTACAAACATCGTTGGAAAGCATCCACAGCACTTTGGCGTCTCACACTGCCACTATTTCCGAGATGGAGACGGCTCTTACCGACCACAGCGGCAGGATCACTGAGCTGGAGAGCGAAGTCACCTCGCTCAAGGCCAATCTAACGGCGGCGGCAGATTCAAATGCAGCGCTTGGTTCTGCTGTGGAGGATTTGGTGTCCAGATCGAAACGACAGAATCTACGTGTGGTGGGCTTCCCAGAGGGGATTGAAGGCAGAAATCCAAGAGAATTCATGACTGACTTTTTCTTTGAAACTATGAAAGACGTCCTGTCAGCCCCCCCTGAAATTGATCGCGCTCATCGGAGTCTGGCGCCCAAACCCCGTCAAGGCGATAGACCACGGCCGTTCATAGTTAAATTTCACAGGTTTTTGGACAAAGATGCTGCGCTACGATGGGCCAAGGAACACAGGGAGACCTCGTATCAAGGTCACACCATAAAGTTCTACGAAGACTTCAGCGTGGGTGTCGCCAGGAAGCGCGCAGCCTTCAACAAAGTCAAGTCAAGTTTGTACAAAAAAGGAATACGCTTCGGCATGATTTACCCAGCCCGCCTGCGCATCACTCATAACGGTGAGCATGTCTTTGACACTCCGGAGGCTGCTGAGCGCTACTTCCAGGAACACATTCAAGATGGATAAATTTTCAATTGTGCTGCCCTTCTATTAATCGCCAGTGATTAGACTGTCTCATAAACTGAGTAGCCTACGGTATGTCTTCTTCTGTTGCTTGAACTACGTGGATTAGGCTGCATAAGTTAATGCTCTTTCTTATTCCAAGGACTGATGTTTATTGTCTCCCTGACAAGTCATTTTTGTTAGTTTGTAGTATCTTTTTATTTTTTCTGTTACTATTATTATTATTATTATTACTACTATTATTATTATTATTATTATCATCATCACTATCAGTAGCCTAGTATTATTCAGTTTCGGAGCGGTCATCACTGCATGGTTTTCCGGTTGTGCTACAGTAATTTGTTCCTGCAACTCGTGTGGGTTTTTATGACGAGTTTAGGATGTATGTTCTTTTGTTTTTGTTGTTTTTTCTGTTTTGGGGTTGGTTTCGTTCATATGGAGGGAGATTATAGCTTAAATGTGTGTGTGTTTTTTTTTTTTTTTTTTTTTTTTTCTCTTCCTCTCTTCAGTCCTTTTCACTGATTTTGTCTCACATGCTTTAGTGAAATGGCTGGACTAAACACGGGGCTGAGTAGTAGAGGTATCTCTGTTAACATAGTTAGCTGGAATGTTCGAGGTTTGGGAGGGCCAATTAAACGTTCTCGAGTGTTTTCTCATCTTAAGAATTTGAATTCTGATATCATGTTTCTCCAGGAAACACACCTGCAAGTCAAAGACCACGTTAGATTAAGAAAACCCTGGATAGGCCAGGTGTTTCATTCTAATTTTAACAGCAGAGCCAGAGGTACAGCTATTGTTATGCATAAACGAGTTAATTTCTCTCCATCACAGATTATTGCAGATCGTGAGGGCCGTTATGTCATAGTCGTTGGCATTCTCTTTCATATGTCAGTTGTGTTTGTAAATATTTATGCCCCAAATTGGGATAATCCCACTTTTTTCTCTTCCCTTTTCTCTTCTATTCCAAACTTAAATTCGCATTATCTTATTTTGGGAGGTGATTTCAATTGTGTAATGGACCCAAGGTATGATCGGTCAAATCCTAAAACCTTAGAACAATCAGCTATGGCCAAAGCAGTGTCAGCATTCATGACTCAGACTGGTTGTGCTGACCCATGGCGTGTTCTGAACCCGTCAAAAAAGGAATTTTCTTTTTTTTCTAGTGTTCACCAATCTTACTCGCGTATTGACTATTTTTTCCTAGATAAAGCTCTTTTGCCATCAGTCCGTTCCTCTGAATATTCGGCTATAGTCATTTCCGATCATGCACCACACTCTCTAAACCTAAATTTTTCTAATATTAGAGGTAGGGCAAATCAGTGGAGGTTTGACTCAGGATTATTATCTGATAAAGAATTTTGTAAGTATATAAGTACTAATATTGATACGTTTATTGAGACTAATAAATCAGATTCTGTTTCTCCTTCATTACTGTGGGAAACTTTCAAAGTGGTAATTCGAGGTTATATTATTTCATATGCTGGTTATAAGTACAAACAAAGAAAACAAAAGTTACAAGACCTGGTTAATCACATCATCGAGATTGATAGGCAGCTTCTTAATAATCCTACCCCTGAGTTGCGTGCTAAGAAATTAGAATTAAAAACGGAATTTGATTTGCTCAGTACAAAAAATGCGGAATTTATGCTGCGAAGAACTAAAGCCACTTATTATGAGCATGGAGATAAAGCTGGTCGGTTACTGGCTTCCCAGCTTAAGGGTTTAACTGCCTCTCGTCTAATTACCCAGGTATTGTGACGTTTTGAGGTCTTTGAGTTCTGTTTTATGAATCTGTTTCTGTTTTCAGTTTCTGTGATCCGTTTTCCCCTGTCTTTTGTGATTTTGGTTTAGTCCTGTTTTCCCCGGTCTGTTTAATTAGTTCATTTGTGTCAGCTGTGTCTTAATCATCCTGTTTGCCTGTGTATATATACCCCAGTGTTTTACTCAGTCTTTGTCTGTCGTCGTCAGATTATGGTTGTCTTTGCATGGTTAATGTTTGATTCCTGGAGTTTTGTCTTTTGATTTTGTAATCTGAAACCATTTCAGTTCTAATAAATAAATACTTTGTTTTTGAATTACTTAAACCTCGTCTCAGCATCCTGCCTGTTACAACCCTGACAGAACGACAGACCCTAACAAAAAAGAAAATGTGCTGGGATCAACTCACAGGGGTAATTAAGGAGAGTCACAACCTGCTGGAGTATACGGTGAAGTTCAGTGATATGGCTAAAGACTGGAATGTATGTGATGAAACCATTATCACAGCATATATGATCGGTGCTGTAAGCGTCGATCCTCGTCCACTCCCCGATTTCTCGGGGTTGAGCTGGAGGGAAGCTGTTGCCATCTGCTGGGAAAGTTTTACCCCCCAGTACGCCTCACATCCAGCCAACCCAACCGATTTAGTTCCAGTGCCAGTTCCAGTGCCTGAGCCGTTGGTGCCAGTTCCAAGTCTTGTTCCGAAGCCTGTTCCGAGCCCAGCACATTTTAAAAAGATCACCTGGCCCAGAGCACGAAAACTTATTTCTAATAGTGCTGATCTTGGGTCTAAAATGTTTGACCCACCTTGGGTATCTGTTCGGAGAGCACGCAAGTTTTTTCCACATACCACCAGATCTACTGATCCTCTCATCAGCCCAGCCGAACCTGAGCCTGAATCTGAACCAGTGGTGTCTGTTCCTGAGCCCGAGCCGGTGGTGTCTGTTCCTGAGCCCGAGCCGGTGGTGTCTGTTCCTGAGTCTGAGCCGGTGGTGTCTGTTCCTGAGCCGGAGCCGGTGGTGTCTGTTCCTGAGCCGGAGCCGGTGGTGTCTGTTCCTGAGCCGGAGCCGGTGGTGTCTGTTCCTGAGCCGGAGCCGGTGGTGTCTGTTCCTGAGCCGGAGCCGGTGGTGTCTGTTCCTGAGCCGGAGCCGGTGGTGTCTGTTCCTGAGCCGGAGCCGGTGGTGTCTGTTCCTGAGCCGGAGCCGGTGGTGTCTGTTCCTGAGCCGGAGCCGGTGGTGTCTGTTCCAGAGCCGGAGCCGGTGGTGTCTGTTCCAGAGCCCGCTGATCCAGAGCCCGCTGATCCAGAGCCCGCTGATCCAGAGCCCGCTGATCCAGAGCCCGCTGATCCAGAGCCCGCTGATCCAGAGCCCGCTGATCCAGAGCCCGCTGATCCAGAGCCCGCTGATCCAGAGCCCGCTGATCCAGAGCCCGCTGATCCAGAGCCCGCTGATCCAGAGCCCGCTGATCCAGAGCCCGCTGATCCAGAGCCCGCTGATCCAGAGCCCGCTGATCCAGAGCCAAAGCCCGTTGATCCAGCGCCAGAGCCCGCTGATCCAGAGCCCGTTGATCCAGCACCCTTTGATCCAGAGCCCGCTGATCTAGAGCTTGCTGATCCTGCGCCAGAGCCTTCTTCGCCGCTGGTCTTGCCCAGCTTAGAGCCTTCTTCGCCGCTGGTCCTGCCCAGCCCAGAGCCCTCTTCGCCGCTGGTCCTGTCCAGCCCAGAACTGCTTTCGCCCCCTGCCTCATCCAGCCATGTGTCAAAACCTGACAATTTCCCCATTAAAATTTTGGGGGGGCGCAGTATACCTGTTAGGGGGACCGCGGAGGTCTCTCTGACGAGGTTCCCAGTGTCACCATGGCCACCAGAAAAAACATCTCCGCCATGGCCGCCCGAAGGGTCATCTCCGCCATGGCCGCCTGAAGGGTCATCTCCACCATGGCCGCCTGAAGGGTCATCTCCACCATGGCCGCCTGAAGGGTCATCTCCACCATGGCCACCTGAAGGGTCATCTCCACCATGGCCACCCGAAGGGTCATCTCCACCATGGCCACCCGAAGGGTCATCTCCACCATGGCCACCCGAAGGGTCATCTCCACCATGGCCACCCGAAGGGTCATCTCCACCATGGCCACCCGAAGGGTCATCTCCACCATGGCCACGCCCACAGCCTGCTCCACCATGGCCACGCCCACAGCCTGCTCCACCATGGCCACGTCCACAGCCTGCTCCATCATGGCCACGACCACAGCCTGTTCCACCCTGGTCTCCTGACCAACCTGCATCCGCCTGGACCGTCCTGGAGTCTAGGATGCCCACCCTCCCACCCCTTTGGATGTTTTATACGGCGCGAGGACGCGCCTTTGGGGAGGGGGGAGGTACTGTGACGTTTTGAGGTCTTTGAGTTCTGTTTTATGAATCTGTTTCTGTTTTCAGTTTCTGTGATCCGTTTTCCCCTGTCTTTTGTGATTTTGGTTTAGTCCTGTTTTCCCCGGTCTGTTTAATTAGTTCATTTGTGTCAGCTGTGTCTTAATCATCCTGTTTGCCTGTGTATATATACCCCAGTGTTTTACTCAGTCTTTGTCTGTCGTCGTCAGATTATGGTTGTCTTTGCATGGTTAATGTTTGATTCCTGGAGTTTTGTCTTTTGATTTTGTAATCTGAAACCATTTCAGTTCTAATAAATAAATACTTTGTTTTTGAATTACTTAAACCTCGTCTCAGCATCCTGCCTGTTACAACCCTGACAGGTATATGACTCTTCTGGTTCCTTAACTAAAAACCCATCAGATATTAATGATGTTTTTTTCTCTTACTATTCCAATCTTTATAAATCAGAGCCACCTAAAGATGATTCCAGCATGGATAGTTTCTTAGATAGTTTAAATATTCCTCGTATTGATGCAGCAGTAGCAGATGATCTTGACAAGCCCCTAGAGTTAGACGCGATTCTGAAAGGTCTCCAGCTTATGCAAAGTGGTAAGGCAGCAGGTCCAGACGGCTTTCCGATTGACTTCTACAAAATGTTTGCCAAAAATTTGGCTCCTTTGTTGTTAGATATGTATAATGACTCTTTAGCAAATGGTTCTCTTCCCTTAACTCTCACTCAGGCCTCTATTTCACTCATACTCAAGCGGGATAAGAACCCAGAAGAATGTGGCAATTGGAGGCCCATAAGTTTGTTAAATTCGGATGTCAAACTATTGGCTAAGGTGCTGGCTTGCCGTCTGGACCCCTGTCTTCCTAAAATAATCTCTGAAGATCAGACCGGCTTCATAAGGGGGCGACAATTATCATCAAATATTCGACGACTCTTAAATATAATTTTTTCTCCATCCACCTCTTTATCTAGTGAGATAATCATTTCAATAAATGCAGAAAAGGCCTTTGACCGGGTTGAGTGGAATTATTTATTCAATATTTTAGATAGATTTGGCTTTGGCCCCTTTTTCACGTCATGGATACGCCTTCTGTACACTGCTCCTGTTGCCAGTGTGAGAACAAATTTTGTGTGTTCCAAATATTTCCCACTCTCAAGAGGCACTCGTCAAGGCTGTCCTCTTTCCCCTCTATTGTTCGCTTTAGCAATAGAACCTCTTTCCATAGCCCTGAAAAATTCCCCTCTTTTTTCAGGTATTGTTAGAGGAGGGATAGAACATCGTGTTTCGCTCTACGCTGATGACCTTTTGCTTTTTGTTACGAACCCTGTCGGCTCGGTCCCAGATCTTTTGAATATTTTAAACAATTTTGGCTCTTTTTCCGGTTATAAGCTTAATATAGACAAAACTGAATGTTTTCCAGTAAATAGCATGGCTAAACAAATCCCTGAAGAGGACCTGCCTTTTCATATATCCTCCTCAAAGTTTCGTTACTTGGGGGTAAATATTTCGCACTCATTTGATCTACTGTATCAATATAATTTCTCCAATTTGCTCACTCAAGTCAAATTAGATTTGCTACGTTGGGATAAGCTACCTCTTACTTTATTTGGTAGAATTCAGTCAATCAAAATGAATATTTTACCTAGGTTTTTGTTCCTTTTTCAGACCCTTCCAGTGTTTTTACCAAAGTCTTTTTTCAAACTGTTGGATGGGGCTATTTCTACTTATATATGGCAGGGTAGACCTCCAAGGCTAAGCAAGACATATCTTCAGAGACATAAAAAAGATGGGGGTCTTGCTCTGCCTAATTTTTTGATTTATTACTGGGCAGCGAATATCAGCAAAATTCACAGTTGGTATAATTCTCCCCATTTAGATTGGTGTGTATTAGAGGCGCAGTCTTGCTCTTCGTCCTCACTCTCTGCTCTGGTGTGTGCTCCTTTGTTTAATCGCCCTTCAAAATACTCTACAAGTCCAGTTGTCTGTTCTTCCCTTAGGATTTGGAGTCAATTCAGACAACATTTTAAACTTGCGGCTGCTTCTATTTATGGCCCTATTTGCAATAACCATTTATTTGTGCCCTCAACCTTAGATTCAGCTTATGTTTTATGGAAAAACAGAGGCCTCTCATATTTCTCTGATTTATTTATAGATGGAGTTTTCACAACTTTTTCTGATCTTGTAAAGAAATTCAATATACCACAGTCTAATTTATTTCGTTTTTTTCAAGTACGCAATTTTGTTCATTCTCATTGTCCTTCCTTTCCAGACTTGTCTGAACCTTCTTTATATGAGAAGTGCCTAATACAGAAACATGGCTCTATATCCATTTTATATAATTTAATTCTTCCTTATGTTTTGCCTTCTTCTGCTCGTTTTACACGCCAATGGGAGACGGAACTCGGACTTGGTTTGGATCAGGAATGGTGGGAAGTGGCTGCTGGCAGGGTTAATTCTTCGTCATCCTGTGCCAAACTGAGTCTGGTTCAATTTAAGGTTTTCCATAGAAATGGAAGCTTTAGCTAAGTTCTGCCAGGAAGACTCAATCACTACGTCATTACTACCTTCATCTCTATCCAATCACGTCTTTATACTTTCTGTATAAAAGATGGTACTTACTCATGTTTGAGTTCGCAGATGCCGACGCGACATCAATTGCTCGCGTTCACTGCTGAACCAACCATGTCTAACGATACCCCAATCGTCTGCGACTACTCAGACTCTGATGACGAGTTTGTTCCGCCCTCTCCTCTTCCAACACGGCGCAGCACGCGCCTCCAATGCCGTGACTCGCTATGGGCAGCGTGGTCTACGGAGGACATTTACAGTACTCTGGAATCAGCCGGCATTCCCATCAGCCAAGGTCTATCCAGAGAGGATCTTCTTCTTCTCGCCCAAAATACTCTGGGCAATCCACCGGAGTCCGTCACTAATATCGCGACTCCTTCAGCGCCCGGCCATTCAAAGCAAGCCGGCAGAAAGAAAACAGCTAAATCTTCGTCACCATATCCCGGTAAAAGAACCACGCCGCATGTGCGGGCACCAGTTCATCCGGACATCACCGAGCCTGACGGATTTAATTCTCAACTTCTCCAAGCGGTCCAAAGCCTCTCCCGAACTGTCAAAGGGCTCGAATCGAGGATGTCAAAGTTCGAACACTCCGCCGCTATCTCCAACGATCAGAATCCGGCAATCAACTTCGCAGTAACTCCCCAATTTCGTCCTTCTGCCAGCGGATTAAGCGATCCTCCGAGTTTTGCTTCTACCTCTTCAGCTCCGTCAACTTTTCTCCAACCTGCTCAGACTCCATTTCAAGACGTTTCCGCTCCACCTGAAAATTCATCATTTAACCTTTCGACAGCAGCCCCTGCCCAGCTATTCGGTAGGCGTTTTGTTTCTCCAGCCGCTGCTACGGTGTCTCCTCACATCAGAACAAACATCATTCAAGGTAAAGATTTAAACCTTGCTTCACTTTTGCTTCCTTCGCCTGCGGCTGACAGGAAGGTGGTTGACTGCGGTGACGTGGCAGTCCTGTTAAAAACTTCCGATCCCAGATTACAACGGAATCTGACATTCGCAGAATTCGTTATTGCTTTCAGCACATTTAGAGACGTTCTGTGTCAGGTTTTCCCAGATCGAAGGGAAGAGCTGGATTTGTACCTAGCCATGATGGCAGATTTCAATCAACGATACGGCGGTACATTATTCTACGAATACCATAAATCATTCTCCGCCAAATCAGCTTCCTTTATTTCGCTTTTCAATTCCAGACTGGACTGGTCCGTGACTGATACCGAACTGCTCGTCCGTCATTTCGGCGGCGCAAAAACGCTGGCTTGTAACATTTGTAGTGCTCACGGACACTCGGCGTCTTTCTGCCCCAAAGCTTTCGCCAGCCAAGAACCGCGCGCTGTCCAAGGTGCTGATCACGTAAGGCCTGCATACGACAGAAAGAATCGCTTCATCTCAGAAAACAAAGGCAACTTCATTTGTAACAATTTTAATGAATCTGTCTGTTCTTTCTCTCAATGTAAATATGAACACATCTGCAGTTTCTGCAAGGATCCGCACCCGAAATCGGTCTGCCCACGCCGGTACAAACCTCCAATCCGAGGAAAAGCCCCAATCCGGAAAAAATTCTGAAAAGCCATCCTTCTACTCCAATTAATGTTCCTAAACTCTCTAGCTACCTCTCTTCTCACCCCGATCCGACTTTTGTCGACTATCTAATCACCGGTCTGTCTCAAGGGTTTCGGGTGGGCATCCTTTCCAATCTCACCACCTCTTTCATAGCAAAAAATTTGCAATCTGCTATTACTGAACCAGAAGTGGTTTCCAATCTGCTAGAGAAAGAGATAAATAAAGGTTATGTCATTGGCCCTTTTGCTTCCCCTCCTTTTTCGCCTTTTCGCATTAATTCCATTGGCGTCGCAACACGGAAATACTCCGGTAAAAAACGTCTTATCTTCGACATGTCATCCCCTCATTCTGATTACACAGCGAGCGTAAACGAATGCATTCCTCTAGCACCTTTCTCTCTACATTACGCCTCGGTCGACAATGCCATCCATCTAATCAAGATAGCTGGTCAAGGTGCTTGGCTAGCTAAAGCAGATATCACTGATGCTTTTAAAACCATGCCAATCCACCCCTCTGACTGGCCACTTTTTGGCGTTAAATGGGATTCCAAATTTTATTTTGCCGTAAGACTAACTTTCGGGTGCAGAAGTAGCCCTCACATTTTTAATAGCCTTTCTGAAGCGATGTGCTGGATCTTGCTGAACGTCAGCAAGCTTCCTTTCGTTCTTCATTTGCTCGATGACTTTCTGTTAATCGATTTTCCATCTCCGCAATCTTCAATTTTGGACATACTTAAACTCATCTTTAGTGACGTCGGCATTCCTCTCTCCGCGGAAAAAACTTCGGGACCCTCTACTTCATTAGAATTTCTAGGATTTCTCTGGACTCAAATCTAATGCAAGCTTCTCTTCCCCCCGATAAACTTTCAAGAATTAGGTCTTTCTTGGAATCTTTTCCCTCCCTGCATTTCATTTCAAAGCGCGATTTGCTTTCGCTACTTGGACACCTAAATTTCGCCATGAGAATCATACCGCAAGGCAGGGCTTTCATCTCACGTCTGTTAACTCTGGCCCATTCCGCAGAAAAACTAAGCGATCAGATTCAACTAGACGAAGGCTGTTTGTCTGACATTAAATTCTGGAAAAGATTGCTTAACGATTGGAACGGCATTTCTTTCTTCTACAACGACGAGTTCGAATCATCGTTTCAACTCCAATTATTCACTGACGCGGCCCCTTCCATCGGCTTCGGGGGGTTCTTTCAAGGACAATGGTTCGCAGAAAAATGGCCTAACGACTTTCCTAAAACAGCATCCGACTTCGTTTCATCCGCGCTTTACGAGCTATATCCTATAGCCGTTGCCAGTGTTATCTGGGGCCCACAGTGGTCACGTAAACGTATTACGATGCTCTGCGATAATGAAGCCACAGTCGCCATCATTAATAAAGGTAGATCATCTTGCAATACGATCATGCCTTTTTTGAGACGGTTAATTTGGCAATCTGTCGTCTTTAATTTCATCATTAAAGCTGAACACATACCCGGCCGCTGTAATGTTATCGCTGATTCTCTCTCTCGTTTTCGATTTCAGACTTTCAGACAGCTGTGCCCATCAGCCAGCCCAGATCCTGCAACCTGCCCTCCCTTAGCAGACATGATACTAAACTAAACGACCTGCTTACGTCAGTGAAACATTACATTTCTAAAGGCGTTGCTCCCTCTACACTTAAAGCCTATACGTCGGCATGGTCTGCTTTTCTTATGTTTTGCTTCTCCTTCCAAATTTCCGTTTTTCCTATTCTTATTTCGACCGTTTGCTCCTTTCTCGTCTTTAATTTTGAAAATCGCAATCTTAAAATCTCTTCTATTCGCAGACTCCTCGCTGGCATCCAATTCTACGCGAAATATTATAATCCTAATTTCCAAAGCCTCTTTTCTGAACCATCCGTTCGTTTACTGCTTAAGGGGTTAGCCAAATCTTCCAACAAAATAACAGACAAACGCCTGCCAATTACCCTGCCTTTATTGCATAGACTAATCACTTCCGTCCGCAATGGCCTTTTTTCTTCATACCTTAACATCCTTCTAGAGGCAGTGTTTCTATCTGCCTTCTATGGGTTTATGCGTCCAGGGGAATTTACTTCAGAATCTAATAAATTCGATCCAGCCCACGGCATTTCCTTTTCTGATTTACGCTTCGGACCTAAATTCTTCACACTCTTTCTTAAGCATTCTAAAACTGATGCTCAAGGTTCCGGCGTCACTTTAACACTGTCAAAACTCGATAATAATTTCTGTCCCTTCACAGCTATGGTTAAATTTCTTAAAATCCGGCCTAGAACTCCTAAATACGCACCTTTATTTATATTACCGAATGGAGCACCCCTTTCCAAAGCTTGTTTCAGAACTCACTTAACCACTGTTATCAAAAGCTGCAGCCTATCCCCCTCCCTCTATACTGGCCATTCATTCAGGATCGGGGCAGCTACCACAGCAGCTGAACGAGGAATCTCAACGTCAGCTATTAAGATCATGGGTAGATGGTCTTCTTCAGCATTTGAATCATACATCAGACCCGATTCAAAAACCATCCTTGAAGCCCAGCAAGCACTCCAATAACAAATCAGGTAAATTCTATACAATACTGGTGGTGGTGTTACGATAATGGCTTGCGTGGCCTCGCTCCATGCGTTAGCCATCATGCTAGGTCTAACGTGGCTATATTTGTGTGGTCTATCGAGGCCTGTATATGTCGGCCTATCGTGGCTATATCTGTGTGGTCTATCGAGGCCTGTGTAAGTCCGGCCTATCGTGGCTATATCTG